>NC_073306.1:170884935-171179935 GCF_027595985.1 Sorex araneus | reverse complement strand
AAACCGTATCGCTATCAGGCAATTACAAAACAAAACCAAGTAATTCAAGTAGCTCCAGGTTCCAGGCGGGCCTCCACTGAGCTCCTCTAGCGCCCCCTGGACGCTTGGCAGTGACCTGCTGGCTGGGGCCTGAGAGGAGCCGGACCTGGTTTATGCTTCGTGTCCTGTGGAAGGACATGGGCCCAGTTCACTGCGAGCAGCAGCTGTTCCGGAGCACCCTGGAATCTGTTTCATCAATCCCGCAATAGGATCACGTTGAATTCTTCTAAGCCTCGGGGGCAGGCATTACTACCCCGCCTTACCAAGGGGGCTCGGAGCCTGAGAGAACTGGGACAGCTCGCCCAAGATCCCACAGAGAGTGGGGGAGTAACTAGCAGAGGGGAAGAACAGTTGGGGGGTGGGGTGGGGGTGGGGGCCGGTACCTGAAAGCAGGAAGCCTGCTAGGGTATGGTGGATCAGCCCTTTGGGGCGACCCTTCCTTGAAGGGTTGATGTGTAGAAACTCTCTCCAGGCCGGGCCTTTTGTGGGTTGTCTTACAACTCTCTTTGAAGCGGAATGTGACTCTTAGAGGGAACGTGGGGGCGTGGGGGGGTGGCAGTGGGGGTTTGTGGGTGGAGGGCTGTGTCCTTGCCAGGTCAGATGAGAGATTCCGCCAGAGAAGCACAGGTCCGAGGGCTGGCAGGGATGGGCAGCCAGGAGAAGCCTCAGAAGGCCAGCGGGGAATCCAAATGAGAAGCACCGGGCTCCCCGACTCCCTGGAGTCTGCACCCGGTCCACTGTCAGTGGCGACTCTGATTCAGTCCTTGCCGAACAAATCCCACAACGCTCCAAATTTTCCTGAGGAAGGCAAAGATCTGTGCATCCCTATATCCATTGCAGTGTTTCCCACGATAGTCAGGATGTGGAAACAGCCCAGAGGTGTAACAACAGACAAATGGACAAAGAAATGATGGTGTTGATGCACAGTGGAACAGTTTGGAAACAGACAAACTCCTGCAGCTCACAGCTGTGGGGTTGAAGCTAGAAGGCTTCGTGTCGAGCAAATTACCTCAGAGGAAGGAGACCAGATACCAGTGAGCTCTAAAGAGAAAAGCAGGCCACGGACTGTATGGAACAAGGACAAACCCTTGACCTTGCCCCCCTCCACAAACTGATTATCAGTGGGGACAGGGGTCGGGGGAAGAAGAGCAAACATCAGGGCACAGGCGGAGGGTGCTCCAAGGTACACACATCAACACCATAATCTTGAACACTTTGGAGGTGCATTGCCCCAGGAGAGAAACCGGCATCTGGGTCTGGAACAAGCAGGTTTCACAGTCCAGGGCCCTGACGCTCGCAGGCCTTTGGGACGGAGCGGGGCTGAGCCTGCTGACCTGGGTCAGGAGGCCCAGAGGGCCCGTGGCTTCGACTTGGGTAAGGCGAGAGGGGACCCGCCCTGCTGACAGCAGGCCCGACCAGCTGGTTTGTCAGGATGAAATTATTTTTGTTTGCAGCCGCACCCATGGCTCCGCCCCAAGAAACAGGCAGGTAGCCGCCTCAGCCCTGCTTGAAATCCTGCCTAAAGGCCGGTGCCCAGAGTGTGGGTCTGGAGTCGGGACCGTGCCATGGAAGCTTCTAGAGAAACCCGGGGACTCTCAGGGCAAGGCTGGTGGCCCTCAGGCCTATATGCACTTCCTTCTTTCCCTAGATTAAGACCAGTTTGGGAACTAGTGAATGATTTACAACTAGACTGTTGAGGAAGAAAAAAAAAATCAAAAGAGCATATGAGCTTTCTGGGTAATTCATCCATAAAAAATTTAGAAAACAGGGGCTGGAGCGATAGCATAGCGGGGAGGGCATTTGCCTTGCACGCGGTGGACCCAGGTTCGATCCCTGGCATCCCATATGGTTCCCCAGCACCGCCAGGAGTAATTCCTGAGTTAAGAGCAGGAAGTAACCCCTGAGCACTGCTGGGTGTGACCCAAAAAGCAAAATAAATAAATAAATAAATAAATAAATAAATAAATAAATAAATAAAATTCAGAAAACAGTTGAAATGCAGAATTCCAGGTTAAAAGATCCATCTGGCAAAGGGTTACTAGCTGACTGTGTGTATATGGGACGGGGGCAGGGAGGGTTTGGGCCACACCAGACTGTGTTCAGAGCTTACTCCTGGCTCCATGCTCAGAGCTCACTCCTGGGAGTGCTCAGTATACACTGTCAGTGGTGCCTGGGATCAACCTGGGTTCAAGCAAACACAAGGCAAGTTGCCTTAACCCTTTAACCCCTGTATTATCTCTCCAGTCCTGTGTCCTGTTTTTTCATCCTTTGCCAACTTTCATACTTGAACTAAAGCAATTAGTCCCCTTAATACATTGATGCCAGCGCACAGCACCAGCGGCTCACACTTGGATGTGGTGTTTGGTGCAGGATGCGGTGTAGGAGTTGGAGGTGGGAGGGACACAACACACCATATACCCAACAGTGCTCAGGACTCACTCCTAGCAGGGCTCATGGGACTATATGGGGTACTGAGGATTGAACCGGGGTCAACTGCCTGTGAGGACCTGAACGTGACTAAATAATACAAATTGCAGCCCCATGTCACCATGTGAAGGGAAGGCTGGCATTGTTTCAGACAGGCCTGGAAGCAGAGCCAGCACTCAGGTCTGCACAAGCAGCCTTCTCCCAGACTCAAGGGCCTCCTTTCTCCTCTCCCTGCCCTCCCTCTCATAAGGCAAATCAGAACTTTTAATTTGCAAGACTCTCATTTGCAAATGATCTTGTTTAAAGAACACAGGATAAATGTTAAAATGATTAATTTAGCCAGCACTGTGGAAAGAACTTTGTGTTGGTGAGTTTTGCTGAGTAAAACTGTTTTCAATTAACATCATTTTTCAACTACACTGATTTGGAGGCAGGCTTGGAATATTTATCTTTGTTTCCCAGCAGGAGCTGCTGCTTGTGCTTATTTCATGAACAATTAATGAGTCCCAAATCAATGGACTAATATGAAATGGCAGGGGGAAATATGGGGGCCAGTGGGGGATCTTGCTCGGTGCAATATGTCCTCAGTGTTGACGTGAGTGTCTCAACAACAACAACCAAAAAATGTAATTCTGGAGCTACAGGAGGGCATTCTACTCATGCAGAAGTACAGACTGGAGTTGATGATTCAGTTTGTGCTGTGACAGGCCCGGGCTGCTGCCTGGAGTTGTGCAGTGCACCACCTATGCAACCATACAGTGCTGTTTGGGGTGTGGCCTCACAGATATCCTTGTTATCTGGTAATCCTGTCTAGCGTGTGTCTTTGTCTTGGTTTGCTGGTGCTTCAACATTGTGAATATCACTGTATCAATGTCCAAACCCTTGCCCCTTTCACTGATTTCTGCTCATTTTTACCTTTGCCACTTGGATCTAGCTTAAGAGTTCCCCTAAGAATTGGGGGTGGTGGGATGAGGGAGGGAGGTGGTGGAGATCTAAACCATCAGAGTTTAATCTGGATTCGGCAACTTTAATTCCCTTACTCTAGTCTTGGTGTGCATCTACATGGTATCACCAAACCAGAGACTAAACCTCAAAACTATAAGAAATAGACCCACAGAGGCACAGATTGGAGGAAGGCAATAAAGAAACCGAATCATGGGGCTGGAGCAATAGCACAGCGGGTAGGAAGTTTGCCTTGCACGTGGCTAACCCGGGTTTGATTCCCAGCATCCCATATGGTCCCCTGAGCACCGCCAGGGGTGATTCCTGAGTGCAGAGCCAGGAGTGACTCCTGTGCATTGCCGGGTGTGATACAAAAAAAGAAAAAAAAAAAGAAACCAAATCATTACTCTAGTATGTTCCCCACTACTTACTAGAAGAGCCCCTTCCCCTCCCACATATATACTCAGTTCCAGAAATTTCTATGCAAGTAGCTTACTTCCTTTCCTGCCTTTTAGTTTTACCCAATCTTCTAAGTCAGGTGTAATGGGTCCAATGTCCAGAATTGGGTTACTCTGATCTTCCATGCCATCTCCTTTGTCCTTGTAAATTTGGGGGGGAGGTGTGGTGTGGCTGGGATGGTGATGGTTCAAAACACCTTTACTCTCATTTCTGTTGGGCTTGGGAAAGGTTAACTTCAATATGCTGAAGTCAGACATCATTCTGTCTGGACGTTGAGCGCTACAGCCAAGATTTCCTCATAAGGAATGTAGCAGTTGGGGGATCTAAGAGGAAATTCAATAGACTGGAACCCTGGATTCTGTCCCCGTCACTGAATGGCCCCCCAAACACACCAGGAGTGACCCCCCAAGCATAGAATTGGGAGTAACCCCTAAAGCACCACCAAATATGACCCAAATACCAAAAAAAGAAAAGAAAAGAAAAGAAAAGAAGTTCAGTAAGTAGTTTCATTAAATAATATTTAAAGATTTTAAAAATTATTCTTTCTTGGCCAGAGGGATAGTGCTGGAGGTGAAGGCGCCTGCCTTGCATGCAGTCCACCCAGACTCCACCCCCTTGAGCACCACCAGGAGTGACCCCTGAGTGCAAAGCTAGGGGGAAGCCCTGAGCATTACTGGGTTTTAAATTTTAAAAAAATTTTAAAATAAAATAAATAGCAATTACTGTTTCTGGCTGGGGGGACCACTCAATGGAATATTCATAGGCTTTGCATGCAGGAAGCCCAGGTTTCATCCCTAACACCACATGATTCCCTGAGCACAGAGTTAGGAGTAACCCCTGAGCATAGCCAGGTGTGACCCAACCTTGCCCCCTGCTCCTCCCCTACCACCCCAAGTTGCTATTTCTGGGCTCAGACAGATGACTCATAGGACTGGAGCTCATATTTCATACGCAGGAGCCCTGCCTCCATGGTCACCGGAGCCAAAAGTAGCAGTCGCTGGCTGCTACTGATGATACTCCCCGTCCCCTGAAAATCAACCCCCAAAAGTGCTGTTGTCTGCTGCTGTTGTATTATTTTGAAGAATAGGAGAGAGCCAGAAAACTTGAAATATAAAGCACTGGCAGATACTGTGTTCGAAACTTGGTGAGAATGCTGGGTCTCGTTTGCAGGGTTCTGGCCCGGAGACCAGGGTCAGCAAGGGTGTGTGGCGGTCTGTCCGAGCCCAGCCGAGGGACAGCTCCTCACCCGGCTCAGCGGGGCGTTGGGGCAGAGTCAGAGGAGCTGAGAGGCCAGCAGCGGGTGGAGAACATGCTCCGAAGGTGTAGCAGAGGCACTGGGTGTGAAGTCTGCGAGAGGGAAATGAGATGACAGCCAGACCTCTGGTCTCCTGGACCAGGACGAGGGAAAGGGAGGCCAGCCAGCCCGCCGGGGGCCAGGCCAAAGTTGGTTGATAGACAAAATGAACTACTACACAGCTGCAAGGAATGGTGAAATCACATAAGTTGCTACAACATGGATAGAACTGGAAGATAGTATGTTAAATGAAGTGAGCCAGAAGAAGAAAGACAAACACAGGATGATCTCCCTTGTGTGTGTTATTTAGAGTAACGAGGTGAGGAACTGCAATGGCTTGCTGACAGGGGAAGGAAGAATGTAGATTACGCTTGGTCCCAAAGGATAGGGTGGGGAAGGGAAGACGATGAGTGGAGGGTGAGGGGAGGAGGGGCAGGTGAGCGGCAACAGACTCAAGGGCCAAGGTGTGTTAATGGTGTTAAGGATTGATGGAGCCAAATATTCAAACCACAGAGTCAACAAGACTGAAATCATCAGCCCCAAACTTTAATAATCAAACTTACAGGCTGAAGGTTGCGGCTGGGACAGGGAACCTGGGAACAAATGTTGGGGCAAGGAAGTTGAGACTGGTGGCAGGATCAGTGATGGGACATTGTGTGTCAAACCCCAACTATGAGTAACTTTGTAACTCATGGTGCTTTAATAGAATAAAATTTGGTAATGAAAATTAAAGAGTTTGTTTGGGGCCTATAAAAATGAATACGGTGATCACCATACAGCCACGGGAAGATGCTAGATGGGTACTGGATGGAGAAACTGGCTTTCTGGTGAGAATCTGTTGCTTCAGGTCTAGATGCAAGATAGGCGTGCCACGCACCCTCCCCCCACTTCCTCCAGCTAGGGGGCCTGAGCTAAACGCAAGATGAAGGTCTGAAGGGGCCCCAGAGCCGGGGCCTGGGGTAGCGCCCAGACGTGTTTTACACTGCTGACTCTCCAAAAAGCAACTGTGGACATATTGAAATTCCAGATTCCAGATCAACAAGTCTAGAGGGCCCCAGGGGAAGGAGCTCAAGTGGAGCCGGAGGGCACTGGCCATTGAGAACTGGCCTGGCTCTCTAGAAGCTCAGGGCAGACCCCCATTACACACACACACACACACACACACACACACACACACACACACACACACACAGAGCACACCCCATACCCTACACACACAACCCTCTCGCACACACCCCACACACTCCCCCACCACACACACACACACACACACACACACACCAAAGCCCCACACCCCACACCCACCATACACACACACACACACACACACACTGATCCTAACCTTGCCACTCATACCTCAAATTTTCTCCCACTTTCCTCTCTTTGTTTTACAGAATTTATTATTTTTACACCATAGTGTAGTGTGTGTGTGTGTGTGTGTGTGTGTGTGTGTGTGTGTGTGTGTGTGTGTGTGTGTGTGTGTTTAGTTTTCGAACCATGTTCAACCCTTCTGGGGCATACTCTTGGCTCTGCCCGCAGGGATCAGGGGACCTTGTGTGGTGCTTAGAATGAACTGGGGTCAGACATATGCAAGGCAAGCACCTTACCCGCTATACTCTCTCCAGACTCATCAGTTGTTTTTGGTGTTAAAATTTATTATTTTAGGTCTATAGATATTCACCTTTGCACAAAACCTATTGGACACAAAGAAAATTTCAAACAAACTGACTTCAAAGTAAAATATAAGTGAAGGGACTAGAAAAATGCTGAGGTTGGGTGAGGGGTGGCGGAAGCAAACTGAAAATTAAGGGCAGAAGGGCTTGTAGAAGGGGAAGGCCGGAAGGTTCCTGGCTGGGGCACTGCGGAGAGACATCAGGGAAGGAGCACTACACAAGCTGGGTTGTAAGGAGAGAAACGGGGGTCACAGAAGTGGCTCAGCATCAGGGCTTGTCCCTCACTGGCAGGAGGTCCTCAGTTCAATCTTAGCACAGCCAAAAGAGAAAAGACAGAGCAAGCAGAGAACCAGATATTTATTTGGAGGAATTATCCAAATATCCCTGGCCTTTTCAATTCTAGCATTTTTAGCTGGGGACTGGGGGAATGAAAATGAGATTATTTGGGGACATTAACTAGCAACTAGTAGATAATAAATCCTGGAGATCTGGTGCACAGTATAGCAAATATATTTAATAATATATGTATTTTTGTTTGGTTGGTTTTGGCAGTGTTCAGGCTTTACTGCTGGCTCTGCGCTCAGGAGTCACTCCTGGCATTGCCCCAGGACTACTGGAAAGCCAGCAATCAAACCTGGGTCAGCAGTGTGCAAGGCAAGCACCCTATCTGCTGTACTATCTCTCCAGCCCTATTTAATGTACTTTTATATTTAACATATATGTTGAAATATCTTTAACAATGTAGCCTTATCTGGTAGCAATAGAGACCAGATCTTATCCTCACCAGAAAAAGAAATAGTTATACGACATGATAGAAGTACATTGAACTGGGGGCTGGAGCAATAGCACCAGCACAAGGTAGGGCGTTTGCCTTGCATGCAGCTGACCCAGGGTTCAATTCCCAGCATCCCATATGGTCCCCCAGCATCGCCAGCAGTAATTCCTAAGTGCACGAGCCAGCAGTAACCCCTGTGCATCACCGGGTATGACCCAAAAAGCAAAAAAAAATAATAATAATAAGTACATTGAATTACAGGTTCTACCCCGTAAGTTTTCACCATGATGTATATATAGTTCAGTAAAAATAATGCATTTATGGGGCTGGAGCAACAGCACAGCGGGTAAGGCATCTGCCTTGCATGCGGCCAACCCAGGTTCGATTCCCAGCATCCCACATGGTCCCCTGAGCACTGCCAGGAGTAATTCCTGAGTGCAGAGCCAGGACTAATCCCTGTGCATCACCAGGTGTGACCCAAAAAAGCAAAATAATAATAATAATAATAATGCATTCATGCTATCAACAAACATAAATGAAATAGCAATACTTTAAACTGAAGGAATTAAAGGTGATAAGTCCTTAAACCAAATCTACTCTTCTCACTTTCTCTATCCCTCCCCTCATACGCCCAACCGAGTCCTACGACGAGAACAATGTATAGAAAGGTATTCCTTTTCTTTTCAAACCAAAGGACGATAACCGAAATATACGACATCCCTTCTCCTTACCTGCCCAAAGCCTTCTAAGCAGCTTTGTATAAAAAAATAAACAGGGAGCAGAGAGCAAGGGGAGGATTAAGGTGTTTGCCTTGCCCCCTGCCAAGCCTAGTTCCCATGGGTACCACCTATGGTCCCCAGCACCTCGAGGGATCACTCCTGACTACTGAGCCAGGAATAATCTCTGAGAGCCACTGAGTTTGGCCCAAACTTTGCCCCACCAGTAAAAATAATAAATGTAAAAATAAAATTTAACCAACAAGCAGTGCACAGTTTCACAGAGATGCAACTAGTAGAAAAGGGGGCAGGGTGCCAAGGGGGAAAATTGTTTAAATTTGATTTGACTCACTTGGCAAGAGTACGGGTACAAAGAGAGTCTCCCCTACCCCAGAAGCTTAAAACAAGATTATCCATAATACTTGCTTTAAGAAAAGCAGCCACCTGGGGCCTGGGGGAGACTTCCAAGGGGAGTTTAGACCATCCCCAGAGTCCACTCCCAGGACTCCTGGCCAATGGCTGGTGGCTTGGTGCTTGGGCCCAAGGACAGGCTGTGCGCAGGAACTACATGTGATTGAACTTGGGTCAGTCACAGCCATTTTTTAAGGAGAGATCCTCAGTCTCATAGAAACACATTCAACCGCTCTTGGCTCTGGAGCCGGTCAAAGTTGGGTCAAGGGCCACCTCATCATAGGGACTTTGCCCTCACACTGGGAAAGGCCCTGCTGAGTCCAGCTTCAGCCTAACAGACCTGAAAGCAGAGGTGGGCAGGCAGCCTCAGGCCCCCAAAAGTTCACCAGGCTCTCTCACCCCAGAGTGACACGGTGGCCATTAGAACTCTGCCACCCAAATAAAGAGACCGTCCGCTTATGTTTCTAATGGGTAACACGAGATGTAATGCCCTGGGATACATGGGTTGATTCCAAAAGAAAATGCAAGCAATCACGCCATTAATCATTGACAGGAAATCTTGACTCCTAGCTCAGCTCCATTCTTAGGCTTTCTTCAGAAGAGCAGTAATAAAGGAGAGGAGGTTCCCAACTGAGTTCCCAGCAACTTTGCAATCAGCAAAATTTTCCAGGGTCAGAGATTTAATGCTGGTCATTAAGCTTTATGGCTGACATAGGGTAGGGCCAGGAAAGCTCCCCAAGCCCCCACACTCAGCGATGCCAGGAGGGGGGCTCGCACTGCACCCAGGCGGCTGAGTCTAACCATCGCGTGCAAAGTTCACAGAAGTTCACCTTGAACTTGGCAGGCTGAGGCAAGGCATCTTGGCAACACCACGGGTTTGGATTTCAACTCCCTAACTCTGCCCTTAGGATTCCATTCTCTCCGAGACGATGGCTTGGCAATGGGAAGGCCCCACCGTGATTGATTTATTAGCTTCTATACCTTAGTTATAATTTTACAGGGTATTGTACCAGGGAAGGAAAAAACAGTCCCATGGAAGTTAGTCAAATCTTGTATGGTTTGACATGTTCTGCCAACTTCTCCCTCTCCAACCATATTTTTTTTTGGGAACCAGAACATGGAACATTAGGAAGAGCCATTTTGGAGACTGTAAATGGATGAGACATGGTTTGGGGGTCTTGGGGGAGGGTTTTCTTGGAAAGTTTTTATCCCTTTTGTTGTCCAGGCTGCAAAACACACAGGGGCCAGAGGGTGGCTCAAAAGGCTGGAACGCATGCTCCGCATGTTGGTGCCCGGGGTGTAATCCCGAGCACCACACAGCCCCCAGCGCCACTAGAGTGAGTGCCCCACACGGGGAAGGGTTCTTGGGAAAGGAAAGGACGCAGGACAACATTATGAGTGCAGTTGTGACCATGGACTCAGATCTGAGCTCAGATCCGTGTCAGTGAACACAGAGTCTGGGTCTTGTGTCCAGCTGCCGAGGGCACTTGCTCCTCGTTCCCAAGAGTCAGTATCTGAGATTTACTGCCCTTTCGTCTTGCTTACCTTTCTGGTCTTCCACCAGGTATGGTGCCCCAAATTCTTGCAACACTACCAGCTCACGCACACACACATGCGTATGTACACACATGGATACAAATGTGTATGCACACACTACACATATGAGTGAGTGCATATATACCCAGTCACTTACTCATGAATGCACAAATATGCGTTCAGACACATGTGCAAACATTCATAGTGTACAAACACAGTGTATACATGCATGAGTGTACACGTATTCACAAATATACATCACATAAACACACATGTATGCTCTGTGCACACACAGAGCATATGCATCAATGCACACATAGGCATGTGTGTACTCATGCACTGATACATACAAATGCACATACATACATATATGTAAACACACCTGCATATACACACACTTTGGGGGTTGTTTTGGCTTGGGGGCCACATTTGGTGGTGCTCAGGGCTTACTCCGGGCTCTGTGCTCAGGAATGACTCCCGAAAGGAGGACCATACTGGGTGCTGGGGATCGAATCCAGGTCAGCCATGTACAAGGTAAGTGCCTTACCTGCTGTACTATCTCTCCAGCCTTCCAGCCTCTCCCACCGCACACACACACACACACACACACACACACACACACACACACACACACACACTTTATTTAGAGCATTTACAGAGAACCTCAAATATGCCAGGTACTGAGCCAAAATCCTCCAAACAAACCCGCCAGGCAGGTACTTTTCGGTCCTTTACTGAGATATAAATGACAACATATAACATCATGTTACTTTAATACAGAATAATGATTTGACATGTGCCCATTTTACGTTCAGTTTTCTTAGCAATTATCAAATATATAGTACAGCATTGTATGGTTGTTGTTGGGTATTTTTGTTTGTTTGTTTGTTTGTTTGTTTTACTTTTTGGGTCACACCTGGCAATGAACAAACATTACTCCTGGCTCTGCACTCAGGTATTACTCCTGGCGGTGCTTGGGGACCATATGGGATGCTGGGATCAGAGCTGGGTCCGCCACGTGCAAGGCAAACCACCCTATCCGCTGTACTGTCACTCCAACCCCAATAGTACAGTTTTGTAAACTATAGTCATCATCTTGTACATTTCCAGAATTTCTTTATCTCGTAACTGCACATTTGCACTGTTCGGGAAGATACTTTTAGGGCAGGGCTCCCCAGTAATGCTCAGGAGTCTGGGGGTCACCCTCAAGCACAGCTTCCCAGGTTGCTCCACCTGATGGGGGCGGGGAGGGGGGTTGCAACATGAAGTGCCAGGTTCAAACTCTGGACCAGACAATCAGGGCACGCACTCTGGCCCTTTGAGCTAAACTGCAACAGAACCCAGGTTCTCTGACTCCTGAGTGAAACCACCATTCTCGGCTCCCTCCTCCCACCTCCCTCAACTCTGCCTTTTTAAGGCAGAGTTCTATTTCGTGCCTATTAATCCCTCCTGCTGGGATGGCTTTCCCATGCCTCCCGGGGAAATTCACCTCTCCCCCTCCTTCCTGCCCTTTGTATTTTGATTCAGCCTCCAGCAGGACACTTAACGAAATTAATTTTGTGTCAAACTTAATATGTCTCTACCTCCCTGCAGAGACTGAGAACAGACTAATGCATTTATGAGCTCCCCAGCGCGTCCTGCCACCGGGCGTCACCCGCAGCAAATACCAAAAACTATCTGTGACTCCAGAAGGAAAGAGCTCCTGCACTTCCCAGTAGAGAACTCCACCCGTACTGGTCTTTTTTTACAAGTGGAAAAAAGAAAAGAAAAGGAAGGAAGGAAGGAAGGAAGGAAGGAAGGAAGGAAGGAAGGAAGGAAGGAAGGAAGGAAGGAAGGAAGGAAGGAAGGAAGGAAGGAAGGAAGGAAGGAAGGAAGGAAGGAAGGAAGGAAGGAAGGAAGGGAGGGAGGGAGGGAAAGAAAGAGAGAGAGAGAGAGAGAGAAAGAAAGAAAGAAACAAAGAAAGAAAGAAAGAAAGAAAGAAAGAGAGAGAGAGAGAGAGAGAGAGAGGAAGGAAGGAAGGAAGGAAGGAAGGAAGGAAGGAAGGAAGGAAGGAAGGAAGGAAGGAAGGAAGGAAGGAAGGAAGGAAGGAAGGAAGGGAGAAAGAAAGAGAAAGAAAGAAGGAAAGAAAGAAAGAGAGAGAGAAAGAGAGAGAAAGAATGAGAGAAAGAAAGAGAGAGAGAAAGAGAGAAAGAGAGAGAGAAAGAGAGAAAGAAAGAAAGAAAGAAAGAAAGAAAGAAAGAAAGAAAGAAAGAAAGAAAGAAAGAAAGAAAGAAAGAAAGAAAGAAAGAAAGAAAGAAAGAAAGAAAGAAAGAAAGAAAGAAAGAAAGAAAGAAAGAAAGAAAAAAAGAAAGAAAGAAAGAAAGAAAGAGAGAGAGAGAAAGGGAGGAAGGGAGGAAGGGAGGAAGAAAGCTAAAGAAATCTGATCAGAGCATACACAACGTTGTTTTGTTCTCGACTTTTTCCTCTTCCCCCCTCTCCCTTCCCCTTTCCTTCCCTTCTTGGCAGTGCTAGGGGTGGAACCCAGATTCTCACACATGCAAGGCAAGTGCTCCACCTGATGCACCGCACCTGTCCTTAATAATCCTCCCTCTTCTCCCAAGAGCCAGTGCAGCCACTAAGAACCATGGGGGCCACCTCTGCCTGGGCTGCAGGCGGAATGGGTCTGGAGAGGCCCTCCAAGAGCCAGCAGCTTATCCTTGTGGAAATAGGTGACACTCCCCAGCAAGTTCCCATGTCTTCTCTTTGTCTCTGTCTCTCTAATTCTTTTCTTTTCTTTTTTTTTTTTTTTTTTTTTTTGCTTTTTGGGTCACACCTGGTGAGGCACCGGGGTTACTCCTGGATCTGCACTCAGGAATTACTCCCTGGCGGTGCTCAGGGGACCATATGGGATAGTAGGAATTGAACCCGGGTCGGCCGCATGCAAGGCAAACGCCCTCCCCTCTGTGCTATTGCTCCAGCTTCTCTCACTCCAATTTTTGCTGCCTGTTTGCTGTGCTTGTATAATCCGGAAAATCAGCAAAACTATCCCCGAAGGTCAACTATTCCAACAATAATGGGACAGTACCAAGGGACAGTTTGCCATTCCAGGATCTCTATTTGACCGTTGTTGGTACAGAGAACTCATCTTAAAAATCTGGGGGCCAGAAACATTGTACAGGGCAGAGGCATGTGTCTTACATGCAGTTGGCCCTGGTTTGAATCCCCAGCACTGTACATACTGCCAGCACCCATTCCCGAACGCCAGGAATAGCTTGTGAGAATGGTTAGGTATGACCCAAGCCCTTTGACAACCCCAAATGACATATTAGAAGAGGAGGTTGGGGGTGGGGGAGAAGCAAACTCCTATGAGAAATCTATACACAGAGAGCTTACAAGCGCTGAAAGCAAAGGAGAGAAAGAGACAATAATTAACTTACTTCAAAAGGCTTAAAGTGAGCAGGATAGATTGTGGAATTGGATTGTGTTTGAATCACTTGTTAATTATGAAATCTTGCACGAATTATTTAATTTCTCTATGTCTTTTGAGGAGTAACTTCCTCTAAAAAGTAGGGGGGGAAATACTATCTCCAATGTAATACACTTTAGAGCACAAGATATATCATCACAGCTAAGTGCTAAATAATATAACCTTCCCATGGGGGCTATTATAATTTTTTTTTCTTTTTGGGTCACACCTGCCATGCACAGGGGTTACTCTTGGCTCACTCATTTAGGAATTACTCCTGGTGGTGCACAGGGGACCATATGGGACGGTGGGAATCGAACCTGGGTCGGCCGCATGCAAGGCAAATATCCTACACGTTCTGCCATCGCTCCAGCCCCAGGCTATTATAATTTTAACAAAAATCATAGGAAAAGAGTGTTAACGGAATCTAAGGCAAATAAAGGCCCCTGAATTAGAAGCCGGCATTGAAATCTCAATTCTTCTGCTCTGTGCTACGTGATCTTGGACCTGTCTTACCATCTCTCCAAGTTTTAATTTTCTTGTCTGCATTTGGACTTGGCCCTCTCAGTCCTGTTTGCCCTGTTTCTAGAAAAGTGAGGGACCCTTCTTTATAATTCCTTCCCCTCTCCTTCCCTTTCTCCCAAGCTCCAGGTGATTCTCCTGTGGCACTAGTCCTCACAGACATGACGCAGGCACTAGGTATCATGGTGCCGACCCTTGCACAGTTCCCCCCTTGTCGGTGCTCCCGGCGGCGGACTCATCCTCATTGGCCCACACAGTTCAAAAGCAAAGTCCCTTCACCTCACTATCCAGTATCCCAGCTGGGGGTCGTCAGCCCTCACTCCTGTGGCTACAGGACCTCACTGCCGCCTCCTGAGCCTGAAGCCCTGCTGCCTAGCTAGAGAAGTTTCTCCTACGGAGTCTTCGTCTTCCTCATCTCAAAGCTTTCTAGTGCTCCCAGGGGGCCCACAAAGCTCATCTTTCATGGGATGAAGAACTTTCTCCAGAACCTTTTCAAGCTCATGTCACCATCCCTGCCAATTGCCTCAACTGACTCCTCTCCCGGAGAGCCCCTCGTATCTTTCCAGAATCCAACAATTCCCTATTATGCACGAGTGTGTTTGTCTGCACTGAATGGTCCACAGATATGGCCAAGAGAGAGTTTCTTTGGCATCAAAACTTTCCTGGATCTCAGATGCACATTGCAATACAAGAAGAAAGACGAAGAGGAGGAGATGGGAAAAGAAAGGGAGGAAAGAAAAGAGAAAAAAAAAGGAAAAATAGCAAGGCAAGGCAAGGCAAGGCAAGGAAAGGCAAGGCAAGGAAAGGAAATGGGAGGGGGTTGTCAGAGAAACAGTACTGTGTGTAGGGCACTTGCCTTGCATGCAACCAACCTCTGTTGAAATCCCAGCACCACATAGGGTCACCCAAGCACAGCCAGGAGTGATCTCTGAGCACAGAGCCAGGAATAAGCCCTGAGTATTGCCATAGTGTGGGCCAAAACAAAGAAACAACAACAACAAAAATCAGAAAGGAAAGAACCTTCAGGACATATACTTTTCACTCTTAAATATTATGCACAGACTATCTAATTATCATTCATGTGTGAATGTAAAGTCCCCTCATTTTCAGACAAAAAAAAATAGTTTTTCAGATTTAAAAAATGTGTACTTGACCTGTATATGCTCTGAGAAAATTAATTAAGATTGAGGGGGCCGGAGCGATAGCACAGCGGGTAGGGCGTTTGCCTTGCATGCGGCTGACCCGGATTCGATCCCCGGCATCCCATATGGTCCCCCAAGCACCGCCAGGAGTAATTCCTGAGTGCAAAGCCAGGAGTAACCCCTGAGCATTGCTGGGTGTGACCCAAAAAGCAAAAAAAAAAAAAAAAAAAAAAAAGATTGAATTCCAGCAAAATGAGAGTGAAATGCATGAAAAAAAGTCTTGGGAGCTGGCGGAGGTGGGGGTATTTAACTAACAGCACCCCACACACACACACACACACACAGAGATTATCTAATTTTAGCAGACCGAGAAATTAACCAGTTTGGCCCCAGAAATTAACTTGCTGTGGGTCACATGCCTCTTGGCGGCAGAGCCAGGGCTCATCCTGGGTAGCTGCACTCTGGTGCACGGCTTCGATCACTTCCTCAGTGTGGGAATGAAAATTTTAACATCATCCATTTCAGTTCTTAAAAAAAAAAATCTATGGGCTGAAGCAGCAGCACAGCAGGTAGGGCATTTGCCTTGCACACAGCCAACCCGGGTTCGATTCCCAGCATCCCATGTGGTCCCCTGAGCACCACCAAGAGTGATTCCTGAGTGCAGAGCCAGGAATAACCCCTGAGCATCGCCGGGTGTGACCCATAAAGCAAAAAGAAAAAATCTATCTATAACATATTTTTGAAGCAAATTTCAAATAACTTTTCTTGATATCATTGCAAACAATTTTGACATGAATATGGAAAAAAAGATTTGTCAGGCAACTGGAGAAATATGGAAGGGAAGAATGATGGGGGAGAGGTCTTGCGTCATCAGATAAAAACATATAAAATATTTATATTCAGATGAAATATTTGGGGCCAGAGTGATAGTATAACAGGTAAGGTATTTCCCTTGCACATAACAAATTTGGGTTCAATACTTGGCATCCCATATGGTCCCCTGAGTACCACCAGGAGTAATCCCAAGTGCAGAGTCAGAATAACTCCTGAGCACTGTGGGGTGTAGCCCCAAAGCAAAATAAAAGATATTGGCATAGACAAAGGCAGATAGATCAGTACAACCAAAAGAACATAGAAATAGATCCCAGATAAGATGAGAAATTAACTACAATGTTGGTGGTTATGGGGTTTGTAAGCAGAAAAGCTTAAATACCCCCTTAAGGAAAAGAACATATCCTAACTCATATATAAAAAAAATTCCTGGGGCTGGAGGGATAGCACAGCAGATAGGGAGTTTGCCTTGCATGCAGCAGACCCAGGTTCGATTCCCAGCATTCCATATGGTCCCCTGAGCACTGCCAGGAGTAATTCCTGAGTGCAGAGCCAGGAGTAACACTTGAGCATCACCAGGTTGAATAGACTTAAATATTTTTTTTAAAACAGAATAATAAAAACGTTGGAAAATCATTTAGGAGACTACATACTGACAAATTGACAAATACTTTCCAAATTGAGATTAGAAATCATAACAAATTGACAAATACTTTCCAAATTGAGATTAGAAATCATAAAACAATGAAATAAAAGTAAATATATTTTACTATGTAAATAGTTTTAAATGTTTTGAGGGACCAAAAATGGCTATAAATAAAATCACTGTAAAATAATAAGTTTGCAATCAAATTTATAACACATCTGACAAAACGAAGATTAACATTTCTACTCTCAAAAGAACATTTATAAGTGAACAAGAAAAGAAGACAATTCAGAAAATACGCAAAAGAAAGGAAATAGACAATTCAGAAAAAAACATGTTCAAGGACTGCATTGAGTGTGTGTGTGTATTTGTGTGTGTGTGTTTGTGTGTGTGTGTGTGTGTGTGTGTGTGTGTGTGTGGTGCCAGGTATCAAACCCAGGGCTTCACACACCTAAGGCAAGTGCCTTACTATCTTTTTAATTTTTTTTATTTTATAAAGTAGTTCATAATATTTGATTACATTTAATATTCAAACACCAATCCCACCACCATGACACCTTCCCACCTCCATATTTCTGATGTTTCCATCCTGAATCCCAACTCCTGCCCCAAAGCAGAACTAAAATCATGTATTTTGCATTATTTGTTATGAAAAAACACTGAAAATGCTACAAAAAAGTTTCCTTAGAAGAAAGAGTGTGGGGGCCGGAGCGATAGCACAGCGGGTAGAGTGTTTGCCTTGCACGCGGCCGACCCGGGTTCAATCCCCGGCATCCCATATGGTCCCCCAAGCACCGCCAGGAGTAATTCCTGAGTGCAAAGCCAGTAGTAACCCCTGAGCATTGCTGGGTGTGACCCAAAAAGAAAAAAAAAAAGAACAAAGAAGAAAGAGTGTGAAGATTGTTGTATTTCACATTGAGCCCTTCTATAAGAGATGACTAACACCTAAAAGGTTGAGCCTTGTATGCATATACATATAGATATATATATCTGTAAAAAAATTTCCATCTAAGATTGGTTGCTTCTTACTCTAAACCCCATCAAATGTGGTGCATTGCTCTTGGGTGGTATGAAGTGTGAGTTGTCACACAGCTGCAAATGCGGCCACGGTTCATCCAGAAACACATTCACTCGCGGGTGAGGCTCAGCCCAAGTGTGTGGAGAGCGGCCATGAGCATGGCGGTGGTTGAGTGCTGGAGGGCTGGGTCCCTTGGGGCAGGGAGGGGTCTCACCCACCCCCACTCCTGGGCGCCCCGAATGAAACAGCCTGGCACGAGGTCTGGTGGCATGGTTATCAGCGCCTTACTGTTGAGCACTTACATCCCTTGCCCCCAAATAGCATATTTTTTAAAAATTAAATATGGTCAGGAAATGCAACAAAGAGGCATCACTTTACTCCCTTTTTATTTCAAAAGTTTTCAGTTGGAAACCTCAAATGACTCTAGGTTGAAGAATAAACTGTGGCCCCAGAGAAGGTATTCTCCTCCCCTGCTGTTAGCAGAAAATAAAGTTTTCACAGCCTTTCCGAGAGCAATCTGGCGGGGTCTATTAAAACATAATAAAAATCGGGGCTGGAGCAATGGCACAGCAGGTAGGGCATTTGCCTTGCACTCGGCTGACCCAGGTTCGATTCCCAGCATCCTGTATGGTCCCCCAAGCACCACCAGGACTAATTCCTGAGTGCATGAGCCAGGAATAACCCCTGTGTAATGCCGGGTGTGAAGCAAAAAGAAATAAGAAAAAAAAAAGAAACCATAATAAAAAAATAAAAATAAAAAATTCTTCTGCCCCTCAAAATCTACTCCTATATAGAACCACCAAGACACAGGAAGTGTTTCCAAGGACATTTTCTGAGCCTTGTTTACAGTCACAAACTTGGAAATAATGCCCCTAGCTAGGGGAATGGTTTAATAAATGACAGGTAGCCACACAAAAAAAGACTCTAGATATTAAAAGACTGTTTTCGAGCTCTACCAGGGGTATTTCTGTAGGGCATCAGTAAATGAAAATATGTGTACAAAGGGATCTCTACTGTAGAATAAATTATGGTGTATCTCCTTTGTATGATGCCATGAGCATGAAGAAATGGTGTCACCTGTGCTATGTAGCCAAGGCTCAGGTCTATGACTGATGAACAAGTTGTTCAAGCACCGAATAACAAAGCAGGAAGGGAAAAGTTTAGCCTATATTCATATGTCTGTGCAGAAAGACGCTAATTTTTATTATTTAGGTGTTAAGTTGCAAATAAATTTTGAAAGGACAGTCGATGGCCATTGTTGTCTCTTCATGAAGAATTCATCCCTGACGTCTGACCCAATCTGCTCCGGGAGGAATCCTGCCTGAATATGTGAGGTAGCTCCCAACACTCCTCTGAGTTCTGGAAGCTTCCAGTGACAGAGAAGTCTACCTGATACTCATCTCTCCTTGTACTATGCCCCACTTCCTAAATTCACTTCCCCACCTCTCCAGCACCAAGAAGGGCTGTAAACTCCATACTGTTCCGTAGTGGGATTGTGAGGAACCACTAAGACGGCAATAAAAGGCTGTTTGTTGTTCTGAGGCACATTAAGTGTCTAAAGGCTGGAGGAAGAGACCCCGTAAGGGCAGGTCACTTGATTCATCTCTGCAGCCACTCCAAAGGGGGACTTCCCCAGGCCCCTTTGAAGCTTGTTATCTTTCTTCCAAACAAATATTTACCATTTCTCAAATTTCTCACTTGTGGCCATCTCCACACCCTGTTCTGACTTAGGCATTTTATGAAAACTGGGTTCCCAATTCAGGGGAATTTGGGTGCTTTTGACAGCTCAAATGCTGGTACAGACTGAATTTCCTTCCTCTTTCTCTACCGCGTTTTGCTTCCTGGATCTTTGTGTTTGGGGAAATGTTTTTTTCTCCTTAAATCCTAAGTTACAGTCTCACATGCTACTAAAAAAATTTTTTTAATTAAATTAATTTTATTAAAGCCCATGATTTGCAAAGCTATTCACAGTGCCGTTTGAGACATATAGCGAGTGTTCCAGCACCGGCTCTTCCCATCATCACCATTCCCATTCCCGTCACATCCTCTTTCCCATTCCAGTTCCCTAGAGTTTTTGTAGCACTCCCAGGACTGTAACACAAAGCAAGCTCAGTCCAGTCAGGAGACGGTGGTTTCACAAGACTCTCCTCTGGGTGTGGAGAAAGGCCGCTGGCTTGGGCATAAAATGTCCTGAATTAAAAGTCATATCTCAAGGACCAGGAGGTCTGCCCCACAGCTTGAATGCTGGCCTCACATGCTGGGGGAGAAGGCAGCTGAGATAGAGATGGGAACACCAAGTAGAGGATGTTGGGAGGACCCATTTGGGTTGAAAGCTGCTTGCCGAAAGTAGACTATAGACCGAACATGAAGGCCACTCAATACCTCTATTGCAAACTACAACACCCAAAGGAGAGAGACCAAAAGGGAATGCCCTGCCACAGAGGCAGGGTGGGGTGGGGGGGATGGGGTGGGGGTGGTGAGAGGGATACTGGGATCATTGGTGGAGGTGAATGGGCACTGGTGGGGGGATGGATAAATGATCACCATATGAGTGAAATGCAAACACAAAAGTTCATTAGTCTGTAACTGTACATCACAGTGATTCTCTAATAAAAAAATTTTTTTTAAGTCATCTCTCTGATATTTGTGAATTTCTCTCATCTTGGGCAAAGAGGAATCATGGGTCTTGGTTGCCTTGTTTCCTGGTTTCCAGGGCAAGGTAAGAAACATTAACAAAGGGAGTTACTGACTATAAGGAGAGCCCCGTGGTGTAGAAGGTATAGAAATGGTGGAGCCTGGGGCAATCTGGTGAGCACAGACTAGTCAGTTCAGCCTCCACAGAAATTGCAAGCTCTGGGTTGCTAGGGACTCTGAGTTTTCAATAAAGCATAAAGATATGGATTTTATTTGAACTCTCTTGACATTTTACTCTGGACTCAAAATCTCTTACATCATAGTGAGTCAGTATGAGTTGACCCCCAGAGTCTCCTTTATACTAACTGCTGTATGACTCTAAGACTATGTCTGGTTATTCTGGAACTTTTGGAGACCTTTCCAAACTCTTGCCTCCACTTTTCCTGAGTATTCTTGGAGTTTTGTATGAGGACGCCTCAGTCTCTAGGGCTTTACAACAGCTCTCAGTAGTGATGACCTCATTTTGAGGAAAGACACACTTTGATGCTAGGATTTCCTCACAGAGACAGAAAATCTCCTCATTCTAATCTTGTGCCTTAGAATATACCAAACGATGGGATGGTGCTGCCAAGTTCTAGCTCCCAATCATCTTGTGCTTTGCTTTTGCTTATTTATGTTTTTTTTCTCTCCTTCCCTTTTCTTGTTATTGTTGCGATGACCAGGGTGGCTCTCATTTAGTGGTGCTGCTTGTGTACAGTGACACCCCCATGTTGCAATGCTTGCTGGGTATCACTGTGGTGCTCCCACACATGCTCTCGGGGAGTGACACTCCTAACAACAGTACTCATGCATCTTCAGTGTCAGTGCTCAATGGGGGCCGCGAACTCCAGCAGCTGTGATTGCACACCCCGGCTGTGTGCCAGGCCAGATCACACATTTTGTTGTGGCACCAAGGTTCCCATAACCACGGGGACCACACCTAGCACATGTGAGAGGCATCAGTATCAAAATCAGGGCCTCAAACTTGGAAGACAGGTTTACTGCCGTGGAGTCATGCCCTAGTCTCCTTGCATCCACAAGTGCTTTTTCAGAAATGAAGTATCTTGTGTTCCCTTATTTGAACTAGGAGGATTTCTAGCTCCCTTGATATTCCATCCACTTACCTATGATGTTGATGTTCTTTCTTCAAGCTGTTCCCCACCAGCCTCCAATCCTATCCAAACTACTCTAGCCGTTCTACTCGACTGGCAGGAGGAACACAACTAGCGTTGGGTAAGTCTGACTTGTCCCAGTTCTCAGGTGCCCACTCATATTTGCTCCTGAGGCCACCAAAGGAGCCTGGACATAACACTGGCTGGACATAACACTGATGACTCTTAGCTCCAAGTGCTCCATTTCAGCCTTATGGTTTCTCATGTGACAACACTAGCTACTCGCCTGCATACCAAATCCCTCCGGGGACACATAGAAAGTGATAATAGCACTAACAACAACCTTTAAATACAGAAATACTTGGGCTGGAAGTAATAACAGCCAGAGATTACCTAGAGCTCACATTTACCGATTCTATGATGCCAGCCAAAATGCTTAGATGCCTATATTCTCAGTTGCTTCGTAAGCAAAACAAACTTCATAATACATGCCTGTGGTTGTTCTTTTTATGTATCAACCTAGCTGGGGGGGTGGGGAATAGGCCAGATAGATATGAAGACCAGAGAGGTATTCAGACATTATTCTGGCTCTTTCTGTGAGCATGTTTGGGAGGGAATTAACATTCCAATCAGCAGATTTTAAGTCAAGTAGAAGACTCTCCAGAATTTAGGTGGGTCTGGCTGGACATAACACTGATGACTACAAAGATCCCAGTAATTACTGTAATGTTTCTTTCCATTGCGCCTTGCACTTTCTAATGTATGACAAGCTATTTAAACTCCAAGTTCTCCCTCTCATCATCCAAAAGAAATCTTGAAGTGACCCCCAGATCCAATTCCCCTCCTCTGAACAGGAAGAATTCTTTCTTATTGGGAGAAAAGCTGCTTCCATGTGGAAGAAGAAAGAGAAGAGGAGAAAAGTAGCTGTAAGCAGTAGAAGGATCTGCAGAACACTGGATTTGCATAACTATAATGGATGAATTTGCTGTGTGTAAATTATGCCTGGATGAAGCTCTTAAAAGAAGAAAAATGAGGATGAGGACAAGGAGGAAGAGGAAGAAGAAAGGAGAAGAAGACAAAGAAGAAAAGTGCTATGTAGTGAAATACAAAGAAATTAGTACAGAGTGAGAAAAGGCTGAAACTGGCTTGCATCTGAGAGAGGGAATATTAGCTGAAAGAATTGTTTTGAAAGACAAGCAGTGGTTGCTGAGCTACATGACAAGTCCTGTCCCTGCAACTGAAGATCACCCAACAGGAGAGGAAGAAACTTAAGTAACAGACAAGCAGTTTTGAATAGTAGGCCAGAGGAAAAGTTTTAATGTCCATTCAAGTTCAAAAAGTTGGAAATTTCATATATTGAGTCTATGTTCAGAAGTCAACATACAGCTAAGATGAGGAACCAGGTTCTGACCATTTTCTTTTGCTGGTCTCAAACACAATCATTTGAGTAAAATCCCAACGCAAAAGAAGCAATGAGAGGGGGCTGGATCGATAGCACAGTGGGTAGGGCGTTTGCCTTGCGAGTGGCCTACCCAGGTTTGATTCCCAGCATCCCATATGGTCCCCTGAGCACTGCCAGGAGTGATTCCTGAGTGCAGAGCCAGGAGTAATCCCTGAGCATCGCCAGGTGTGACCCAAAAAGAAAAAAAAAAAAAGAAGCAATGAGAGGCTGGAGTGATAGCACAGCCGGTAGGGGAGGTCTGCTTTGCACACAGCTGACCCGGGTTCAATTCCCAGCATCCCATATGTTCCCTTGAGCACCACCAGGAGTAATTCCTGAGTGCAGAGCCAGGGATAATGCCTGTGCATCGCCAGGTGTGACCCAAAAAGGAAAAAAAAAAGAAGGATGAATAAATTACTGTCCATTGTTGTATAAAATAATTTTATCAGCTTTACAATCTGGTGCTGCCGCAGAGTTCAGTTTTTGCCTGAGGTCAGTAGTTGGCGTTTGGATAGAGTTCAGAATATATTTCTTTGAAAACACTTGAAGTGTTTTTACTTTTATGGTGTATAAAACTGTGTCTTGTTTAAAATAGGGGTTTATGGAACCACGTGAGCAAACATGTATTAATTAATGCTTCAAAAACCCAAAGAAATATCTGGTCCTGGAAAGGAGTAAAACAAACAGGAGAGAACACTAAAATCTAGATAAACAGTAGCTTCTTTGTGTCACCCAGAAGAGAGAGGAATTCACAGGGACACAACTCTGAAAAAGAGATTTATAAAGGTACTTGCTCCCCACAGTTCCCACAACTTCTGTAACCCTGCCTTCCTTCCGGACCTACTACCAAACCCCTCCAGAAGTAAAGAATGGAACAGTTTTTGTACTCTTGGGATAGAAAACAAGAAACAAAACATTGAGTCATGCAGAAACACAATTCTTCGTTTTCCTAGTAATGTTCATATTGTCTTCCCAAAAGGTTGAGCCAGTGGACATTCCCAATAGCTATGGATGAGGGTCGCTGTTCCCCCCACATCCAAGCCAATACTGGTTGTTTTTGTTGTTTGTGATTTGTGCCAGTCTCACTGATGTGAGGTGATATCTCATTGTTGTTTTGGTTTGTATTTCCTTGATAATAAATGATACAGAGTGATTTTTCATAGGCCTATTGGCCACCTGTATGAAATAAACTTACGAGGTGGGGGGAAGAAGGACATCATGGCAGGGGCAAGGGATAAGATGGAGGAGAAACTACATCAATGGTGGAAGGTGTAATATTGAAAGGCAGAAACCCTACCATTATGTTTAAACCACAACAGTGATTATAATTTTTTAATTAAGAATAAAAAATATGTGAAGGAATGGAGACCAGTGCTTAATTCTATCTACCTCCCTGACTAAACGCTTCTAAAAGGGATGGATTCCAACCTCTGCAAGGCCAAAAACTTCTCACAAGATGACCCGGAACAAAGATGGCTGACCACATATGGGCATTCTCTTTTCTCCTGAATTGGAGGGGTGGGGGGAATCTCGTTACTAAATCTTTACTGAAGACATAATTTAGCTCCATAAAAAGTGAGAGTGTGGTGACAGCACAGAGATTGTGGCAATGATGGCTGAAATCATGCAACAACCCAGGACTTCCCAGCCCAGATGATGACCTGCAAAGTTTTAGCATCTCCTGTGTTCTGGGCACTGTGCCAAGTAATTTACCTACATCGTCTCATGTCATCCTCACTAATACCCACAAGATTTTCACCATTTGCCAAAAAAAGGAAACAAAAGCTCAGGGTTTGTTATTTTAGAAAGGTAGAACTAATGAGCCAGACTCCTAAGTTTCTGTCTTTTCCATCACACACAGGTTTCTTAGAGTCCGGTCAGAAGTGGGTAGCTTCGTGAGTGGGGGGTTCTTCTGCTCTAGTCAGACAAGCTGACAGCCTAGAGGAGACCATATTAAGAAAGAGAATGGAAGTTCCGTCCAAGGAAGAATCTATGGACAGCCATCAGGGCCTTGGGATCTGCCCAGAGACACCAAGACACACTCAGATCAGAACTGTCTGCAACCTGTGCTTGTATATTAAATATACAAGTATATGTCATGGCCGCACGACACATCATCATAAAGGGAAATACACACACACACACACACACACACACACACACACACACACACACACACATATGCCTCTTGGAGAGCCCGTCAAGCTACCGAGAGTATCCTGCCCTCACGAAAGAGCCTGGCAAGCTCCCCCTGGTGTATTCGATACGCCAAATACAGTAACAATAACAGTCTCATTCCCCTAACCCAGAAAAGAGCCTCCAATCATTGGGAAAGATAAGTAAGGAGAGGCTGCTAAAATCTCAGGGCTGAGACAAATGGAGATGTTACTGGCACACGCTTGAGTAAATTGATGAAAAACAGAATAGCAGTGATACAGTGATTACTTTTTAAAATCTTGGTTCTCGGGGCTGGAGCAATAGTACAGCAGGTAGGGCATTTGCCTTGCACGCGGCCGACCTGGATTCGATTCCCAGCATCCCATATGGTCCCCTGAGCACCGCCAGGAGTAATCCCTGAGTGCAAAGCCAGGAGTAACCCCTGTGCATCGGCGGGTGTGACATAAAAATAAAAATAAAAAAAATCTTGGTTCTCTCATGCTTGTTTTAAGCTGTTCTTCCTTTATTGAATTGTTCTTGAGGGTGCTCCCAAGTGGTGTTCAGGAGTTCGGGGGTCATTATCAGTGGTTCCCAGGCAAACAGCTTGGTGTCTCAAAGTGACAGTCAGAACATTTGAAGTTTCTAGGACCTGCAGTGGCAGGTATTATCTGGGTCACCTGGGAAGTGCTTAGGGGACCATGTGGTGCAAGGGATTGAACTGGGGTCAGCTGCATGCACTTTAACCCTGTACTATCTCTCTGGCCTCTTCTCCCCCTTTATTTATGTTACCCACCAAGTTGATAAACCAGTGTCCGGTATCTTTATTCGAGTTGTATGAAGAATGACATGAGAGGTCGGAAAAGACAGGGCAGAGGGGGGTAGGGCATGGAGGGGGTCCGAGCCCCCTAACAGAATCTAGCTAAGGGCAAAGCTCTATTGTTCAACTCTAGCAGCCTCTCTGAAATTGTAACTAATAAGCATATATGATTAACAACAGCATCTTTTTTTTTTCAACAGTAAAGAACAAATCTAGGGGCTAGAGCGATAGCACTGAGAGTAGGGCGTTTACCTTGCTCAGGTTCAATTCCTGGCATCCCATATGGTCCCCCGAGCACTGCCAGAAGTAATTCCTGAGTGCATGAGCCAGGAGTAACCCCTGTGCATCGCCAGGTGTGACCGAAAAAGTAGCACTGTAGTAGCACTGTCGTCTCGTTGTTCATTGATTTACTCGAGCGGGCACCAGTAATGTCTCCATTATGAGACTTGTTGTTACTGTTTTTGGCATATCAAATACGCCACGGGTAGCTTGCCAGGCTCTGCCATGCTGGCGGGATACTCTTGATAGCCTGCCGGGCTCTCTGAGAGGGATGGAGGTCGGCCTTGTGCAAGGCAAAGGCCCTACCTACTGTGCCATCACTCCAGTCCACCCTGAAAGTTAGAAAGAAAAACAAATCTACATCTAAGTCAGGCTATATTTTCCAACTTCCCTGGAGTGGCAGCCTCATGGCTTCCCCGATCAGCTCATCTCATTAGTAACAGAAACACACTGCAAATTCTGTTGTTCTGTTTGTTTGTTGGGGGGTGCGCAGTTTGGCATACCTGGCAGTGCTCGGGGCTTAATCCCGGCTCTGTACTTAGAGCTCACATCCTGGGAGTGCTCAGTGTTGGAGATTGAATCTGGGTCCGTACGGGCAAGGCAAGGTCTCTACTCACTGTACTGTCTCTCCGGTCCCAAGACAAGTGTTATTTTTAAAAAAAAAAAAAAAAAAAAAAAAAAAAAAAAACAGACATTAGATTTGTGAGACCACTTTTAACTATAAGTTCACCCTTGACCTATGTCCCTCAAAGGCTTCTGACTTTGGGCCAGTGAGTGGAACATGGGCAGGCAGAACCAGGCGCTCTCAACCAAAACCTGATGAAGTCTATTCCCATCCGTTGGCTTGTGCTTCTTACAAGGCTCAGGGAAGGGTGTACCCCAAGAGGCCTAGCTGTACCAGCACAATGAAATATCCAGAAAATTGCCCTCACTCAGAATACCACTCAGAACCACACCCTGCAGAGCTCTGCCTGGACCAATCCAAGCCCAGCCAGACCCCAAACATGGGAACAAGAAATAAGCACTTAGTATCACCCTGCAGAACTTGGGAATGGTTTTCCTTGGTAATTTTATTGTGGCTATGATGAGTACTTGTTCACTTGACATCCTCCAGTTCTATCTAGGTTGCAGTGAACTGTCTAATTTCATCCCTGCTTGTGGCTGCATACTATTCCACTGTATAGATATATCACACTTTCTTTCACCCACTCGCTGCTTCATTTCTCTTTCACTCCAGTTTCTACAGAGCATCAGACCCCCTGGTGCAACAGAAAGAGTGTGATCTTGGGAACCACAGACTCCTTTATAACCACTTCTGAGACTGTCAGCTGTAAGGGCCAGTCTGGACAAGTCCCCTGATTTACCGAAGGACCAGTCTCTGAGGTGGAACGAGGATTCCTGGCCCTGTTCGCCTGCGGGTTGAACAGAGTTGTCCTGCTGCTTCGTGAGGAGCACACGGACCCCTATGCACGCAGAAAGGCTCGGCTCCAGACCTGGCCCACACAGGCAGAACTGAGAGAAGCTCTCTCTCCTGCACAAACAGGGAGACCAGTCCCAGGCTTGGCACTGTGCAAGGCCAGGACTCTGGTGGCCAATAATGAGACCAGTTAGACCACTAGCCTCATGGAGGTCAAGGTCATGAATAAGAGAGCCACTAGCTGTCTTTGCTGACAGATACAGAGATAAAAAAAGCATCCATGCAAATGAGAGGTATAATAGAGGTTAGGCCCTGTGGTCAAGACAGGTCTTGCTGAGACCAGGACAGCCAAAGAGCAACAAATATCCCTTTTTTTTTTTGCTTTTTTTTTTTTTTTTTTGCTTTTGCTTTTTGGATCATCACATCCTTCTGTGCTTAGGGTTACTCTGAGCTCTGAGCTCAGGAATTACTCCTGGTGGTGCTTGGGGGACCATAGGGGATGCCAGGCAAACACCGCACCTGCTGTACTATCACTCTAGCCCCCAAATTTTCCTTCTTGTTCTTTCTGTTCTTCACCCATAGAAATTATTTTATCTTCAATACTTTTTAATAAAGAATTTTTTTTCTTTTCTTCCCTTAACCACCTGCCACTGTTGGTAAGGATCTGTTTTATCTTTTTTTGGGGGGGGGTTTACTCCCAGCAATGCTCAGGGGTTACTCCTGGCTCTGCACTCAACAATTACTCCTGGCGGCGCTCAGGGGGACCATATGGGATGCTGGGATTCGAACCTGGGTCAGCCTCATGCAAGGCAAACACCCTCCCCGCTGTGCTATCACTCCAGCCCCCAAGGTAAGGATCTGTTTTAGAGCTTCTAATTTATTCATTATTTATTGGGGTGGGTGGTTAGGCCACACCCAGTGGTGATCAGGACTTACAAACATCTTAACTCCTGTACATTCTCTCTGCTACCCCAAGAGCGCTTCTCAATTTAGTCTTGCTCTAGAGTCCCTTCCTCTTCGGGTGCCTGTCAGGATTCTGTCAGTCACCTGAGGAGCCACACCCACCTGCTCAGTGTCCACCCTTTTCCCCTTCTCCCAAATCCCAGGCTTAGCTTCATGCCTAGCCCATGTGTGAAGCCTGACGCTGCTGCATTCCATGGTCCCCTGGATTATTATTAATTTTTTTTCAATGCCAGGAATTGAATCCAGGTCTCATGCATGCAAAGCATATACTTTACTGCTGAACTAAGACACATCTCTGGTTCTTCAAGGCTATTTTAATAGGGCTCAGAACCAACAGTGACCAGGACCCTGGGAACATTCCTTGCAATGGCACAGACCTAACGCTCCGAACTTAGAGTGCTTCTGGGGACCACCAGGGCCATAGCAGGAAGTGCTGAGTGTGGGGCTCGGGTGTGGGGGGTGGATTAGTGAGAGGTGGCACCAGAACTCCAACTCAAGGTTGTGAACATGCCTAACTCAAGGCTAGCCATGTGCGCTACCTCTTGAGCCATCTTCCCGGCCCCAAGGACTTTTTCTTTATCGCACCCTTCTTGCCCAGGGGCTATTCCTGGCTCTTTGCTCAGCACTAATCCTTGGTGATATTCAGGGAACCATATGTGTCACCCAGGATTTGAATTTGAATTGCATGCAAGGCAAGTGCCTTAACTTCTGTACTATCTCTCTGAGCACAAGAACTTTTTTAAAGAGAATGCAGGGAAATATGAAATTTACTCATTCATTTACTCATTCATTCATTCAATTCTACAAATTCAATTAACAGGCGTTGAGCAGCTATTCTATCACAGGCTCTTCTGGGGGCTGACCTCATCTCTTCTCTCATAGAGCTGATATGTGCACTAAACCAGGGAGAAGAGAACCTGACGATTGCAGATTGCGACTGGCTAAGAAGGAAATAAGGTGAAGGAAGAAAGACCCCTGCAAGGAACAGGAGTGGCCTGAGCTCAGAAAGGTCCTGGCAGGCCTGCAGGGCAGTGATGAGTCTGTCTGTAGATCAGGATTGATGGGATGAGGAGGGAGGCATGATAGGAAGTTGGCGGGTGACTTATACAATTGGATATTCATCCCAATCAACTAATGGTGCTTGTTCAACACAGTGAACTTGGAATCTTCCTGCAGAGGGTGAGTCTGTGATCTGCTTGGGAGACCTGCTTAAACACATGCTTTCAGAGTGACTGCTCGCCCCAAGACTGGTGTGTGAGAAGAGACGGCAGCCTAACCAAGGAAAGCGAGCCAGTGGAGTAGAATGGGGAAGACCCTCAATCACTGCTCCAGGAGACCCAGGAAAGGAATCTGGGGGAGAATGTTTGGGTGGGCAACAGTGGGTTTTAGTGCAGGCCTATGGGCACCTTCATACCCTATCCTGGAACAGAAAAAAAAAAAAAGAAAGAGGTAAACAACTTGCACGTGTGTGTGTGTGCAGATGCATATGTGTTTGTGTATGTGCATGTGTATGTTCGGGTATGCCTGTGTCTCTTGTATTTGTATGTGCCCTCATGTGTACATGTACATGTGTATATGTGTGCTTTGTGTGTAGGTACATATATGTCCTGTGCACATATGCATGCATATGCCTTTGTGTTTGTATACACGTGTTTATGCATGTGTGTTTATGCATTTCCACATGTATGCTTGTGTGCCTGCCTGCATGTATGCATGTCTGTGTGCTTACGAGCCTGTGCATGTGTGTGTACGAGAAAGGAAGGGTGGGAGACAGGAGTCTTTACTCTTGCCAAGTAAATAAGAGCCATAGGAGGCGGACTAGAGAAAGGAGAGTATACACACTCTCACACCCATGCCACAAGCCATCACATGGCCCTTGGGAAGACAGGTGTGAGAGGGCACAGGTGCAAGGCCACCTGGCAGGGGAAGGTAGCCCACAGGCGAGGTCTGCAGGCAGGAGGCCTCTCTAGGGCCTCAGGCACCAACGCAGCTGCTGCAAAATCATCCATGAGGCTTCAGGGAATTAAGCCTAGGTCACTTGGATAAGACTATGGTTTTATTGTGATGAATCTATTTTTGAGGGAGGGATCTACACTTAGCAGTTCTCAAGAGCTACTCCCAACTTGGTGTTTGAGGGTCACTGTGGTGTTTGGAGGACCGTGAGATGCCGGGGATCAGACCCAGGCCTCCTACATTCAGAGCATGCATTCAGCAGGTTCCTCTAAGGTGACCTATATCGTCACGTTCCTAAGGTGACGATAAGGCTAATCGTCACCTTAGCCCTCGGTGATGATTTTAACTGTCTCTGAAGAGCCAAAGAGCAGAGCCCTCTAAGCTCCTGAGACCAATGAGGCCTCGCGTGCCTGCCCAGGCAGGCTCCATCCGCACAGAAGCTTCCCAAGGAGAAAAGAGATAATTCAGATCAGTCTCTCCCGCGGGATTTCCTGGACTCCCTTGATGCAGGTGAAGGAAGTCTGAGACTCGGGCTTTGGTGCTCTTCACTCATTCACTCAAGGCCCTTTCTCAGCATGCCACACAGTGATCCATCTAACCACTTACTGACTCCGTTTAAATAAAACTTAACATGTCGATTCAGTGTGTGCCACCAGTGGCTCACACCGAATTCATTGGTATTTAACTAACACAAATTGCAGTGCCGCATCAACAGTAAACTACAATAAGACACTTTCCATGCCCACAAGGAGCGACCCTGATACACTCATTATGTAGAGATGGTTAGAAGCTTGCCTTGCAGGCAGCTGGTGCTGATATAAACCCAGGATCATGTGGTTCCCAAGCCCCAAGGAGTGATCTCTGAGCACAGAGCCAGGAGTAAACCCTGGGCAAAGCCGGGGGTGACCAACCCCCTCCAAGAAAGGCATATGTATCAGAAGTCTTGAAATATTATGACACATATCTTCCATAGTCTCACTAAGTCAACTTTTTCATGTTGCCCCACGTCTCTTGGACTTGCTTATCTGTGTTACTGGCCTCACACGTCATCACAACCTTTTTGTCTTTGTCACTGTACCCCACGTGCAACACAAATGCAGCGCCTCCTACAATCACTCCTTCTACCATTCTGCAACTGCCATTTTGAAGAAGCCCCATATAGTTCAAGGAGAATCATTCCCTTGTCCTCTAATAGTTTGGAAGCCTTGGTTTAGAGTCAGAAAGAAGTGATTCAGCCCTTCACTTTGACTTTGGCCATCTGGTCAACCCGGATTGAGCAGGCCTCTCTAACACATCCCCCTCCTTTGCCATCACATGGGATATGGGTTCTCACCTCCCATAACAGCTATGGGAATTAAATCAAGTTGCTCCATATGAATTAAACCCAAAGGCCAGCACGGAACTAGGAATCCATAGATAAAGACAATTTTGTTCATCGTGTTTTTTATTATTCCCTTCTGAAAATTTCCAGCAAGATCAGCACAGCACAGAGGAACTCTGAGGATTATAATTTTTTTGTGAGTTTCTCAGTAAAGGACAGGATGAGAGCAGCGGAGGGACCCTGACACTCTGGCAGCCTCATATATGAACAACAGTGTTCATACTAGACTTCTATAAAGGTATAATTTTTTAATAGAAGAGAAGCATAAATTCAGTGGTGTAGGGTCTTTGGTATTTTGGTGATGGTGCAGGTATCATAACTTTTTATACCAAAAACATGAACATTGACGCTAGGAGAGGGGCAGATGTAGATTATCTCTCTCATAGGTGGGTTATTAATAAACAGATTGAGGCTGGAGAGATAGTACAGGAGCTAAGGCATTTGCCCTGCATTTGCTGACCCAGGTTTGGTCCCCAGCACTGCCTATGGTCCCTCTGGCATCACCAGGAATGATCCCTGAACATAGAACCCTGAATACTTCTGGGTGGGGAGGAAGGAAGGAAGGAAGGAAGGAAGGAAGGAAGGAAGGAAGGAAGGAAGGAAGGAAGGAAGGAAGGAAGGAAGGAAGGAAGGAAGGAAGGAAGGAAGGAAGGAAGGGAGGGAGGGAGGAAGGAAGGGAGAGACGGAGGGAGGGAGGGAGGGAAGGAGGGAGGGAGGGAGGGAAGGAGGGAGGGAGAGAGGGAGGGAGGGAGGGAGGGAGGGAGGGAGGGAGGGAGGGAGGGAGGGAGGGAGGGAGGGAGGGAGGAGCAATTGGTCAAAGGCAATAGAAACTAAGAACTGGTCTATAGAACTGCGTCTTACCATGGTGAGGAGACTGGATGGGGGAGGGGTGGGGAGGAACACAGTGTAGTAGAGGGTGTGCTATGATACACATGAAATCTCACCATTGCTGATATTACAAATCACAGTTCCTCAAATATAAAAAAAATGTTTAATTAAAAATAAAGTTCTTAATAAAAATGAAAAGAAAAGACAGATTGCCACCCACTGGGGAGAAGAGCCAGAAGGGTTTAAGGAAAGTCCTTCCCCAAAACGAGCTGAAACAAAGCTGAGGCCCAGACCACACACTCTGCTGCCCACCCCGCACCTGATTTCCCGGCCCAGCGGGATTTGCCTGCCCGAAACCCGGCATAGCGTTCTCTGGTCCCACACAACACCACCTTCTGTCAAACCACTTTAGTCAACACTTGAGGGACGCCAAAGCATTCATCAGTCCTCAAAGCAAAACATTAAGCAAAGCTTGCCTGGCCAGGCAGAAATCCAACAACTGACACCTAGAAAAGCAGGTCCTTTAGTGCAGAAAACTCTCTCTGGCTCTCCTACACACCCTGGCTTTGCCTGCTTATTAATATCCTTCTCCTAAAGGCCACTAATGCAGCGGGCCTGAAAGCTGAACTTCAGGGTAAATGCTCTTCATCAAGAAGACAAAGATGCTTGGTGCCTATTGAGAAGATCAGTTAGGAAGGCACATGAAAGAATCAATATGAGAGGGAGTATTTCTGTAGAAGAGGAAGAAATGAGCCAGTCAGAAAGAAAAATGCTCTTCAACATATCAGTTCTTAAGCACTTCTTCATTTGACTGCTTTTTATTGAGTGCAAAAAATAAGAGCCAGCAAGGGTACCACACAAATATGCATGTACATGTGAGTCTACGTGTATGCATGCATATATAAATCGTATAGGTATATTTCTGTGTATGTGCAAATGCATGTTATATATGTGCATGTAATTGTTTTGTAGTATGCATGTCATGCACGCACATGTGTGCAGGCTGCATCTATTGTGCAGGTTTCTGTGTGTATGTATATGCATGTGTGTGTGTGCATGTGTACATGTGTATTGTGCTACAGGGATGTATAGAAGTATTGTATATGTGTATAGGAGTATAGGAATAAGCAATTGCGCCAAAGGAAGCAGTCAGGTAAATTATCATGAGGAAGCCAGTTGTTCCAAATGTCTCCTTACCGTCCTCTGTAATATCACAAGCAGCCCCAACCCCACACGTAAAATATCTTTTCCTGGGGCTGGAGGAATAGCACAGGGGGTAGGGCGTTTGCCTTGCAACCCAGCCGATCCAGGTTTGATTCCCAGCATCCCATATGGTCCCCCAAGCACCGCCAGGAATAATTCCTGAGTGCGTGAGCCAGGAGGAACCCCTGAGCATCGCTGGGAGTGACCCAGAAAGCAATATATATATATACACACACACGTTCCTGCTTTCCCAGAACAGTTTTCACATTGTAGCAAACCATCTAACTTATTTATTTCTTCTTCTTTCTATTTATTGCTGATCACCCCCAGGAGAATGTCATCTCTCTCCATGAGACCAGAGCTAGACTTTTGTGTTTTCATAATCACAAGTAACTGGATCAGAACCAGGCATGTGGGGGGCACTCAATAACTTTCCTTAAATGCAGGGGGGCGGCAGGGATGATGCGAGAACATCCCCCATCATCTATTTGCTCAGTCAGCAGCCGCTGAGTACCTGCCCTTAGCCAAACGTTGGCTGGGCCATGGCAATGTGAGGAAAAGAAACGTTTCTTCCCCAGTCCCCACCGGGGGCTGATAGCCCGGACAGGGCCAGCGTTGCCCGCTGAGATCAACAGCGTGAGCAGAGGTTCCTGAGTCAGGAGCCCGGGGCCAGGTCCCAGAGATGTAAATCGGGGTGTGATGGGCACCTGCAGGGGCTCACAGAGTCCCCAGACCCGGAGTGCAGGGTCCTGGCTGACAGCACCTTGCAGCCTCAGAGACAGGAGCTTTGTTGTTCAATAACCCAGTTCCAGACAACTGAAGACTGTGTGCGGCCGGTGCATGAGTCCTGTGCAGAGGTGGGGAGGGGAGTCCCAGAGGTTCCTTCCCTCCAGCACTCCGGGAGGGGCTCAGGACTCACCCCTGCTCTGCACTCAGGGGTCTCTCCCCGTGGGGCGCAGGGGACAGAATCCAGCTGGTCACAGGAAAGGCAGGCGCCCTGCCCACTAAACTGCATCTCCAGCCTCCCACCCCCTAGTTCTAAAACGTTTCACACGTTGCCTGATCTGCAGCCCCTGTGGCTGACACGCGCAGGCACTAAGGGACACAGACAGGCAATTCGCAGCTCTGCATCCGTCACTCCCAGCCAGAGCAACCAGGTGAGGGGGCAGGTCTGCCTTGCTCCCTGACGTCCAGGCCACCTTGGGAGGAAGAAGGACCCCAGTCAAGCAGCACAGGCACCCCCTCCAAGAAAGCCCCTCCGCCTCCGTCTGGCCCGAGTAGAACCAGAGTCAGGATCGCAGATTGGGCCTGGCCTCGTGCCGGGCGCAGAGCCAGACACCAGGGAGAGTCGTAAAAGAGCAGAAGAGAGAATCTGGCGGCCGCTCATGCCTGACCCCAAGGAGGGAGAGAGGAGATGCAATAAAAATAAATGCTTACAGGCATAATTAGATTGCATGGTGCTCTGAGTGCTGGGGAAAAAAATAGCATATCAAAGCGACTGTTAGAAGCGGACTCTCCTATATATAGCAAATCCAATCATCCACTTCCCCAGCTCATCTGTCTGATGAGTGCCAGCTTCTACAGGCCGGGTTTTGGGGGAATAAGGAAAGGGCCCTGAGGACGGGAGAGCACTGGCATGCCGGAGCCCCGGCCTCCGTCCCCAGCACCACACGGTCCCTCGGTCCCTCGAGCACCGTCAGGTATGGCCCCTGGAAACAAAAGAAAGATTGACGGTGGTTTGTCCAAAGCTCACCTCACTAGCAGAAGCTCTGCCTGTCCTCCCGGAGGGGACCAGCCATCCAGGTGACCCTGCTGGGGGAGGGGCAGGGGTGCGAAGGGCAGGAACTGAAGGGCCAGGTGTTGGGGAGTCAGGCCCCCCCGGACACAGCCTCAGCCCCGCTGCAGTCCTCTGAGAGCAGGCAGGTGTGTGTGGCAGGGAGGGAAGGACGTGTTCCTGCGGGAGTGACCCCCAAAGCCTGTCCCCCTGCCCTTACACATGCTCTGAGTTCCCAACCTGCAAAGTATCCGGCTCAAGGACAGGGAGAAATCCCCCAAATGCCGTGACCCTCAGCAAGACCCTGGAGACCTGGGAAGCCGCAGGGCCCGGGCCGGCAGGCTCCTGTGGGCGCCTTTTCCTGTAAGAGACAGCACTTCCCCTCTGTCTCTTGAGCCCCCTCTTTCCCTCTTTGACGCCCCTACAAAGAGCCGTCAGGACCCCCTCAGAGGGTGCATAGCTCCAAGCCCTGCGGCAGAGGGAGGGACCACCTCTAAGAAGATAGACCCGCCAGGCGCTATCTGCCACCCCAGACCAAGCCCCCCTTCCCGTGTCTCCTGGGCTGCCCGTTCTTCAGGGCCCAAGGCAGGCTCCGGCCCTCATGCCCCGCCCCCACCCCCACGCCCCCGAGGAGACACGTCTGAGGAGCACTGTGCTTCCTGGCCCGAAAATCTCCCCACTGCAGGCTGTAGCCTCAGAAAGTCCCTAAAAGCAAATTCCTGTGCCTGCTACCCCGTGGGGGGACGGTGGGGAATTCAAAGGCGCTAGCTCCGGGAAGCCTGAGGACTGGGCTGAGCCAGCGGGTCCCTGAGGGGTGAGACCAGCCGACCCCCCACCCACCTGTCTGCCCCAAGGGACCGCCCTCACCTACACAGTGGTTCCTGGCCTGGGCACCCCAGCCCCCACCCATCGCAAATCCGGCGGCTCAGCCCACCTGCCCAAGGTCTAACTCTGCCTCTAGGGCACATAATGGCCGACTGAGCCTGCCCAAATGGCTTGTCCGAAGCACCTGTTCCACGGCCACCAGCGTGGCTAGCCAGGGCCGGGGAAGGACCTGAGACTGTGCATTTCTAAGGAGTTCCCAGGTGATACCAGTGCTGCCGGCCCAGGTGATGCAGGGAACAGCCAGGGACAAGGATGCAGGCGGGGGAGCTCAGGCAGCCAGGTCTGGTGGCACAAATGGTCCTGTGAGATCCACCGGAACCCTTGGCCTGCCTCACTGACTTCAAGGTCATCGAGGTCCTGAAGGTCAGTGGCTGGCCCCACTGGGCCTGAATGAGAAGAGGGCAAGGTGCTCACTCTCGCCCCTCACTACACGGGCATGCCGAGGAGAAACAGCCCCTCCTGCTGGGCTTGCCCACTGGGGGACCCAGCTCCCACAACTGCTTTCTTTCACTGTGGTTCTCGTTTTGGGGACACGTGCAGCAGTGCTCAGGGCTTGCTCCTGACTCTGTGCTCAGGGATCACTCCTGGTGGGACTCAGGGAATCATGTAGAGTGCTGAGGATCAAACCTGGGTAAGCGTGTACTAAGGCAAGTACCTTCACCCTGTACTATCTCTCCTTTCCTTCTTTACTTCCTTTTATTTCTTCCTTCCTTCCTTCCTTCCTTCCTTCCTTCCTTCCTTCCTTCCTTCCTTCCTTCCTTCCTTTCTCTTTCTTTCTTTCTTTCTTTCTCTTTTTCTTTCCTTCTTTTTTCTTCTTTCCTTCTTTCTTTTTTCTTTCTTTCTTTTTCTTTATTTCTTTCTTTCTTTCTTTCTTCCTTCCTTCCTTCCTTTCTTTCTTTCTTTCTTTCTTTCTTTCTTTCTTTCTTTCTTTCTTTCTTTCTTTCTTTCTTTCTTCCTTTCTTCCTTTCTTCCTTCCCTCCCTTCCTTCCCTTCCTTTCTTCCTTCTTACCTTTCTTCCTTCCTTCCTTCTCTCCCTCCCTGCATTTCTCTAATAAAATTGTTTGGGTTTAACCATTTCCATTTCACTTTCTGCTTCCAGCCTTCAGCCTGCGCATAGGAATTCAGGGAGCGTGCTTTTCTGCCTCCAGAAACTCTAGAATTCTCGGTGCCACGCCACCCCTGGCAACACCACCCCGATGCATCTCAGCAGCCCCCAAACACAGCTCCGGCACAAGGTGACACGTCAAACCCCAGCAGCAGGAGTAGGTCAGAGGCCTGAGGCCAGGTTGGAAATGGAAGAAATGAGGCCCCGTGGGCTGCGGGCTGGGTGGTGCTCGGGCATCCACCCTGGCAGGGGCGGGGTGGGAGGACTGGGGAGGAAGCCGAAAGGGCTCGGGAGAAAGGCTTCCGGCTTCGTTCCGAAGAGTGTCAGGGTGGGTCTGCGCCAAGTCGCCCCGTCTTGCCCTGCCCGGCCCGGACTTGCTCCCTCCTCTGAAGAGAGTGAAGTTACCTCGGGCCACAGGGCCAGGCGGCACCCGCCCTCCTACCTGGGACAGGCCCTCCTGCCTCGAGAGGCACCGCCTTCATCGAGGGCGTGCAGGGACCCTAAGATTTCAGCATGGGGGCTGAAAGGGCCAACTCTTCACTCTCTGTGATTACCTTCCGTTTCTAGAAAGCCTGGAGGTCAGGAGCTGGAAAAGAGAGGCTGAACCCGAAACAATCCAAGGATCCAGCCTTCTTTTGTCTCGTCCCAACAACTTCAGTTCCTCTAAGAGAAAATTCCTGTCTCTTGGCTAACTCCTACTCTAACTTCAAAACCCCACTGGGGCGACCCCCCTCAGTACCTCATCTCTTCAGCTCCTGCTTCACTACACTTGTGTACCAACTTCCCTGAGAAATAATTCTGAGGGACAGGAGGGAAAGGGTTAACCTAGAAGGATGCCCAATCTGCCTTCTGTCCCCTTACCAGCGGCTAGGGGGCTTCTCACTTACTCTCTCCCCTCCCTACACATAGAGGCCTCCCTTGCACCATTCTTTTCCCTCACAAGTGTGGGAGAACTGCAGAGAGCAGCAAGGGAGATGTCTGGGTGCGACGGTGGCATGCAGCCCAGAAGCAGGAAGCGTCTTCCCAAGTGTAGACGCCGACAAAATGCATCGGTCCGGGCAACCTTCTCGTGGGGCGGGGGCCGGTGAGGGTGGCGGGGAGGGGAGCGAGGGTGGTGGTGAGAAATGAAAAAAAGGGACAAAGTGGCCTCAGGGTATGAGGAAAGGGGAGAAAGCGGGAGAGGGCCCAGCATGCACCGCTGCACTATTTGTGTGCATCCTGCTTAGAGAATTTGAGAACAGAAGTAGGGACCTAAATTATTGAAATACGTGCAGAGAGCCAGAACTGAGGTTAAGGTGCTTACACTTGGTCAACCCCAGCACCACACACGGTCCCCTGGGCTCCCTTAGCCCCCATCCCTGAGCACTGCCAGGAGTGAGCCCTGCACACAGCTGGGTGTGGTCTGGCCCAAATAGAAGGAGGGAAGGAAGGAGGGAAGGAAGGAAGGAAGGAAGGAAGGAAGGAAGGAAGGAAGGAAGGAAGGAAGGAAGGAAGGAAGGAAGGAAGGAAGGAAGGAAGGAAGGAAGGAAGGAAGGAAGGGAGGGAGGGAGGGAGGGAGGGAGGGAGGGAGGGAGGGAGGGAGGGAGGGAGGGAGGGAGGGAGGAGCTCCATCCCCCAGCCCAGCGCTGTGCCCGTGGTGCCCCATGACATGTAAGTGAGCAGCGTGCCCATGTGACAAGGATGTGTCTGGTCTGCCACTGAAGATTGTCCTGTGTCTCTGGCGTGACCGGCTGGGTCTCCTCTCTGGGGGGACGCCTGCGTTCCCCACCCCGGCCACACGCTGGGCAGGACTTAGGCTTCCCCTGGCATCTGCCCACCAGAGCAGCCCCTCAGGCTGCCCGACCTAGAAGGACCCGGGGCAGCCCCCCTGACCGAGGAAGATAGAAGCCCCCTCCCCCCACCCCAGCTGGTGCTGGCCTCCCCTTGACCAGCCCCTCGGGCCGCCGGCTAATTAAAGGCACGGTTACTCATGTCATTCCCAGGCCGCTATTTCAGGAAGCGGAGTCATGCCCCGGCGCTGGGCGCTGACCCTGGGTGGAGGCGCACAAAGCCCGGCCTGTGGCCTCCCTCCGGGCCGGCGGTTGGCGCGGGAGGGCACGCAGGGGCCGCGCGCACAGCTGGCGCAGCTGCTGCTGGGCCCGCCCCGCCCCGCGCCCCCGCCCCGCACCCCTGCCCGTCCCGCACCCTCAGGGCCTCCCCAGCCAGCTCGGGAGGAAACCTGCATCTCACGGAGCTGCGCCCTGAAACGTTTAGGACGTTTCCGCTCTTTCCTTCTTTCTCTTTCTCTTTCAGCCTTTTCCTTTTTTCTTTTCCTTGTGGATTTGGGGCCATGCCCTGCATTGCTCGGGGCTTACCCCTGGCTCTGTGCTCAGGGGTCACTCCTGGCTGGCTAAGGGGACCGTATGCGGTGGCACCGATCCACCCACGTCTGCCTGCTGTAGTATGCAGCCCACTCCCCTTTTCCGTTTGGGGGGTTGGGGTGGGTGGGACCACAGGGGTGGTGCTTCGGACTGGACTCAGTCCTGGCTCTGTGCTCAGGGATCACTCCTGTTGGGGGCCAGGGGACAGCATGCTACGACTGGAATTTTATGTATGTATTTATTTATTTATTTATTTACTGTTTTATTTTTGTTTTTGTTTTTTGGTTTTTGGTGGGTTTTTGGTGGTTTGTTTGTTTGTTTTGCTTTTTGGGTCACACCCAGCGATGCTCAGGGGTTACGCCTGGCTCTGCACTCAGAAATTAACCCTCGAGGTGCTCGAGAGACCATATGGGATGCCAGGGATCGAGCCCAGGTCGGCCCGTGCAAGGCAAACGCCCTCCCCACTGTGCTATCGCTCCGGCCCCCCAGGATTGAATTTAGACCACCTAGAGCCAAGCACATCCTCCAGTCCTTTCAACTGTGTCTCTGGCCCACTCTGAATTTTTTCTCTTGCGGGGGAGCAGTGCTGTGGAGGGCTTCCTCCGGGCCCTGCACTCAGGAATCCCTCCTGGTGGGCTCAGGGGTCCCTATGAGGTGCCAGGATCCCGGGCCCACGCCTGCTGCTGTTCTCGCCCCACTCCCTGTGTTCTTGCTTCTTGTCCTTTCCTCCGCATGACCAGTTGTCTTTACTTTTCCCCCTTTCCTTTCACTGCACCATGGCTACCATGAGTGGGGGCGCACACAGGAGGTGGGAGGGGGCAGGCGGCCGGGGGCTCACGGTCTTGGGTGTGGAGGCCAAGCAGTGGCTCTCTGAGCCCACCCAGAGCTCGCGGGCAGCTCCTAGACGGACCTTGCAAGGCCGGCCGCTGCCATCCTGCCCGCACTGCCGTTACGGGGTGGGGGCTTGCAGCCGAGCTCAGCGGCCTGGGGCCACTCCCGGGGATTCTCGGCCAGCGGGGCTGCTGGCTGCACACTAAGGTGCAGAAGTCCTTGGGCTGGGGACCCCCGGGGCCATGGTCAAGGAGCTCTGCAGGGCTGGGCTAGAACCACAGTAGGGCAGATATACCCTGACCCCGCATGCCTGTATGCCTAACCATCTAAGCCTCAGCCCCTAGCCCTTTCTGCGATCACCCTTTATCCCCTGAGCCTTACGCCCTAGCCCTGTACCCCCTAACCCCTTACCCCCTCACTGTCTTCCCTCTAAGACAATAAAGCCAGAGAGCTAGTACGGGCTGAGGTGCTTGCTTCACATGCAGCTGAGCCCTGCCCAATCCTCAGGTCACTGTGTTTCCCCAGGCATTGCTGGACGCAACCCTGAGCCAGAAGTAGCTCCTGAGCACTGCTGGGTGTGGCCCCCCCCCCAATTTTGTATCCTCCCAGAAGGCAACAAAGAGGACTCAGGGATAGAGCTCCAGTGGCCCAACAACGCACAGCACAGAAGGCCCTGCACCTGACCCCCTCACCCCGCACCCCAGCGTGGCCCTGGGAGTGTCTGAGCATCCCTGGGAGAGGCCTGAGCTCCCCAAGAAATGCTGGTGTGGCCCTTATTTAAGGGGAAAAAAAACTTTCTCTGTGGGGCACCATCTCAAAGAATTGGCGGCATGCTTTGCATGTGGGAGCCCGGGGCTCTATCTCCTGCACCGCACAGTTCCCTGGGCACCTTTGGCTGTGACAAAATCCAAACTACAAGGGCTGGAGGGATAGCACAGCGGGTAGGGCCTTTGCCTTGCATGCGGCCGACCCGGGTTCAATTTCCAGCATCCCAAATGGTCCCCTGAGCACCACCAGGAGTAATTCCTGAGTGCAGAGCCAGGAGTAACCCCTGAGCATCTCTGGGTGTGACCCAAAGAGCAAAAGCAAAAAAAAAAAAAAAAAAGTATCTACAGAAACAACTGGATCCCGGGCTGGAGCCATAGTAAAATAGGTTGGGTCTTTGCCTTGCACGCAGCCAGCCTGGATTCAATCCCCGACATCCCATAGGATCCCCTGAGCGCCGCCAGGAGTAACCCCTGAGTGCAGAGCCAGGAGGAACCCCTGAGCATCACCAGGTGCGGCCCCCCCAAACAGAGGCAAAACAAAGGAACAAAAGGAAGAAACAGCCGGACCCCAGCTCCCCGCTCAGCAGAGCAGAATCCCCACAGGCGGGGCAGAGGGTTTGGGGACTTAGGGGAGCTCAGGGGACCTCAAGGTGTCTCAAGCCCCATGGGGAGTGAGTGGCCCCTGACGCTGTCAGGGTCACCCTCTGGGGTGCCCTGAGCAGAGGCCAAGCAGGGCCGAGCTCACGGGGCTCCGGGTCTGGCCAGTGCAGGAGAGGCGTCTCTGCCCGTCCCTCTCCGGGATGCGCCCTTGTTTGGAAAGGGGCGAGTGCCGAAGCCAGGCGCCCCCTGCAGCCTGGGCCTTAGAAGGGGAACTGTGGGCATCACGGCCGCTCCAGGCCCTGGGAGATGCAGGCAGGGAGTGGGCAGGCGCCACAAGAGGCCCAGAAATACCAACAATGGTCAGCAAGTCAGTAGAGAGGCACAGCCCTGACCACCCACTGCCCACGGGCGGAACCAACTCAGCCTACACCCAGCCCACACCTGGACACCCACGCAGGGAGCTTCCTCCAAGAACCCAAACGGAAGTTCCAGCCACAAAAGTTCCCATTGGACGGACACACACACACACACACACACACACACACACACGAAGCCCGTAATTCCTCCCTGTAGGGAAAGCGTTGGAAACTCGGAGATGTCATCATTTTCTGTGTACTTAGCACAGCTGCAGGAAGTACCAGGAATGTCTTGCAGGAGCCTTCACAATCCGCCGCGGCAAACTAGCACACAAACAACCATCTGGCTTTGTGTGAACTCCTGCCGCCCCGGCGTGACTCGGCCTGGCTGGCTGAGGAGCGGGGACAGCAGGGCACGGCTTGGCAGCACCAACGCTTCTTCTTTGTAGTCTCCACGAAGCCTCTTCCGTGAGGAGATGCAAACCCTGGCGTGTCCCTAGGAGTCAGGAGACCCTTCAAGAAGCATCTCTGGAGGTAGGGCCCTGAACTGAACCCCCTGCAGCGGGGACTGGCAGCCAGGGCAGCTGAGCCTTGTCCACTCCCCCCCGCCCCCCGGACTCCAGGTCCCTGGGGGGAGAGGAACTGTCCTCCCCACCGGCCCCATCTCCGCAGCTGCTGGACTGCCACATCCTACTTCCTCCCCGGTTCCCACACAGGCGGCGGCATCCAGCCCAGGGCTCCTGGTCTCTGGGCGCGGCAGGAGGGCAGGAAGTGAACGTGTCCACCAGAAGCCTGTGGCCGCTTTTCCAGGCTGGGGCAAGCCAGATGCAAAGATAATAGAGGCAGAGAAACGGGGGAGGGGAGGCAGACTGAGAGATCTCTTTTTTTTCTCTTTGAAGACAGAGATTGAACCTCCTTTGCCCCTCGGAGGCAACGGACTCTGGCTGAGGAACACTCGGCTCCCTGTGTGAGGAGCAAGAGGGCTGGGAGAGCTCGGCCGAGACCCCTCACAGGGGCCAGGGAGAGGGGTCGAGGCGTGCAGGGCATGCCTATGGCTTGCAAGGCCCGGCACTGTGAGCACTTCCGAGTCCAGCTCCACAGCGACTAAAAGAGCAAAAAGAGAAGAAAAGAAAACAGTATCTTCCACCCAGACAGTTCTTCCCAGGCAGCCCTCTGATTCTAGTACCTTCCAGCAGGCAGACTGGGAAAGAGACCAACGTACCCAAACAGGGACCGAGAGAGCCGCTGGAGGGCTGAGCAACTGCTCTGTGCCCAGAAGCTCCGGCTCCCTGGCCAGCACCACCAGGCAGGCTGCCCTGAGTCCAACCAGGGGCGGCTCCGATATAGCAGACAAAGTCAAACATGAAGAGCTGGAGGGACAGTACAGGGGTGAGGACGCAGCTGCCCCTGGGGTGGCCCCTGGTCCCTCATGGCCTCCCGACTATCTCTAGCTGGACACTGGAGGACCCCAAGCACGGCACCGGGGATCCCCGGCACTTCAGGGCCCAAGGATCAACCCTTGGCTTGGTTGGCCACCTATGGCCAGATATGGCTCTGGGATCTCCTGAGCACTGTTTGGGATCCCCAATTCTCCCCAAAGAAGTTTTGCTTTCGGGGCTGGAGCAATAGCACAGCAGGTAGGGCATTTGCCTTGTGCTCGGCCGACCCGGGTTCGATTCCCCGCATCCAAAATGGTCCCCCGAGCACCACCAGAAGTAATTCCTGAGTGCAGAGCCAGGAGTAACCCCTGTGTATCGCCAGGTGCGACCCAAAAGGCCAAAAGGAAAAAAAAAAAAAGGAGTTTTGCTTTGGAACCACACCTAATGATGCTCAGATTTTATTCCTGACTCTACACTGAGAAATTACTCCTGGTGTTGTTCAGGGGACCATATGAGATGCCAGGGATCAAACCTGCGTCAGCCCACATGTAAGGCTACTATGTCTCCAGCTCTAAAGAAGCTATTTTAGAATAAAACTTTGGCTAAATAAATAGGGCAGGGCCAGAGCAATAGTACAGCGGGTAGGAAGTTTACCTTACATGCAGCCAACCCAGGTTCAATTCCCAGCATCCCTGTGTTCCCCCGAGTCCCACCAGGAGTAATTCCTGAGTGCAGAGCCAGGAGTCAGCCCTGTGCATCGCCGGGTGTGCCCCAAACTCCAAAATAATAATAATAATAATAATAATAATAATAATAATAATGAAATGGAAAAAAGAAATAGAACAGGGACGAAGACACTTGCCTTTCATGCAGTGAACCCAGGTTTGAGCCCCAGCATCATATATAGTTTTCTGAGCACTTGCCCAGAGTGATCCCTGAGCACAGAGACAGGAGTAAGCCCTGAGCACTGCCAGGTATAGCCCCAAACAAACAAAACTCAGACTTGAAACTGACCGATCACATGACCAGTTCCATTTTCTAGCCCTGGCGGGTACCTGCTGAGTAGCAGCTTGTCCACTGGTTCCCTAGCAGTGCCTCAGGCAGAGGCAGGCATGCCTGGGGCCATCCTACAGAGTCCAGTGCCCGAGGGTCCCCGCGGCCAGGGGCAAGTTTGCCTGTGCAAAGCCTTTTCCTCAGAAAGCCTCGGGTCCCGCTGCCCGTCACCGGGCACTGTCAGGCCTGGTTCCTTCATCTCGACGGGGGCCAGAGAGACAGTCAGAGGATAAGGCACTTGCTCTTCCTTCCTCTACAGATTCAGAATCGACAGCCCGAGGACGGGACCAGCTGAAGGAGACTCCCTGTGCACGACTTGACTTCCCGTCAGTAAATATCTCTCGAACATCTCGAGCCTAGACTAGCGTCAGCGATGAAGAAATGAGTCAATATCACCGTTTTCCAGCCCAAAACATCATCCCAGATCCATTTCCCCAAAGTACGGCAGCAACCCTGTATTATATAACACAACTTGGCTTGGTTTCATTGAAATGTTTTAAATATCTATAGGTAAAAGAAAAATATAACTTGTTTTTTTTTCTCTCTCTCTGAATCCCTTCACCAACCTGACATTTAAGATCAAATATATGAGGACCTAAACAGGAAGTGATATTTTTTATTCAAGGTGACTAGACGAGCCAAACCAAACACAAGCTTGCTGAAATGCTCTAACAAGCTTTTAAGTCCTGGAGAAGAATTCAGGCCAGCTGAATGGAGGTGTCATCGGAATGTTGGAATAACCGGAAACTCGAGAGATAAACTGTATAACAGGCCAATCTCCACTGTGCGGTGGCTGGAGACATTTGCTGATCCATCCACACCGGGTCCCCAGCGACCTCCCAGAGGGGAGCCTGGGAGGCCGCCTGGGGCTGCCCCTCCGTGTCTGCCCAGTGGAGGGAGCTGTGGGCGCTCAGGGCCAGACCGGTTCCCTCGGGGAGGTGGCACCTGCCTCCCGGAGTCTCTTGCAGCCATCAGCGTGGTCTTGCTGTGGCACTTTCTTTCTTGCCCGACAGCTGCCCTTTAGACTTTTTCATTTTTGTTTGCTTTGGGGCCCCCGCAGGTGCTCTGTGGCCAGGGATTGCTCCTGGCAGTGCTCAGGGACCAAACTCTGGGCCCCCTGCTGTGCACAGTGTGGACAGCAGCCCGCTCAGGTGTCTCCCTCTGGGCCCAAGTCCTGGAGAAGGGCAGCCACAGTGATCACGTGCAGAAGGGCATGGTCCCACCCCATCCCTAGTGATGGGATACGGCCTCCAGCCACCATCCTGACACAGGATAGAATCTGGGCTCTACTGTCTCCGAGTTAAGAAGGCGCTGCTTAGAGAATCACTTGCATATGTTCTCTTGAGAGATCTGAGTATGAACGTATATATGTAAACACACATCTTCAAAATATGCCACGTCAGCCAGAGACAACAGGGGTTAAGCACTTGTTTTGCATGTGGCTGGCTGGGGTTTGAATCCCAGCCCCACACCTGGGCTCTGAAGCACCACAGGGAGCACTCCTCAGCCGAGAGCTGGGAATAGCCCCTGAGCACCCCAACCGAACCAACAAACACATAACAAGAACCAAATAGAGACACAACCACGTAGCAGCAAAAATAAGCCACAACACGCTCTCTCTCAGAAAAAGGGATCTCAGTCGAGGCCAACAGAGATTGAGACGCATCCCAGAGGTCACTGAGGAATTGGCTTCAATTCTGAAGCTCTGAATGTAACGCTTGAGAAAGCTAGATGGGTGGGTGGACGGACAGCCAGAACCCAGACCCAGATGGTACTGGTGACGGGCACGGAGCCCCGAGAAGCGAGGTCACTCTAACCCGTAACTGGCTTCTCTGAACAGTGGGTTTCCCAGTGTCCCCGGGGGTCACACACACGCCATCGATATCTGCAGAGCCTCCGCAGATGGCACCCGTGGCTAACGCCCTTCTCGCGGATGAATGAGGGTTCCAGGCTGTGGGTCCAGGACTGGACAGGGACAGACACGGGGGGCAGGTTGTGACCCACACACCCAAGTGGACACTTCCTCACTCCTGTGCAGCTTCCAGGGAGCTGGTCCCTGGGGTTCAGACAGCCCCCAAGTCAGACAGCTGAGGAGCCCAGGGGGCAGGTAGGGGACAACAACGAGGTATGGGGGGGGCAGGGGGGGCGGGTATTTTCCAGCCAACTCCCTGGTTCAAAAATCACACCAGTGCACCTCTGGGCCGGGTGGGAGATCCTTTGGAGAGGCCACTGGGGCCGGCTTCATTGTCTGTGGTCTCTCTGGGCCACCCCAGGCCACCTCCTGATTCCAGAGCCACAGAACTGCGCCCCTCTGCCCTCAGTCCCTCTCCTGGCTTAGAGCCTCAGCTTCACCCACTTAACCCTCTGACAGCCAAGGGGAGGTGGGGCAGGGGTGGGGGGTGGGGGGTTACCGAGGGGCGCTTGGTCTGTGGCCTCAGACCTTGCGTCCAGACTGTGCTCTCCAGAAACCCACCAACCCCACTTTTCTCTCCGTGTTAGGCTGCATCTGAGAGCAAAGAGTGGGTTGAATTCATCTGCTTTCCCCCGGCTAAAGATCACCACCACCTCATGGAGCTGGAGCAATAGCACAGCGGGTAGGGCGTTTGCTTTGCATCCCATATGGTCTCCCGAGCACCGCCAGGAGTGATTCCTGAGTGATTGAGCCAGGAGTAACCCCTGTGCCTCGCCGGGTGTGACCCAAAAACAAAACAAAACAAAAAAAGATTACCACCATCTCTTGGGTCCTGCCTAGGTTTTCAGCTCTCCAGACCAGTCTTTACCCTCCCCAGCATGACCCCTGCTCAGGATTCTTTCTGGCCTCTCAGAACTAGAGCCTGGAAGGGCATTTGCCTAGCTGACCCAGGGTTCAATCCTCGGCAGCCCATATCCCTCAAGCCCACCAGGAATGATCCCTGAGTGCAGACCCAGGAGTAAAGCCCTCAGCACTGCTGGGTGTGGCCTAGAAACCTCGAAAACAAAACTCAAAAAACCCCATCCATCTACCAACTAGTTTCACCTCTATTCTCGAAAAAAAAAAAAAAAATCCCATTTCCAGGAGTACCTGGTTGGAGCAAGAGTGCCACCTGGTGGTGTACTTAAGTCACTACCAACACTTATTCCTGGGCAAAGGAGCGGGGCGGAAGCTCAATCAATGCTTTTCAAACCCAGGGGCCAGGCCCAGACAGCAACCTGGAAAGAACTCGGCAGTGCCAGGGCATTAAAAGTCATTACCCAAACACAAGTTGGGGGGTTTAAGGGTACGCTTCTGAGATCCAAAGTTCTTCCAGGACAGGATGGCACCCTGCCTACTCTTTATTTAAAATGTGGAGATGGGGGGGCTGGAGCGAGAGCACAGCGGGGAGGGCTTTTGCCTTGCACACGGCCGACCCGGGGTCGATTCCCAGCATCCCATATGGTCCTCTGAGCACCTCCAGGAGTGATTCCTGAGTACAGAGCCAGGAATAACCCCTGAGCATCGCCAGGTGTGACCTAAAAAGCAGAAAAAAAAAGTGGAGATTGGGCCAGAACTTTAGCACAGCAGGCAAGGAGCTTGCCTCGCACATGGCTGACCCAGGCTCGATCCAAGGCACAGAGCCGGGAGTGAGCCCTGAGCACAGAGCCAGGTGTGAGCCCTATCACAAAACCAAAATTATATAAATAAAATGTGGAAATTTTATTTTTCAGGAATTTTTGCACTCATTTTTAGCCGTTTTGCTTCGGTTTGGGGCCACGGCTGGCAGTGCTCAGGGGTCATTCCTGGCAGAGAAGCGTATGGGACGCCGCGGATCAAGCCTGAGCTAGCCCTGTGCAAAGCAAGTGCCCCGCCACCTGCACGATTGCTCCAGCCCACGTTGGCTTTATAAAGCAGCAATCCAGTTTCTGTCCTGACCGAGCATCTTTTTAGCATCTTTCCCTTGCTTTTTGTTTTTCTCTCATCACTAGGGGTCAAACTCAGGGCCCCCCCACGCAATGCCCACACTCGGGCACTGCGCCACACCCTGCCACGGACACGCTGTAGCACCGTCCGCCGCAGACACACCTCCTCAGCCTCCCAGGGCCCAGCCTCCTGAGGAATCCCAGTTTCTTTCCATCTGTCCATCTACCGTGCCCGGTCACCGCTCCCGCCCGCCTCCCGCGGCCGCCCTTACCTTGGTCCCTCTGAGAAAGGCCTTGGCCTCCCCGGCTCTCCTGCTCTGCTGGGTTCACCAGCACACACCCAGGCCAAGCACCCAGACAGCTCGCACGCCCGTGTAGAAGGAAAGAGCTCTACAGAGGGCCGGAGCGACGGGACAGCAGGGAGGGAACTTGCCTTGCATGTCGCTGCTCCGGGTTATACCCCTGACACCCTAGATGCAATACCAGCAGTGAACCCTGATGCAGAGCTAGGAGCACCATTGGGTGTGACAAGGAAGGGAGGAAGGAAGGAAGGAAGGAAGGAAGGAAGGAAGGAAGGAAGGAAGGAAGGAAGGAAGGAAGGAAGGAAGGAAGGAAGGAAGGGAGGGAGGGAGGAAGGAAGGAAGGAAGGAAGGAAGGAAGGAAGGAAGGAAGGAAGGAAGGAAGGAAGGAAGGAAGGAAGGAAGGAAGGAAGGAAGGAAGGGAGGAAGGGAGGGAGGGAGGGAGGGAGGGAGGGAGGGAAGGGAGGGAGGGAGGGGAGGGAGGAAGGAAGGAAGGAAGGAAGGAAGGAAGGAAGGAAGGAAGGAAGGAAGGAAGGAAGGAAGGAAGGAAGGAAGGAAGAAGGGAGGGAGGGAGGGAGGGAGGGAGGGAGGGAGGGAGGGAGGGAGGAAGGGAGGGAGGAAGGGAGGGAGGGAGGGAGGGAGGGAGGGAGGGAGGGAGGGAGGGAGGAAGGAAGGAAGGAAGGAAGGAAGGAAGGAAGGAAGGAAGGAAGGAAGGAAGGAAGGAAGGAAGGAAGGAAGGAAGGAAGGAAGGAAGGAAGGAAGGAAGGAGGGGAGGGAGCGAGTTTTGGCTGAAAGTCTGCCCGTCGTGCCTCTCTTCCCAGCCCTACTCCTCCCAGGGCCCCTCGCCTAGGGAGAGGGCGGTTTCCGCCAAGACCCAGCCCAGAGCCCTGGGCCACACCCAAGCACGGAGAGCGCAGGCCTGGCCAGCCCGACCTTGCTCGGCTCTGGACAAGGTGAGCTCAAGGCTGAATTGGGGGGTTTCTTCCTCCAGACTCAGGAGGCGACGGCACCCCTCAGGCCAGGCCGGCACTGAGCCAGTCGGGCCCCTGGCCCTGAGGTGGGGTGGGGACTTCTTTACGGGCTGGAGGGAGAGGAATGTTCTAGAAAGTCCTGAAATTTTGTGTACAAGGTCAGTTCCATTTTCTCAGGAGAGGCTTTCTCCACTTACTCCCATTCTCCAAGGAAGCCGGTCTCCACCACGGGTGAGAATCACAAGCTTCTCTTCTGGGGGCCAGGCAGGGCGGCGGGAGGGGTGGATACCGGACGATGCCCAGGGCTGGCTCCTGGCTCTGCACTCCGGGATCACTTCTGGCGGGCTCAGGGACCACACGCGGGGCCTGATCAAACTCAGACCAAATGCAAGTCATTTTGTGTCTTGTCAGATTTTTACCATGGGTCAAGCCACAGGAACATCTTCCCATGCCTGGACCGGCCAGACAAGCACTCGAGGCCTGCCTGGTGGTGGTGTGAGCGGTGTGGGGACATCCTTCTCAGAGCTGGGAGTAGGAACCATTGTTCCCACTGGCCTGGGCGGGAGCTGGGCTGCCCGCTGGGCCTCCTGCCATTGTTCTCCAACAAAGCCCTTTGTGAGTTGCACTGGGCTCCAGGAGGCCAGCTTGTGCCTCTGGCCCCCTTCACACCTCCTTCACTCACTCTCTGCTTCCTCAGCGGTTCCCAGGAGGGGGGGTGAGCTGTTTGCATCTGTCTGTCGGGAGCCCAGGAGGGCAGAGCCAGCAGGTACAAAACCAGGCCTGGGGGCTGGGGCCACAGGGCAAGTTACAGCGGGGAAGGCACTTGCTTTGCATGTGACCAACCCAGGGTCGATCCCCAGCATCCCAGAGGGTCCCTTGAGCACGGCCAGGAGAGGCCCCTGAGCACAGAGTTCAGGAGTCAGTAAGCGCTGAGTGTGGCAGGTGGGGTCCAACCAACACCCCTTTGAGAGCATTCAGGAAGTGGTCCTCGTCCACGGCTCTCCCGGGAAACACCTAGGTCTCCTGTGTTCTCTGCGGTCCCCCATGCAAGGACCCCATGGGGCCCAGTTTGTCTCTCTCCAACTCCCCCCCTCAGCAGGCGGGCAGAGCAGAAGGTCCCTGCACGGTCCCTGCACCCACAGGGCTCTGACACTCGTTTCCTCCCTGTCATCCGGAGCCAGACAACTCCTTAGGGTGAGCCCAGGTGGGGGAGGTCAGGGTGGGGGGCGCTCTGAGCTCTGAGGGACCCAAACACTTCCCAGAAACGGGGGTGCTGTGGCCCGGAGGAGAGCGGTGGGCCCAGTGCCTCTGGAGACACGAGACAGAGGCCTCGGAGGAGAGCCCCCCGCCCCCCCCCTCCCCCCGCCAGCTGCACGGGCTCCTGAGTGGCCGCCCCACTCACGAGGGGGACCGTGTAAACAACACGCGGGACTTCATGGGGGAACCAGTTGCACACTTACTTCCCATCCAGTCCCGGTAATGCATTTTGGTTTTGTTTTACTGAGGCTAAATCAGGACCGTTGTAGCGGAGTTGAGCCCCGGTTCCTCGAGAGCCACCCTTGGAGCCTCCTCCATGCGCTCCTCAGAGGCCAACACAAAAGGCCCCCAAGGGCAGCTGGGAGAACAGAGGGTCCAGCCGTCTTCCTGCCTCCCCGCCCCTCCCCCTCCCCAAATGTCTGGGAGAAGCCCGTCACACCCCCCACTCCCGGGGTCTTATCTCTCTTCTGTGTTCCGTCAATCCCATAGGCCCGCACCCACTCTCTGTTCTTTCTCTGTCCCTGTGAAGTATGTAATAAGGATTGATTAATAATAGCCTAGCACTATAGCACTGTCGTCCCGTTGTTCATTGATTTGCTCGAGCGGGCACCAGTAACTTCTCCATTGTGAGACTTGTTACTGTTTTTGGCATATCAAATACACCATGGGGAGCTTGCCAGGCTCTGCCATGCAGGCTGGATACTCTCAGTAGCTTGCCTGGCTCTCCAAGAGAGGCGGAGGAATAGAACAAGGTTTGGCCGCGTACAAGCAAACACCCTACCTGCTGTGAAAGCCTAAAAATCAAATTAAAAATCAAATTAAAGCCCGGGGCAGCATTTTTCATAGAAATATGAATCATGGAGGCCTGGAGAGGCAGTGTAGCAGACAGAGCGCTTGCCTTGCACCAGCTGACCAGGGTTCAGTCCCCAGTGTCACACAGGGTCTCCCAAACAGCACCAGGAGTGGTCTCTAGAACAGTCAGGAGTAAGCCCTGAGCATCACCAGGTGTAGGCCCCAAAACAAATTGTGTGTGTGTGTGTGTGTGTGTGTGTGTGTGTACATGCTCAGATGAGCCTCACCCATGAGGGAGCCAACAGAGGAACCCAGGTATGCGGGACCCGTGACTGAGGTCTCCAAGCCCATTTGGATCAGGACCAGGCCTCCTCCCCCCAGCTCCCCAGTTTTCAAGTAGCTTGGCAGTCACACCTGCAAACTGCCCTCAGTGCCATGTAATCTCATTAATGGCCAAGATCCAGAGACTAAAATAAAATTCCCAGAAGAGAGCGATGCAGTATTTCTGGAGCCACCTCTTATACTCTAGCCCACTGATGTACCTCAAGTAACACACACTTGTTTGGTTTTAGCATACTTGCTTGTATTCTCTTATAGATGGGTTTAATTTGCTCCATAATGAAATACAACAACCTTCATACACTTCCCTCTTATTGTGGTGGGAAGATGCTTGCTGGTGGGGTGGGTATTTGAATAATATCTGTAATGAACTATGAACTATAGTAAACTACTTTATGAAAATAAAGTGTATAAAAATCACACACACAAAAAAAGTGTGTGTGTGTGTGTGTGTGTGTGTGTGTAAACCAGGACACAGAGAGTAGTACATCAAGACAGGTGCTCACCTTGGGGCTGGAGCGATAGTACAGTGGGTAGGGCATTTGCCTTGCACGTGACCAACCTGGGTTCAATTCTCAGCATCCCATATGGTCCCCTGAGCACCGCCAGGAGTAATTCCTGAGTGCAGAGCCAGGAGTCAGCCCTGAGCATTGCCGGGTGTGACCCCAAAAGCAAAAAAAAAAAAAAAAAAAAAAAAAAAGGTGCTTACCTTGCTTGTGGCTGACCCAGTTTGATCTCTGGGGCCCCATACAATCTGGCAAGCACCAGCAGGAGTGACCCCTAAGCAGCATCAGGAGTAAGCCCTGAGCATCTCCAGTTATAGCCCGACCACCACCCACTACCCACCTCAAATACATATATACACATAAATGCTCCCTGCTACCCTACAAAGCAGGGGGCTCCCTCTCTCTACAGTTGAGGGAAGAGGTGTGGTGTGGTTGGAGAGTCTCTAGCTCCTCAGCTCTGGGTCCGAAGACCAGGACTGGCTGCCTTAGGAAACCAGGCTCTTTCCAGCACGGACAGACCAGACATCTTGGCAAGTGGCCCAGGGAGGCTTCACTTCTAAGCACTAAAGTGGAGACTTTAGGAACCAGAAACACCGTGTGAGCATGCCCAGGCCAGAGGAGGAAGAGGCTCGCTCATATGCCGTGCTGTTCGTTCGTGGCCTCGCTGGGCGCACGCCCAGGCCAACTCCTCCTTCCTGGAATTCCGCGTTTCCAGTTCCAGGCACTCCCAGGCTTTTCGGGTGAGTGTCAGGTGAAAGGTTCCCAGGTCCCTCACACTGGCCAGTCCTGAGCTGGACGCAAGGCACAGCACCTCTGGAGGACACACACAAGCTATGGACACACACAAGCAGACCCGTTCCCCATATGTTTTCCAACACTGGGCTACAGAGGATTCACTGGGCCTCAGCATCCCCCGTAACACAGCGTCACAGAGGCCACCGCTGGCATGGCCCGGAGAGCAAGCCTGTCTCACTACCGGCATCGCCCAAGAGCAGTGGAATTTCATTTCCTTTTCATTCTATTTTATCCTTCTCACCTGCCTTCCCAGGGTTTCTAGAATGGATAGTAGGATGGATGGATGGTTGGGTGGTAGACAGGTTGGTGGGTGGAGGGGTGGATGGGTGGGTGGATGGGTGGGTGTCAGACGAATGGGTGGATGGAAGGATGGAAGGATGGATGGGTAGATGGATGGCAGGCATTTGGGTGGATGGAAGGGTGGATGGATGGACGGATGACAGACAGAGGGACGGCTAGATAGAGAAAAACTGATTGATCACCTGACCAAGGAGTCTTGATTTACACTGCTCCGAATTCTACTGAATGTAGTCCACTTCTCTCACCAGTCCTGCCCGTAGCATGAGGCGTATTTTGTGGCATGTGTTACAGGAACTGACTAGATCCCCGGGTCACTCAGAGGCCACGCGAGATCCTCAATGTCAGCATTTGTCTCTCACTCACTCTCGTTTCCTCCCCGAGAGCACATGCCTGGGCCTGAAAACACCCATTCACCCCCTACTTCCGTCTTCTTTTTAAAGCTACAGCTGACAAGGGTAATTTCTTCTCCTATTCACCATTTTTCCCCTCATCTGTCTGTCAGTCAGTCAATCAGTCTGTCTGTCTGTCTCTCTCTCCACAAGGAAATACATCTCTACTGTGGGGTGACTAGAAATAGGCGGAGATTAAGACCTCTTCAATGTGGAGAGCCAACAGCCTCCTTAGCCTGAGCATCCCCTGCCCTGAGGCTCTGCCTCATGCCCTGGCCGAGGCAGGCTTGGGGGGGGGGGAGGGCGGGAGGATGTTCCTCCAGGTCCTCTCAGAGCCCTGGCTTGCTTTCTTGAGCTGATCCAGTTATGGTGAGAGCAGAGTATTCTTTCCCTTAGCAAAACATGTTCAGTGCTCAAGAGGAAGGAAACGCTAAGAAATTTTTATCCATGCAGGTTTAAGGAGGAATAAAATAGCTCTTGCAAAGCAACATTTTTGAGATTTGAGTACAAGTAAATCAAAAGCATATGGATTATGTGCCGTGAAATATGCTTCTGTTTCTCCAGGAAGGAAAAGACACTGGGGAGGGGAAATACGGTTTGTAACATGATGTAGATTGGAAAAAAGCTGGAGAACTTTCACAGACACACACACACACACACACACACACACACACACACACACACACACAAAGGAAGTAGGGATGGTAAAACTCTAGTTGTTAATTTTCCCCGCCTTCACTTTGCTATGAGATTAGGTGGGAAAATGACTGTCCCCTTCATTATTCCATGCTGAAAAGCACTGCCTGGATACTTCTGAAAAGGAAAATGCGCCCCAGATGTCCCCCAAGACAGTAGGGGTGACACTCCCTAAGTAGCAGAGCCAGAAGTCTGCCCTGAGCACAGCCAGAAAGTGGCAAAAAAAAAAAAGGAAGGAGGCTGCTCTGCTGAGTTGTAGGAGGTGAGGCTCCCGCCCCCAGACTCAGACAGTGAAGGACACTGCCCGGGACACCGGCCCTGCTTCCTAGGAGCCAGCCACTCGGGCGACTCCGCTTTCTGTGCCCTGGTCCTCATCTGGGAAACGGGACTAATGGTCCTCACGGTGGGGCCAGAGGGGAGGCAGAGGAGCCTCGGGCAGAATCCTGCTAGAAACCCTTGGCTCTGCACACGGCCCCTGAGCATGGCGCCAAGAACGGCCTCTGAGCACTGCGGGGTGTGGCCCCCAAACCAAAATGAAAATAGTAGCAGGGCCAGGAAGATGGTAGAGGAGTCAGCAGCTCACACTCGTGTGCGTGGGACCCTGGTTTGATCCCCAGCGCCGCACGCCTCCCCCAACCAGGGTGGTCCTGGTGTTCTCCACCGAGTCCAAATAGGGCCACATCCTCAGTCCTAGGATCCCCAGCACTGGCCCCAGGGCCCCTAAGGGCCCCTGAGCACTGACTGCCAAGCCCCCTCCAAACAGCGAGCACCAGCTCCTGGCCCGGCGCAGGTGCCAGACTCTCGCGGAATCCCGTGACTGGGCTATTTGCTGCCACCCGAACGGCTTTCCCACAGGCGGACCCCACAGCTCAGGTGCTCACTGCACTCAGAGGCTTTAGCCAGATGGACAGAGGGGGGAAGCGCCAGGGGAACCACTGCACGCACCCCATCTTCAGAACATGGGAGAACCAGGAGAGAATGCTGAGAGCAGTTGCATACCACAAATGACATCACCTCCATGAAATCTCCAGAAACACACAAAAAACCAAGCGTGACTCAAGAAGAGAAAAACTGCAGTGGGCCTAGACCAGGCGGAACAATTAATCGGTCACCCAAACACTCTCCAGGAGAAAAGTCCAGACGCCGAGGCCTTCACACATAAGACACACTAAACATTTTATTGTTGTTTGGGGCCACACCCAAAACTCAGGACTTACTTCAGTGTTCAGGGCTTACTTCAGGCTCTGAACTGAGGAATCACTTTTTCTTTTTCTTTTTTCATTATTATTATTATTATTATTTTGCATTTTGGACTATACCTGGTGATGCTCAGTAATTATACCTGGTGGTGCTGGGGGACTATGTGGGATGCCAGGGCTAGAACCCAAGTTGGCCACATGCAAGGCAAATGTCCTACCTGTTGTCCAATCGCTCTGGCCCCTCAGGAATCATCCTGGTGGGCTCAGGGGACCATATGAGATACCAGGAGGTCAAACCTGAGTCATCTGCCAGCAGGGCAAGTGCACTAGCCACTGTACTATCTCCCCAGCCCCTGTGGCACTAAACATTTAAAAAGAAAGTATACTGCTCCTCAAACTTTTCCAGCAAATAGGCCAGGAAGGAACATGCGCTAAGTCATCCTGTGAAACCGGCATTGCTCTGCATGGTAAATTGAGCCTCCTGTGCGCGACGGTAGAGTTCTACCAGGGAACAGAGCACACGTAGCCACTGCCTTGATGGTGGCCTGGTCTCTTTAACCAGCTACCTCACATGACCACTGGGCTCATTGTCCTTGCCCTGAGCCCACATTTGCTGCTTCATCTTCTCTGAACCTTTTCCAGCCCTGATCTAGTCGGTCTAGGCAGAGAGAACACGCCTGACACAGATGTGGAACACTCAGGACCCACATCTCTGAGTTCAGTGCAATGACAAATTAAAAAATGGGGACCTTGGGGCTGGAGCAGTAGCATAGCAGGTGGGACGTTTGTCTTGCCAGCAGCCGACCCGGGTTCGATTCCCAGCATTCCATACGGTCCCCCAAGCCTCTGCCAGGAGTACTTTCTGAGTGCAGAGCCAGGAGTAACCCTTGTGCATCACCAGGTGTGACCCAAAAAAGAAAAAAAAAATGGGGAGCTTGGGGTGGGCCGCAGGCAATAGGCCCCGTCTTGGGGGGTAGGGGACGTGCTGCAGAAGTATGAGCAAACCATGAAACAGAGCACCAGAAACTTGGTACCAAGTGGTGGTTAGCACATAGTCCTTCAAATGAATATTCTCATGGCAACCAATTTACTCATAAGAAATCATTATTTGACATCCCACCAAGGAGCCGAGCTGCTATTCGAACTAACAAGTGTGAGGATGGATTTGTTTTTCTTCCTGATCTCCCTGGTAATGTCGGGTGTGCGGAGTGGTCTGTATCGTGGAAAATCGGAAGCCTGGGGGGGGAGGGGGCTTCTGGATCTCTTATTTATCTGCAGGGCCTTGCAGAAGTTACTTAACTTCTCTGAGGCTTGTTCCCTCCTCTGAGACAATTCAGCTCCCGGTTTCTGCCATTGATCAGACTCTTCCCAAGGGCGAGGCACTAGACTGAAACCTAAAGTTGATTATGTAAGTTCATTTGTCTCAGACTGCCTTGAGGCTTGGTTCACCCTGGCCTTATAAATGAAGAACAGGGAACCATGGCAATGCAGCAATACAGCAGTCGGGAACTGACCTTGCCGGCGGCCTGCCTGGGTTTGATCCCCAGCAGCTCATATAGTCCCCCCAAAATCACTAGGAGCACAGAGCCATGAGTAAGCCCTGAGCACATGATCAGAGCCAACAAACAAGTGTAGAAAAGGCAGGATGTTAACCCAAGTGGATCTGACCCCAAATCCCATTCCAACACTTCATTCTACCACCTTTGTGCAGTTATTTCCCCCCCTGGCAGGGCAGGCAGGTTTGACTAAACATGACCCAAGCTTCAAAGTCCTCCTTTACAATTACCAGTGACTCCAGCCTCCTCTTGGCACTTAAGCACCATCCCCAAATAACTCCACCTCATGGCCTAAGGGGGCTGCTCACATCCAGCCATCACACTTGTACTCACCATCCAGTCACAAGGAAAGGAAGAGACCAACAACAGAGAAGGGGGAATAAAGCCACGTTTCCTACTGTTACAGATATTTCCTGGAAACTTCTGCCTCCACCTTATTGACCTCATGAGCATACTTAACGGTAGGCTGTACGGCTTTTGCAGGAAGTCATGTGCCTTGCTAAAAGTCATGGGGTTCTAATCTTAAAGAAAATAGGAAGGATGGGCGCTGGAGGACAATCTCTGGCACACGGGGTGATGGGCACTAGGAGGGACAATGTCAGAGAGGCATTTAGTTCATTGTCACTGAGTAGGCCCTTGCCGTAGAACACTGTGATTTATTATGCTTGACCTCTACCCGGCATCCAGTTGAACACAGAAAGAATAGCCATAACTCAAAATCAGGCATGGAAAGGTCATGGACGCTCCCGCCACCCTCCCTAGCAGAACCAGGGTGCCTCCCATGACCCGCAGATGATTCTATCACAGGTGGCCGGTCGGAAGCTATTTCTACTGCAGCAGTTAATGGAAATGCAGTTTTCATTACAGTAGGAAAATTGAAATTGCAGCCAGCCTCTGCGAGCCCCCTCGGACCAGGCCTCCATTTCTCATAAGAGTGTGTGTTGTTTTTATTCCCCACGAGATTAACCTTTCTCATGACGGAGAAGGGGAGCTGGGTAATTGAACTCCCCAGAAAACCGCCACAATGCGCTCCGTGTTAACATCTTCCCCAACCGTGCTGATACCCGTTACCAGGACCTCTTTGCTCAAGGAGAAGAGCTATTTTCAACTTGAGGGAGCAATGCTGTTGAGAAAGGCTTCATATGACGGTGCACTGTGATGCGTGTGTGTGAGTGTATGTGTGTTTATGTGTAGGTGTGTGTGTGTGTGTGTGTGTGTGTGTGTGTGTGTGTGTGGAGGGACACAAGTGCCATGGGAGCACCAAGCAACCCTAATCATTAAAGGTTTGCAAATACAAGTGACATCTTCCCTTGGGTGGGGCGTATGCGATGCAAACATGTGTTCTAGATTAGCTCTCGCTGGTGCTTTTGGAGGGCCACACCAGTGAGGCCTGGCTCTGCACAGGGATCACTGCTGGTGGTGCTTGGGCATCCTGCCAGGACAGGCCTCATGCAAGGCCACAGCCTCCACCCCCGTGCAGTCTCTCTGCTCCGCTCTGGCTCTTGAATGGTGGTCACTCTCTGGCCGAGCCAGTGCTTTCCCCTGTTGACGAGCAGTTTCCTAAAGGAAAGACGAAGTTTCTCCCTAGGATACCCCTTGCTCTGCTTTCCGGGTCCTTGTCCCTCCGCCCCTGTCCTTCTCTGGCTCTGGCTCCTCCCTCCCACCTTTTATTTGTGCACCACTCACTCAAGGAGGTGAGGAGCTCATTATATTCGTGGCCAATAACACCCGGGCTTGGCCCCCGTGTCAAGACATTTGAGCTCATAATTCTGCTGTGAAAGCAAAAAGCGCCCTCAGACATGTTCTGCTTGTCAGCGGCCGACAGCTTCAGGGTGGATCGCTTGCCTGTCTCTTCCTGTTCCTCTCATCAAGACCCGATGGCTCCCAGCTGCTGTCTCCTGAGCCCAGGATCGGACACTGTAAGCAGAGGGCGCCGTTCCCACCACAGGGGACTCTGGGAAAATAAAGTCAGGACGGAGGGAGAGTTTGCTTTGGGCAGACAGCCAGAGCCAAAGGCAGCCTCAAGGATCTGCCTTGTCTTCTCCAGGACCCTTTGGACATGGAGCAGGGACAGAAAACCCACCCCAGCTGTACGGGAGAGCCAACTGCCCTTTGTGTTAGATGCTGAAGTCGCTCACCGTGATTGCCGAGCCCCTTGTTTCTTCACTTGCAGACCCTCACCTCCTTTCAGGAGCTAGCACTCTGATCCTGGTCAACAGATGTCCATGGGCACTGGAGATGGATGCATCTGTCTGTCTCTTTATTTTCCCTTTTTAATTTTTTTTTCTTTTTGGGTCACACCTGGTGATGCACAGGGGTTACTCCTGACTCTGCACTCAGGAATTGCTCCTGGCGGTGCTCAGGGGACCCTATGGGATGCTGGGAACTGAACCCGGGGCAGCCACATGCAAGACAAATGCCCTACCCACTGTGCTATTGCTCCAGCCCTCCTTTTTAAATTGTTTAGCTTTATTTTCATAAGGTTGTTCACATTAATTGATTATATTTAATATTTCAACACCAACCCCACCCCCATTACACCTTCCCACCACCATGATTCTGAATTTTCCCACCACCATGATTCTGAATTTTCCCACCACCATTCAAGCCTGCCTGACACGGACAGATTCTAGATCATTTATTTCCTATTGCTTATTATGAACATCATGAGAGGTCACAGGTTCCTGAAATTCTAAAACTGCAAATGATTAGAGTCCAGAGACATCTCCGTAGGGAGCAAATCCATTTTGAGATTCATTTGTGAGTCTCTGGATCCAGACCGGTGGCTCGCTTAAACATGACAGAGACAGTGGGGATGACAGCCAGGACCCTGAAGGGGCGGGGAGACGGGAAGGGCTTCATCTGGAGTGGGCCGAGAGGGGACATCCGCTCCATCTGAGGAGCCCCAGTGAGATGGGCTCAGCCGGGGGTCCCGAGAGATCTTCGCAAGCTGCTGTCTTCTGGGGTTCACTACTGCGCCTATCTGTCTGTCTGTCTCTTGAAGGGCGCACTATACAACGAGCAAAGTGGGGTTCAAGGCTCCACACGGGCAGTCTGCTGGGTTCAATTCTCTCCTCCAGCCTGGACCTGCCCAGTCCCCACCCAAACCCTCGAGGCCTGTTCTTTGCACGGGCGGGTGTCAGAACCACCTGAGACGGTGGAGAGCAGATCCCAACAGAGTCCGACTCGTCTGTGCTTTCCTCTTGGCATCTCTGCATCCAGTCACACCGCATAATACCCTTCATGACCCCAAAGATGGAGTCAGTCCCCTCAGACAGACAGAGGGCTCAGGAAGAAAAGGGTTCAGAGCTCTCTGACAGTTACAAGGTGTCTAAGAGGCCGGCAATGGCTGTCACTTTACGGCGGCGATGGCCGAGGTCAAGGTCACGCCATACAAATCCATGACAGACAAAACCTCCACCTCCTGGTTCTTCCCGATGAGCTATTGGGCATCTGATGACAGGTTGGCTGGTTCCTGGTTCGGTCCCAAATGCTCGACACCAGTGTTAGAGAGGTAGAGTGAGGTGGGCAGAGACCCGGGGGGGGGGGGGACGGGGGGGGGCGGGGCGGTGACAGAGAGTTCTTTATATTTGCAGCCACTAACCTACCCAATAGGTCAGTGGGGTGACTGAGGCTCCGGCCGGGGTGGGGGGCAATGGAGGAAGTGGGGCAAGAGGACAGGTAGAGCACGGGCCAACGTCACGTCTCCAGAAGCACAGGATACGGCCAGGCCCTCCCAGGTTAGCTGGTCAGGGCTGAGAACTCTGGGCCCTTCTCAGAACAGGCGCAGGCAGACGCCCCCTCTGCCGGAATGCACAGCCGTCCAACCTAGGGAACGCCCAGCTCCAAGCCTGAACCTCCACAAAGTGCTGGAGCTCCAAATTGTTCCAGATCTCTAGCTCCCAGACGGTGCGACACCTCCAGATTTGATTGTACGGTCAGCCCAGTAGGATCACAGCAGATTTGATGGGAAAGTTGCATAAAAGACCACCAAGTGGGGCCGGAGCGACAGCACAGCAGGAAGGGCATTTGCCTCACATTCGGTCGACCCGACTTCAATCCCCGCCATCCCATATGGTCCCCTGGGCCCCGCCAGGAGTAATTCCTGAGGGCAGAGCCAGGAGGAACCCCTGAGCATCACTGATGTGACCCACCTCCCCCCTCAAAAAAAAACACACCAGAATACCACCAAGCTCACTGAACCCAAACAATAGTGCAGAAGGCTGAGCTGGCACCCACCAGCACAGCAGACCCTAAGACAATGACTTAAGTAACATGATTATGAGACATAACAATGATCACCAATGGATTCTTATTGATCTAAGAGTTCATCGTTCCATCTGCCTTTGTGTTGTAACAAACAATATTAAGTAAAATTTACTTGTGCCTGCAGGGGGGCAGGCTGGGGAGGAGGCGGGAAACTGGGGGCGTTGGAGGAGGGAAGGGCGCACTGGCGGTGGGATTGGCGTTGGGACACGTAATGCCTGAGACAACGGCACTATGCACAACTTGGTGCCTCCTGGGGTTCCAATTTAAAACATGGAGAAGACAGAACACAGGCTGCTGGTTGGGAGAGTAAATCGGGCACCACCCTGCAGTGTGCTAGACCCCAGCTCTCACGCTCAGTGTCACTGCTGAGACTTTGTATGCCTCCCTGGAGGGGGGTAACGACACTCTCTAAGGCGAGGATTACTAAGGACAGCATCTGCCCCACATGGCCGTGAGGAGGACCAGGGTTAGCACGGGGAGGGAGGCCCAAGGATCAGCGGGGAGACTGCCTCGGGCACCCTCCTCATTCCAGAGGGCTTCATGGGAGGGGGTGTCTTGTGGGCAAAGAGCCCAGGTGCAGCCTGGGCTGCGGTGGTGGCTGGAGGCTGGAAGGCAAGAGGACCCCACCCCGGCTGTGACCACACCGCCCACACCTTGGCGTGTTGCTCAGCCGCGCCGCTGCCCTCTGCAGTAACTCAGCGGCCCAGGGTCTTCCCGTGCTGTTCCTGTGCCGTTGTCCTCAGGATCCGGTCGCCCTGAGCCACCACCCCACACCTTCCCACACACGGGGGAGAGCTTCGGGGAGGCCGTCTCGGGGATGGACAGTGCTGGCGGGACGTGCGGCCGGGGGTCTGCTCACTCGGACTGGCAGGCACTTCATCATCACTGGCCACACGGGGCTGCCCCAGAAATGCTTCCGACCTCTTTTGTGCCTTTTAACCAGTTCTCCATGGCTGGCCAAGCCCCCCACAGTATTCCCTGAGCCCCCTGTCTGCAGGGCACGGCTGGAGGCCCTCCACCTACAACACTGACCACGCCAGACCAAGGCCCTCGCCCTCCGAGGCAGGGTCAGCACTAGGCGACGGAAGACCCTTCCAAGGGACAGTAGAGGGTGGAGCGCGCGACTCGCACGAAGTCAGCCCGGGTTCAACCCTCGGCACCCCCGATGGTGCCCCAAGTCTGCCAGGCATGAGTGCAGAGCCAGGAGGAAGCCCTGAGCACCACCAGGTGTGGCCCAAAAACAACATCCAAAAACATGACCCAAGTTTTCATTTCATTCTAAAGTAAACTTCCTTTTTCGTTTGTTTTTGTTTGTTTGTTTGTTTGTTTGTTTCTTGGGCTGTACCCAGCTGCGCTGAGGGCCTCCTCCCGGCTCTGTGCTCGGAGATCAGTCTTGGTGGGCCGGGCAGGCCCTTGATTCTCGCTGAAGCCACACGATCTTAGCGCACATGAAGGCCTCGGCGCTGAGGCCAGTCCGAGAGGTGACCCTGAACAGAGCAGGAGAAGGCCCCGTGGGACAGCTGGCCTGTGTGGGTGATGGGCAGGGGTGAAAGCCCTGGAGGGACGGTGAAAGGGGCAGGTGATGTTGCCTCTGGCACCCTGAGAGAGGGGGGATCGTATTAGTCACCCAGAGGGCAGAGACCTTCTCGGGGGTCTAGGGAACCCCCAGGGCCAGGGGCCCAGCTGGCGGCCTCTGCAAGCTGCCATTAGCTGCCAGGTCACCCCGCGGAGGCAGCTGGCAGCCCCAGGGGCCCCCAGCCACACGAGGCCTCACTTGTTCCCTTGCCTCCCCCCTCCCTGGGCTGCGTTCCAGTGCTGGAGGGAACAGCAGCTAGGAAGAGCAGGAGGGGGGCGGAGGGAGCAGAGAGGCGGGCGGGCTGCTGGGCACGGCAGGGAGAGCAGCTCTCAGGAGACGTGCCCTGCACGGTGGGGGCCGGGTCTGCAGGACTGTGCTCGGAGCGGAGGCTCCTGCAGCCCACGGAAAGGGTTTGTTTTCCATTGCCTAAACGTGACGGTTCATAGGTTCACAGCCAAAGCCGTCACTGAACACAGAGGAGCCCTGTCACCATCAACTACAACCAAGAGAAACGGGGCTGGGGCGAAACTCACAAAACGCCCTTCTGTCCCGACTGTTCTCAGGGGCCAGAGAGACGGCAAGCAGTCTGGAACGGGCCTAGACAGATGGACAGACAGCAGGCAGAAGGACACAGTGGCTCTTTGTTCACGATCCCTACTTCCTGTTTCCACACTCTACAGTACTTTTGAAGGTTAATTGTAAATTTTGTTGGGGGGCCACTCCCAATGGTGCTCAGGGCTTCTCACTCCTGGCAGTGGCCGACTGAGGACGAGCTGGCTGCGGGGCAAAAGGCAAGCAGGCAAGTGCCTCACCCCTACCTTCCCTCCATCCCTGTCTGTCTCACAATCTCTCTCTCTCTGTGCCATGTGACTTCGAGTATGCAGGCACAGCCACTGAGTCTCACCTGGGGACGATCTTTCTAAATCACCGCTTTCCAGTCACTGAACCTACTTTACAAATTTGTAAAGCCTCCTACTTTACAAACCCACGCTGAAGGCAAATGTGATGTGTGAGTCCTTTACGTGGCCCCTTTCTGGTGGCACGCGGGATGGTTTTATTGTCTTAAACCCTCTCACTCCGCCAGCATTAGGCCAAACTTGACAAGAGCTCAAAATTGGGATCACGGCACCTAAGGGTCTGAAGCCACGAGTAGCTCCCATACAGTCTTTTACTCTTCCTCCAGCCCCCCCGCCCCCCTCTGAGCAGCTGAGGCAGATTTCCTTCTGTTGCCTCCTTCACTCGTTCAGGGTGTGTCAGGCAAGTGCCCTCCACCACGTGCCAGTCTCTCAGGTGTGTTCTGGCCCTGAGCGCAATAGGTAGATGGCACACACGCACGGTCCCTGCTGCCCCCGCACTCTGTACTAGCCCATGGAATGGTGTGATCAGAAGTGCTCAGGGCGACACTGGCATCAAATGAATTTCACAGAGAAGCAGGCAGGAAGGTTCCTTTAGACTTCCTCCGGCAGCTGGGGCGGAGGGGTGTGGGGCAAGGGAACAGAGCAAGCTCCTGGCATGGATCAAAAGTACTTAAGTATCATTGCTTTTTTAAAAAAGTAAGTGGGCTGGAGCGATAGCACAGTGGGTAGGGCGTTTGCTTTGCATGTGGACGACCAGGGTTTGATTCCCTGCATCCTATATGGTCCCCCAAGCACCGCCAGGAGTAATTCCTGAGTGCAGAGCTGGGAGTAACCCCTGTGCATTGCTGGGTGTGACCCAAAAACGCTAAAAATAAAATAATAATTTTAAAAGTCAGTGTTAGAGCTGAAGAGAGAACAGAGCAAGTAAAAGACGTGCCTTGCATGGGCAGGGGAAGGGGGGTGCTCCCTAAGCACAGAGCCAGGAGTAAGCCCTGGGGTGGCCCAAAAACAAAGAGAGAGAGAGAGAGAGAGAGAGAGAGAGAGAGAGAGAGAGAGAGAGAGAGAGAGAGAGAGAGAGAGAGAGAGAGAGAGAGAGAGAGAGAGAGAGAATTTAAAAGCCCTTTATGTGTTACCACTGGGCTAATGACAAAAGCCCTCGAGGCTCTGCAGATGACGGGGTCTCCCAAAAGCGTTGCTCTCCCTCCCCCTCCCTCCCCTCCCCCTCCCCCCCCCCCCCCAGCTCTCCGGGCCTTTGTCCGTGCAGCTGGCCTGGAAGGGGCCCTGTGAGGTGAGAGCCTGGCCCTTGCTGTGCGCCAGGCACTGCGCCCAGTACTTCCGTGCCCGCATCAGCCACGCTTCCCCGAACCCCAGCCCGGCCCCGCCAGGCCCTGGCAGCGCCCTGGGAGGCCGGGGAGTGTGTGCGCCCAGCGGGACGCGCCCGGGTGGTCTCCTCCGGGGCCCCGGGTGGGCCAGACTCCGTCCCGGGGCGCAGCATTCCCCCCCACCCCGGGCGCGGGTGCGAGAAGACCGAGCCCCGCCCCTCCCGGAGGCCCCGCCCCCGCCCGCGGGCGCCAGGCCGGCAGCTGGGCCCTGGCCGGGGACCGGACAGAGGGGCGGCCGCGGCGCCCAAACGCGGGCACTGAAGCAGCTTCTGGCGCGGGGTGGAGCCCGCCCCGGCTCTCTCCCGGCCCCACCCTGCCGTTATTTATAATTTCAAAGGCCAGATGCCACCTGCCAGGGAAAACTGAGGCTGCACAAAAGAGCTCCGGGGTCCAGGGGCTCGCTCCCGGGGCCAGCAGCAAGCGGGTGGCGGCCCGGGGTCCCGGGAGCAGAGGCAGGGGGGCTGCACGAACCCTCGGGCCCCTCCGCGTGACCCGATTGGCGGAAGCCCTCAGCCCCATTGGAAGAGGTTTTCCAGGACCGGGAAAGACAGAGGAAGCATGGAGAAACAGCTGCTAGTGTTTACCCAGAGGCAGAGACGTTTCCAGAAGAGTCCCTCCCTGCACCCATGTGCCCTTCTCCTCCCTGAATGCAGAGGAAGTGCAGAGGAAACCATCCCCCCCACACACACACGCCGCGTCCCCACGGGGTACTCAGCAATTGCCAGCACTTCTTGGCATCCCCTTGGCATCCTGCAGCCCCCTCCTTGGGCTGGGAAATCCTGCCGGGCTGCCCAGCGGGTTATATATCATATATCTCCTCTCAAACACAGGAGAGGGGGGCAGAGAAATAGCGGGGTTAGGGCGCTTGCCTTGTACGCAGCTAACCTAGGTCCAATCCCCAGCATCTCATGTGGTTTCCTGAAGAGCAAAAACAAACAAATAAATGAATGAATAAATCCTCCTTTCCATGCTCCTCGTTCCAGAACTTTCTTATTTAATTTGGGGTAGGGGTGGGGGGAGGGGCCACACCTGGCTGTGCTTAGGGCTTACTCCCGTCTCTGCATTCAGGGATCACTCTTGGCAGAGTTCTGGGGACCAGAGATGGAATCCAGGTCAAGGAAAATGCTTCACTTAACCTGGTACTGTCACTCTGGCTCTTATCCTCCACTTTTTTTTTTTTTTTTTGCCAAAAGAAAAAAAAATTCCTGCATGAAATCTGTGATGATTATGCAAAAAAGTGGCAAATTTGATACCTGAAACACTGTTTCAGAAAGACATTTGCACTCCTATGTTTATTGCAGCCTTTTTCACAGTAGTAAAAATCTGAAAAACGTAAGTGTCCGAGAACAGAGGACTGGGTAGAGAAATTATGGTACACATACACAGTGGCGTACGACTCGGCTTATAAGTAAAGGCGAATCACGCCATTTGCTCTGATGTGGATGGGTCTGGAGAGAATCCTGCTGAGTGGAGTTCTTCCGCAGGACAGACATAGAACGAGCTCTCTCATGTGTGGGATAGAAAGAAATAGAACAACACATGGCCAGAGGCGACAGAAAATGAGAACTGGTTTACAGAACTGAGCTTGCCACAGAAACGGGGGCGGGATTGAGACAGTGACGGGGGGTGTGGTGGTGGAACACTAGATGCAAGAAACCTTCTCCTTAGCAGTTATAAATCATGGTGCCTCAAGTACGTTTTTAAAAAATTAAACACAAAAGAAATGGTTTCTTGGGGGGCTCAGGGGACCTGAGCTCGTAGTCAGCACTGCCTTTCCCCAACTGAAAGTGCTGGGAAGCTTCTGGAAAGCTTTGGAAGGAGTCAACATGGGACCGTGCGGGTAATGCCAACCAGTCCCGAAGCAGGAAGGTGACCCTTAGATTTTGCCCTGGGGCTCCTCTCAGAGGTGGCTACTGGTTTCGGGTGTGACCCTAGCGTGGACCCAGGTCTGCGGTGGGCCTCTCTTCCCGAGGCCTTCTCTGTCCTTGTGGACTCTGTGACGCAAGCAGAGGGCTGACCGGCTACTGGCTGCAGGATCTGGTCTCGGCCGAGTCAGACAAATGAACCAACCCCTCTGCTCCAGGGCGATCTATGGGCACGGTCTGAACCAGATCATCAGTACAGGCCAATGCAGCTGCCCCAGAATAGGCCAGTGGGCAAGGTATGGCTGCCCCAATATTGTCTGGGCTATAATTTGGAGGGGGGTTTGACTCCCAGGAGGTATTCTGGGGGACCTGGAGGCTCTCCTGGTAATTCTTCTTTTTTTTTTTTTTTTTTTTTTTTGGTTTTTGGGTCACAGCCGGCGATGCACAGGAGTTACTCCTGGCTCATGCACTCAGGAATTACTCCTGGCGGTGCTCGGGGGACCATATGGGATGCTGGGATTCAAACCAGGGTCGGCTGCGTGCAAGGCAAGCGCCTACCCACTGTGCTATTGCTCCAGCCCCCGCCCTTTTATTTTTTTTGGTCTTCTGGAAATTCTTGATCACCAGAATCATGGTTTCATGCGAGGGCCGGGCACGCAGTGCTAAGGATCGCCTGGGCCACCCCAGAGTGGCTCCCGGGGCCTTGTGGGACTAGGAGTCATGCAGGGACCTGGGCTGTACGTGGGAGCCATGCGCCCTGACCCCGTACTATCTCCCCAGCCCCTGGGTTGTGCTCCTGTCCGTTCAAAGAATGCCTCACGCACCTGCTGTGCCAGATGTCATTCCCCAGCGAAATTGCCAGAAAACCCATTTGCTTTCTCCTCTGGTTTCCATAAACATCTCAAAAATCAATGAGGGTCTTGGGACAGCTGACCTCTCCTGGCGCAAAGGAAGTCATTTAGTTTTAACCAGCGATGCCAAAAATCCGTCTCGTGGACCAGGCCTGGACCTGCAGGACCCATCCTGTCCAGAGGGTGGACAGGATGGGTCCTGCAGGAAGCCTGGACAGTGTAGGCTACTGACCAGCACGACTCCAGCTGTCTGCTCTGACTCCCTACCTGCATTTTGTTTCTCTTGGCTTTTCACCAGGGCCTCTCTTTGAGTTCATCTTATGGTGGCGTGTCCCTAAAATCAAAGTTTAAAACTTCAGTTGGAGGGCGGACACCTCAGTAGGCTGAGGGCCGGCTGTCGTGCCAGAGGTCCGGAGTCCACATCCGGCACCATGAGAACTGCCGAGCACAGAGCCAGGAGTGGCCCCTGAACTGCCAGGGCTGATCCCCAAACCAAGTTGAACTAAGGGGATTCCCTTCCTGCCCTTAGTGGTGGCCCAGGCTCAGAGACCCACAATCCGTCAGGCCCAGACTACGGAGCCTCAGGGGTCGTGCTCGGCACATGTGGCCGGCTCCAGGCCTCGTGCTCTCGCCACTGAGCAGCCCCCCGCCCCGGCTCTCTTCATTTGGTCTCCCATGACAGGTCATCTTTTTGTTTTGTAGGGGCATTCCCCCAGCACCGCAGCGCCCCCTCTGCTCAAGCTCACCGCAGCAGTGCCAGGGGCTACCATGGCCACACTGGGTGGGCTTCAGGGGCCATCGCATGCTGGGGATCAAAATCGGGACCCCCAACGTGCAGAGGCATGTGCTCTGCCACTGGGGCCACATCGCTGCCCCCAAGGCCGGAAGTTTCCCACCGTGGTTGCAGGGGACCGCACCTCGTCTCGGGGACCCAGGTGAGCAGGTTGGTCTTTGCCATCGGTTCAGTCTGTCCATGGTGAAGTCACGCACTTTGGGAGATGGGACAGCAGGCAGGGACCCAGAGGGGCCTCTAACACCCCCAGTGAGCCTAGTGCTTTTGGACAGATCACCCAGAAGCTGGTTTGCTGCGACAGACCCTGGTTCTATGTTTGCTCTTGGGGAAGCTCCGTCCTTGAGCAACCGTGAAGGAAGTGAGAAAGCCAGCCGAGGGACTGTCTGGGAGAGGGCCAAAGTGGTGGGGGGCAGGCGGCACGAACACCCAGAGAAGGGAGGGGGCGGGGAGGTGGGACCTCAGCTCAGCGCAGGGATAGGGGAGCTGGCTGCAGAGAGCAGAGACCACAGCCTGGGGACCGGAGAGGGGACAGTGTGGAGGGCGCTGGCACCCCCCGGCCTTGCCGAAGCACGGGATGTAGTCTGGGTTGGTCCCGACATGCCGAGGATGCCCCTTTCCACCCAACAGATCTGGGAGCAGAGAAAAATAAGACACATCTGGACTAGAGCAACAGCACAGCGGGTAGGGCGTTTGCCTTGCACGCGGCCGATCCAGGTTCGATTCCCAGCATCCCATATGGTCCCCCAAGCACCGCCAGGGGTAATTCCTGAGTGCAGAGCCAGGAGTGACCCCTGTGCATCTCCGGGTGTGACCCAAAAAGCAAAATCAATCAATCAATCAATCAAAATAAAACACGTCTGCCCCTGGGACGTCCCCACAGCACGGAGGTGGCCCGTGTATCTGTGCCTCCTGGGTGAGGCACAGGCTGAGGATGGGCACAGTCCTGCCCCGGGCCGTCTCCCGGCACTGCTAGTCTCAGGGCCAGCGCAGTCACCCCCGGGCAGAGTGCTACAGTGGCGGGAGGGGCTCCAGCCCTGGCACTCCATATGGGCCCCGGAGCCCCGCCAGGAGCAATCCCTGAGTGAGGAGCCAGGAGGAAGTCCTGTGCACCGCCGGGTGTGGCCACTAAACAAGCCAATAAAATACTAACAACTCTCCTCGGCTCTGCGTGGCGGAACAATTTGGGACAAAGGCCACCAGTGTTCGTCTCACTTTGCGGTGTCCGGAATGATCTCCAGGACCCCTGCCCCCACCCCCCTTGCCAAAACGCAAAACAGCTTTCTTTTCGGGGGGAGACTGCTCCAAGGGTGGGGGTAACATGTTCGAGCCTCCAGCAGGGCACGCCCCGCCCCCCCAACCCCCACTCCACGGGAGCAGAGACCCGACGCACCACCAGAATGCCTGAGACAGCGACCGTTTTAAACTTTCATTTTTATTTTAATTTTGGGTTTGAGGCCAGACCCAGTCAGTGGTGCTCAGGGGTGACTCAGGGCATTCCTCCAGGGGACCATCTGGATGGAGATCCAATGGGGGTCGGCGTGCAGGTCTGAACTCTTCAAAGACCCCACCTTTCGGCACCCCTGGGAGCCCTCAAATGCCTTAACCCCTGTACTGTCACTCCAGACCCAGTTAAAAAAAAAAAAGGGATGGGGAAAAAAAGGGTCAATCCTTCCTTCCTCTCAGGCTCCCCCCTGCCCCGGGCTGTCACTCCAGCGCCCTGTGCGGGGACCTGCGGGGACCCTGGGCGCAGGGAGCTGCCCTGGCTCCGGGGCAGCATCTTCTGGCCGGTGAGTGGGCGCAGAGTCTTGATCCAGGAGTCACAGTGGTGCTCGTCACGAGTCCCCTCCCTCGCCTGGAACCCACTGCTCCTGCCAGGAGGTTTCTTCTTTGCGGTGCTGACGCTCTAGCCACCCAGTCCCCTCCTCCCCGGCCCTCAGCCTGCACTTTTCAGAGACCCCCCCCTTCCCGCACTCCCGGAAATCCTCAGACCCTGAAGGTTCTGTAGGACTCGGAGGCCCAGGGGGCGGTGGCGCCTGATGCCTCTGGGGCGGCTGGACACGCCAAGGCCTGGTGTCCCTGCTGTGTGTGCTGGAGGCTCCGGGCCGGCCCTGCCAACCCCCACCTGGTCTCCTGTGCCCCCCCAAGAGCGACCCTTGCACACAGAGCCAGGTGGACCCCCTGATGTGAAACAAAGCAAAAGGATGCATCTCGGGGTGACATAGCACCACACCTAGGAGTCTAAAATGGAAATAACCAGCTTTCCACAAGGACTCTGACCAGTAATGAAGAGACAAGCAAAAAAAGAAAAAGAAAAATACACGAAGACAATTTTTTTTTAAAGGCAAACTTCATTAAATACCAGGCAGAGTGACCAAATTCAGGACGCCGAGTGCAAATCCCCGAATCAGGATCCGGGGGGTGGGGGGTGGGGAATTTAGCTGGGGCCTTTCAGAAGGAGAGCGGTGGGGACCCGGCTGGGAGCTGGCCAGTGACAGCAGCCAGGGTGGGCTCAGGTGTGGGGGTCCTCGCCCGCTCCTGGGGCAGAGGGCGCCCCCTGCCGGCGGCCCCCTCCGCAACTAGGGCCCCCGACGCTCCTTGCTCGGCGTTTCCCCCGCTTAAGTCCGCCCAGGACAGGGCCGGGGACCTAAGGATGCGCAGGCTGGAGGCGGTGCGCCCCCCGCGCGGGGCCGCGGGTCAGTCCCCCGCCTGCCCCCGCAGCTGCTCCACCGTCCGCAGCAGGGCCTCGCGCTCCAGCTCCAGCGCCAGCGCCGCCTGCTTCAGCTTGCTCTCGCTGGCCTGCAGCCTCTCCACCGCCGCCTCCAGGCTCTGGATCCTTCCGTTGGCCACCTGCAAGGCGGGAGATGCGGGAGATGCAGGAGATGTGGGAGACGCGGGAGCGCCCCCTGCAGGGCGCTCCCCAGGTGGACGCCAGCGCAGGGATAGGGCACTGTCCGGTGTCTGGGGCGGGAGGGGGGCCTAACAGTGCTTCTGGCGGTGAGGTCCTGCCCCCCGCAGCTACACCTCGGAGGAAAAGAGCGGGGCTGCAGAGGCCAGGGCCAGCTCCTCACCCCGACACGAGGGCGCCCCACAGGGCAGGCTGAGCCTCTCTGCAGTGGGCAAAGGCGGGTCTCCAGCAGGGCGGGAAGCCCGTGTGCGCAGACTGTCCCAGAACACCCCACTCAGGAGTCACTCTTGGTGGTGCTCAGGGAGCCATACGGGGTGCCAGGGATGGCCCCAGGTCGAACATGCAAAGCACGTGCCTACCCACGGTGCTACCGCTCTAGCCCACACGTGTGCTCCTGACCAGATGAAGCTCCTGGGTAGATTTCTGGGTTCCTTTTCCCCACCCCCCACAACTCCCCCTCAATGACCTTGCCCGAGTCTTGGTCCCAGGAAGCCCGAGCCTTTGATGCACTCGGGACTCAAAGCACAATAGCTGGCACTCGGCTCCCGGAGCCCAGGGGCCTCCTCCGACGGAGCCCAGGCCAGCTGCCGCCTCTGAGCAGCCCGCCTCCCCGGACAGGCCCGGCCCCAAGCCCTCGGATCCCTAGCCCAACCGGAGCGGGTCCCTAAGGGGCGGCCGGAGACGTGCCGTCTCACCTGGAGCTGCTCGAGGAGGTCCAGGTTCTGCGTGCGCAGGCTGCTGTTGGCCTTCTCCAGCTTGTCCATTCTTTGGTTGTCGCTGAGCGGGGAGGAATCGATCAGCTCTTCCTGAAGCACGTGGTACTCAACCTCATACGCCTGTAGCTGCTTGGAGATGTCCATCTCAAACACCTGCCGACACAGAGCACTCACCAGGGACGGAAGCGAGGAAACGGGCTGGCGGGAGGCAGAACGGGGCTTCCAGGGCTGGTCTGGCACGTGGCTCTGCTCGGCCCACTGAGCACCGCCAGGCAGGGGCCTCGAGGGCCCCTGGGCAGCAAGTGGGGAGGGCCAGGCAAGCCCCGGCACCTCAGCGCCCTGCGGCACCACATCCTCGGACCCTTGTACTGAACCACCAGCCTACCGGCCAAGAATCGCTGGGTGCCCCCATCATACACCAAAAGAAGGAATAAAAACACACACACAACAATGAGTGTCTCCTTCCAACACACACATACACATATGAACACAGGCACACACATACGAACACGCACACAGGCTCATCCACACACACATGCACACACATATGAAAACACATGTATGCATGCATGTGCAAACATAAGCATAGGCACGCATATGAACACACACACAAAGATGTGGGTACATGCATAAGCACACACAAACAAGTACATGTGCACCCATGAAGAGACGTGTATGCTCATGAACACATAAACACGAGGACACAATGTGCACATGCACACATGAACATAGGCACACACGTGCGCGCGCGCGAACACACACACACACACACACACACTGCTTAGTGAGCAGCCCCTAGCGTCAGCACTGAGATCCCTGGGATCAAAGAAGAGAAGCTGCACGTTTCCTCGGGAAGGGCCCAGGAGCACGTGGGCGCAGGAACCAGCGGTGCAACCTCACTTACTCACTGTCCACGGCTCAGAGCTTCATTTTTGAGCAGCTTTAACGACACATATTTTTAGTGTGTGTTTTCAGCACTTTTTAAAAAAATTCCCTCAGAAAGTTCTGGGAGGTCAGCTGCACCCTATGGGTCAGAGGCAGAGGGTGGGGTGGGGGTGGGGAACCAATGCAAGATTCAGGAGCCGTCTGTGCCCAGCACTGCCTCAATTTACTCACAGTTCCCTGGGGTCAGAGAGTGACCAGAGAGCACAGTCACAGACCCGGGCGCTCGGGCTCTGCAGAAACGAGCCCCACAGTCAACACACGAGTGAACCCAAGACAGTGCCCGAGCCGCCCGCCCACCCGGGTGACAGAGACAGAGCAGCCCCAGGGAGCAGGGCCGGAGGGCCGTGGGACCTGCCTCATCCCTGCTGCCGCCATTCCTGGGAGCAAACACCCGGGCTGGGTCTCCCCGCCTCTGAGCGCAGCTCTGGGTGTGGGGGTCTGATCACTGCCCCCCACCACAACCCTGGACAGAGCACGAAGGCGACGGGGCACCCAGACGAGTGGACTCCAGGGTCCTGAAGAACACTGGAGTTCAGCCCCAGAAAACTCCGGGTGCAGGTCGGGGCACTGAAAATCCGGTGAGTGCTGTACCCCCAAACCCACTTGGCGACCACAGGTGCCTTCCTCCTGACCCTTCCCACTAGTGGCCTTTCTCGAGTGTGGGGTCCGCTCTCCACCGCCTGGTTTTCAATGTCCTGGAATCCACCCTTCCATGCACCCACCCATCTATCCACTCACAATCCATCCATCCCTCCGCCTTTCCACCCAACCACCTATGTACCCTGAGCCAGCGATGCGGTTCTTAGTAAGTTATTGCTGCTGTTGAGTACAAGACAGTATGTGGTAGGATGAGGCTGCTGAGCCCTGAGCTACCAAACCAGTATATCATAACTGGGCCCAACCGTCCACCCATCCATCCTTCCTTCCTTCCATCCGTCCATCCACCCACCACCCACCCACCCACCTTCCCATCTAGCTGCACATCTGTCATCCACTCATCCATCCTTCTATCCATCACCAGCCCACTGACTCATCTTCCACCCACCCACTCATTCACCTATCTGTACGTCTGTCATCCACTCATCCATCCATTCACCCACCCACCCATCTAGCTATACGTCTGTCATCCACTCATCCATCCATTCACCCATCCATCCACCCACTCATCCATCCTTCTGTCCATCCACCCATTTGTCTGTACGATCTGACATCCACTCATCCATCTACCCACCCATCTACCCTTCCACGCACCCACCCATCTATCCACTCACAATCCATCTGTCCCTCCGCCTTTGCACCCAACCATCTATGCACCCTGAGCCAGCGATGTGGTTCCTAGCAAGTTTTTGCTGCTGTTGAGTACAAGACAGTATTGAACATCCTTGCACATACCCTCCCATATTTTGTTGGTTTTTTTTTTTAGGAAGCATTCTGAGCAATGGGATTACTAAGTCAAAGGGTATGAATGCTTGATGTGTTTGCGATACATATTGCCAAATTGCTCCCCAAATGGGAACAATCACTGTACAATACCACTGGCCATCCACACCTGTGCGCACACAGTGTGCTCCTGGCAGTGAAAAATTTCACTATGTGTATCTGGTAGGTAAAGCATCACGTTACTCAGATCTAAATGATGCATGAAGTGAAACCCTTCCTCAGACACTGGCTTATAGACCCATCTCTGGCTCAGAACATTGATGCTTGTGTTCATGGCCCATCTGCTGCTGGAGACCCCAAGGTTTGCTCTCCGTAGTCTGTGGACGCTTTGTGTAACGAAGCCATTAACCCTGAGGTCTACAGAACTAGCCAGAAACTCACCCCCTTCCTGGCACCCTCTGCTCCCTAACCCCGCCCCAAGCTGCCCCCGACTTTGCAGGTCTCTGTGGTGCACGAAGGGCTGCAGAGGGGAGCAGTGTGCCAGGGACTGGCAACGGGGGGGGGGGCACAATGTCTGCAGTGAATTTAAAAAACAATGAAACAACTAGGAGTTGGTCTGCTCTTCATTAGCACCACATGCCAGCAATTGTCATGGTGCCAGTGGTTCAAGACCCGCGGCCTGGTCTCCTGGGACGTCACTGAGGGGTCTGAAAACACTGCCCACCCTCGACAGCACACAGTGCCCAAGCGGGCTGGGGGGCGGGGAAGCTCCCACGTCGGGAAGAGGGGCGCCCCTCCCCCCCTCCGTGCCCCTGTGTGTCCTCTGAGCAAGCCGCCCCATAGGCGCCTGGTTTCCACCCTGCAGGCCGACGGGGACGATCATCAGTGTGTTCACAGTGACAACCAGCCTCGGAGCATCCCCAGCATTTGCGAGTGTGCGAACTGCCCCGGGACCTTGCCGAAATGCAGATTGTGACCCAGCGGGCAGGGGGCCTCCGTGCGGTCTGGGCACACATATCCAGCAGAGCCTGAAGGTGGCCTCTGGAACCCTGCTACCCTCACTCTGTCCTCCCTCACCCTCGATGGGGACAGCGGGACGGGAAAACTGCCCTGACCAAAGGGCAGCTGGCGAGATGAGCCCAGGGCCACCACTGAGGAGCCCCCAGCCCCACCCACACGACAGTGCTGGGGGCTCAAGGAACCGCCCATCACTTCTTCTTTTTTTTTTTTTTTAATTTATTTTTTTGCTTTTTGGGTCACACCTGGCAATGCTCAGGGGTCATTCCTGGTTCTGCACTCAGGAATTACCTCTGGCGGTGCTCAGGGGGCCATATGGAATGCTGGGAATCGAACCCGGATCGGCCGTGTGCAAGGCAAACGCCCTACCCACTGTGCTATCACTCCAGCCCTCGCCCATCACTTCTGCCCAGGCACCAAGAGGGTCCTCGCACTTGGCCCCTCATGCTTCATTTCTGCAGGGGTCTGAGCGCCCCCTGCAGGGGAGATGGCTGAAAGCTGGAGAGACACAAGGCCCAGCAAGGCCGACACTGGAACTGGCTCCCGGGTGGCCGGTCGGTGGGGCTGTTGGCAGAGTGGCAGTCGACCCCCAGGCCGACCCTGTGTGCTCTTGCCCCCAGCGAATCGAGAGTCACGACCCCACCCTCTGGTTTGCGGCTGGAGGTGGCGCACCTGGGTTTTCTGCAGGTAAGGACGACCCTGGTCACTGTGTTCCCCCCACCTGCCGTCTCCTCTGCAGGGGCAGAGACCTGGGGCCACAGCCCCCGAGAGAAAAGTGATGCTCCTGTCCCCCCCCACATTGTAGGCGCAGTGGAGCCCAAGCCCTGGGCGGCCCGGGGCACGCAGGCACACTTGCTTCCTGCCCACCCGCCTCGCACAAGTGCCCCCCCGCCCAGGACCCACGCGTCGTGGGCAATTAGCCCATTCCAGGAGTCAGAGGGGGGCTCCGGCCTCGCCCCTCCGTGCACAGTGCTGTGCACGGTTCCTCACTCCTGCCCAGACTGCCCGCCTGGGAGAAACAGAAAGATTACTGGGCCCCCTAATTTGCTCCAGGTTCCGGGGGATCGAGGACGCCCCGAGTGTGGGGAGATGGCTCCAGGGGCCGCGGGCGCGCTGTGCATGCCGGAGCCCCAGGTTCGAGCCCAGCGCTGTCGGGGGAGATCCCAGGGCACCGAGACAGGCCTCTGAGCACTGCCGCGTGAGACGCCGGAGGAAGGAGACAGCAGCAAAATGACCGGCCAAAGGCTCCCCACACCTGCCCCCTCGCCCTCCCTCCCTCTCCCCTCCCTCCCTCTCCTACTCTCCCTACGTGTGAAGTGCACCTGAAGCGGGCTAGAGGGGCGCACAGCACCTTTCCTCTACACAAGGACTTCACAATTACTGAATTCTTATCGCTTCCTTCCCCCGGCGGGTAGGCTGGGCGTCCGCTGAGACCACGGGCCTGGCGCCAGGGGCAGGAGCAAGGCAAAGCCCTGGCTGAGGTGGGCACGGAGAGCCTTGAGGAGGGATGGCACGGAGGGCACGAGGGGCAGGAGGGGGACTGGATGGCCTGAGGGCAGGAGTGCCACAAGGAAAGTGCTCCCACAGGGCGGGGGACTCGCACGAGCAGAGGAAAACACGGAGAACAGACTAAGGGGCACCCAGAGGCACTCGTGGTGTTGAGCACTGGGAGGAGGAGGGGGACGGCCCAGCCCTGGGCCCAGGTGGGCTCACTGACCCCTCCTCTCCAGGACACGGGCCCGATGAACGAGACCAGGGGTCCGTCCAGATCCGCACGCAGGCGGCCCGAACGCCGGGGCTCCATAGCACAGCGGCTTCCCGCTGCGAGGACGTGCCAGGGGTGTGTGGCACAGGGCAGGGGTGCAGACGGAGCATAACTGCCCCTCTCGGGGTCCACGTCCCCCAGGAGGGAAACCTCGCGCCTTGCCAGGACTGTTCTCCGTCCTCTGTGCTGAGCCCAGAGTGACGGCCACAGGGAAGGGAAGGGCATCCCGGATCCCTGGACCCACCCTGGCAACCGTAAGTGCCCCCTGCGGCCCGCGCCCCCCCAGAGGCGGAAATGGAAACTGTTTTAGGAGTGGGGACACCGCCCCGGCACTTGCTTGCTTTCCCGCAGCCCCAGCCTCCGCGCCCAGCACCCCCGACTGGACTAAGCCGGTCCCACCGTTTGCTTCTCCCCTCGTCGCTCTGTGGTACCCGTCACTGCAGAGAACCGCAGGGCTGAGTGAGGCGCCTCAGAGCCCCGGGCTGCACCCTGTGCCGAGCAGCCTGTCCTTCGGTCAGCGACTGGCAGAGTCCTCCACACAGGCTCAAAACCAGCCCTTTCTCCCAGCCCGGCGCTCAGCAGCCGGCCCGGCACTCAGGAACACGTCTACGCACTGCAGGCAGAGCCAGGCGCCGGAATCACTGGCGGGGACTGGACCCCGTTACACACTCACACGCATAGTCACAGGCACAACACTGTGACACACCCTCACACACACTTTCATACATCCTCACTTCCACATACCTTCACAGACACTCTCACACACTCACACTCACACACCCTCTCAGGCTTTCTCTCACACATTCACATACACTCACACATTCTCACATGCCCTCACACACACACATACAATCACACATACACACCCTTACACCCTCACTTTCATACACCTTCACATACACTCACAATCTCACTCACACACCCTCACACACTCAAACTTTCTCTCACACTCACATTCTCACATACCCTCACACACAGTGACACACAATCACACATACACACCCTCATTTTCATACACCTTCACATCCTCTCACATACTATCACAATCAAACACACACTTACACACCCTCACACACTCACACTTTCACTCACACACTCACATTTCACTCACTCACATTTATACTCACACATTCACTCACCCTCACACACTCACACATTATCACACAACACACTCAGAAATTCTCACTCTCACAGTCACAGACTCAGCAAATTCATACACCCTCCTCACATACTTTCACACACACTCACTCTCACTTATTTTCACATACATATACTTGCTCACTTACACTCTCATATACCCTCCCACTCTCACATACCCTCACATGCCTTCATATGCTCTTATACTTTCATAAACAATTTCACATACCCCCACACTTATACTCTCCCATGCACACTCACACATACATTTTCTCACATATTCATGCATACACACATACACACACACACACACACACACACACACACACACAGACTAACCTCTCCACCATAACTTTATCAATATTCAAGTGTAGAAAGTTCCAGCAGAAAAATCCAATCAAAGCACTCATCTTCCCATGGTGAATAAGTATATGAATGAAAAAACTTGGGCCAAGCCTCAGCCATGAGACCATGGCAGGCAGATGACTGACTGCCACACCTACACATCCGTGGACACTTCCTGGACACTCAGACCCCAGCCCCACCCCCACAAACACACACCAACAGGCCCAGACCCAATGGCCACACATTCTACATACATCCACACAGACACAACTGGGCAGCACACAGGTCCTGCTTACACAGCTGGTTTCTATGGGGCGGCTTCGGGCCTCTGGTAGGCGCCGAGGGACTCATACCTGGTTGATGGTCTTTTCCATCTGCACCAAGCCCAGGTTGGGGAGTGTGTTTTTAATAAAGTCCACAATGGTCTCCAGGTTTTCATGCTGCAGAATCAAGGGCTTGTGGCTTCCCAAGAGGCTTAAAGCCACCTTAAATATGACCTCTGTTCCCTGGAGAAAGATCATGTCTGGGAAAACACAGAAACACAGAAAGTTAATCCAGACCATTTTTTAAAAAGGGTTTGCAGAGGGGGCCGGAGTGATAGTACACCGGGTAGGGTGTTTGCCTTGCACGCAGCTGACCCGGGTTTGAGCCCTGGCATCCCATATGGTCCCCCAAGCACTGCCAGGACTAATTCCTCAATGCAGAGCCAGGAGCAACCCCTGAACATCACTGGGTGTGACCCAAAAAAGCAGAATAAATAAATAAGATTAAAAAAAAAAAAGGTGTGCAGGGGCACACCCAGAGGTGCTCATGGCTTATTACCTCTAGCTCAGTGCTCAGTTGGCAGTGCCTGGGGGACCGTACGGGACGCAGAGGTCCCAACTGAGTGAACCGCATACAAGGTAACACATGTACTACCTACTACGTGCCGTACAATCTCTCTGGCTCCTGCTATGTAATAATATAAAATTATATACATCTATGATATAACTAATACATACAGCATCAATAAAAAATGCAGTGTTGTTATCCACATATAAATATTGTTACAGGTTCAGATAAATCCTCCAGCTCCAGGTACATACAAAACTTAAAATGCTGCCCACCCTCATCCCCACTCCCTCTCTGCCTCTTCTTCCCTTTTTCCTCTCCTTGTTCAAGCCCCCTAGAAACAGGTACAGAGCTTTGTGGAGCAGGAAGTGGAAGGAAACATCCTGTCAGCTGACAGTGGCACCAGCAAGTCACGGCTGCAAACTACACCCCAGGCGCCTGTCCCTCTGTGGACACTCAGACCTGGTGCCTGGGCTGGCCCGTCCAGGAAGGCCAGCTCCATCTCCCCGCCATATCGGGGGGCCGTGTTCCTGTGCAGGAACTTTTCTTTCAGTTTCCACTTGCTCCTGTTGTTCCCACCTCTGCAAGAAGATGACCGTCTCCAGGTGACACCCACATTACCATGGAAACCGCAGGGACCGATTTTGCGGGCACCCGCTTCATCGGTTGCTGTATCAAGTTACTTCTCCTGGCCCGTAAACAACCTGGTGCTCCAGTTCTCTGGGATCCTTCCCGGTTACAGGTGGTTCCTGGGTGTCTGTTTATGCCAAACCCTTAACTTCTCACACCAGACCACCTCTCTCCTCGGCAGCACACCCTAGAGACGTCAGGGGTGCAGTACCCGCTCCTGCATCCGGGAGGAGGCCAGACCCCTTTTGAGATTCCCCATCCCTAAGGGCAGCTGAGTTCAGGAGACAAAGCAAGCGTGGGTCCTTTCAGGGGCCTCTGCACACCAAGATAGAAAACTCTCGGAGGAGGCTCTTCTCCATCATCCTGGACGTCACCCAGGTGACTGTCAAGATGCGGCTGTTGGGGCTGGAGCGATAGCACAGCGGGTAGGGTGTTTGCCTTGCACGTGGCCCACCCAGGTTTGATTCCCAGCATCCCATATGGTCCCCTGAGCACCGCCAGGAGTAATTCCTGAGTGCAGAGCCAGGAGAAATTCTTTAGTATCACCGGGTGTGACCCAAAAAGCAAAAAAAAAAAAAAAAAAAAAAAGATGCGGCTGCCCCAGGCAGCCCCCTGCAAGCAGCTGAACTGCAGGTCCAGGGACAGCATCATTTCGATGAGAAAAGAGCAACTCATGGGAACTACCTGTGGTTACTCAAGGACCTGCTCTCCGTACCCCTTTCGCTTCAAGTCATGAACGTTTCAGCCAGGGGAGACTGGAGCACTGGATTCAAAGTCACTTGCAAATTCATCATTGGGCTCTGCGGACTGTGAGCTGAGAATCCTTCACTGAGGTATGAAATGGGGAAGAGCCAGCAAAGGTCATCTGTCTGGAGAGCTTCTCTGGGCCGGAGGGCTTAGAGTGAAGTGGGCGTCCGGCCAACAGGCTCCAGTGTGTACGGCAGAGGCTGGGGAGTTAAGAAGTGGCTTCTTATCAGAGCAGGTGCGAACACACATGAGCTACATGCTTGGGAGAGGGGGGCTCTTTCAAAGGACCTCCTCATGCTAGGGTTCGGGGCTAAGCCCCGAAAGACAGACGGGTTGTGCCAAGACACCCGGCAGGTTCTGCAAAATGACATCATCGCACAGCTGCCGCCTCGAGCTCCTTCTCCTGAGAAGCCCAGGCCTGCCCGGGCACGCTGGGCCCTCTGCAGAGCAGGAGCAGAAACCAGGCGGGCACACGAGCGCACGGAGACCCACCTCCAACACCACGGACATCCGCTCTGGAGAACTGAGGGGGCCACGAGCGCAGAGACCCGGCCAGCGGCAGACTCCAGGCCGGGCCAGCCGCCCAGCAAAGCTCAGGCGCAGGCAGGGACAGTGGCCGAGCACAGTCACCCACACTCGTGTGGCCGGAGGCCGGGAGAGCCGGGATGAGTGACAGGAACTGCTGGGGACAGTCTAAGACGGGCCCAGCGACAAGATTTCAGAAGTTATACACCGGACTGGACATCGTGGGACAGAGTGGGCAACTCCGTACACGGGCGAAGGAGACGCCTGGACATCTGGGGAGAGACCCGGACCCACGCACTTCACCTGGGCAATACACGCTCCCGCTCAGCCAGCAGCAGCGAAGCGGAGAGGGCCCAGCTCTGTGGTGGGGGGCCACCTTTCCGAGGCAGGGGTCTCTAGGGTCCCCTGGAGCTCGCAGGCCCCTCGCAGTTATCCCCAGGCCGCAGCTGGCTCCGCGCTGACCCCGAGCAGCCCCTCCTGCCCGGCGCCCTGCCTGGACTCTCTCCAAGGTGTAATCTGATAGTTCAGCTGTGTCCAGTCCAGGACCCTTGCAAAACTACAGAGGGTGTGTGTGTGTGTGTGTGTGTGTGTGTGTGTGTGTGTGTGTAATCTGATAGTTCAGCTGTGTCCAGTCCAGGACCCTTGCAAAACTACAGAGGGTGTATGTGTGCGTGTGCGTGTGTGTGTGTGTGTGTGTGTGTGTAATCTGATAGTTCAGCTGTGTCCAGCCCAGGACCCTTGCAAAACTACAGAGGGTGTGTGTGTGTGTGTGCGTGTGTGTGTGTGTGTGTGTGTTGGGGGTTAACATTTTTTCTTTTAATTTCCAGAGGAGGAGAGGTCAGAGGCACCAACTGGTAAGAGCCAGAAGCTACAGGTAGAAATCTTTGCTTTTAACTAACTCTTGTTAGTAAATGAAATTTGGAATCTTTTCATTATCTCCCCCCGACGCCCCCTCAAAAAAGTATAAAATTAAAGAGTGGCACTTTCACTAACAATTTGTTTAACCAGGAAGTAAATACTTTCTTTCAATGATTAATTCTTAGAGGCAGAACATAATCAATTTGAAGAAGTTGTTTAGATATTTCTAATTAAGGCAAATAGAGCTTCTTTAAAATATTCTTTGTGGTTAGAAAATAACAATACAGTAGTAGTAGTAGTAGTAGTAGTAGTAAGTAGTAGTAGTAGTAGTAGTATTCTAGTATTCTGGGGCAAAGAGAAGAAAAGATGATGCAATACCCACTTTGATTATAAAAGCAAGTATTAGCATTTTCCAGAATTTGGTTATCACATCTTTGCAAGTGTGCACAGGCAGATGACTTTCAATATGCAATATTACATTTAAGAAGTAAGGGCTGGAGGGATAACACAGCAGTAAGGCATTAGCCTTGCATGCAAATGACCCAGGTTTCTTCCAAGCACTGCCAAGAGTGATCCCTGAGCTCAGAGCCAGGAGTAAACCCTGAAAGCCCGGGTGTGGCCCCCAAACAAAAATAATAATAAAAATTAAACAAACCTAAGAGTCTCTTGCCCCTGAGCCTGCCTGTCTTTACCGGGGCCCCTTGGAGGGGGTGGGTTGAATTTCCCTCCCAGCCCTGAGCAGAACCCCGGCAGCCGAAGACCTCGTGAGCCCAGCCACAGCTATGCTCAAGGCCCCTCTTCACATGTTCGGATGAGCCTCACGCATGAAGGAACTGGCAGAGGAACCCAGGTATGCAGGACCCAGGACTGAGATCTCCAAGCCTGCTCGGATCGGGACTGGGCCTCTTCCGCCCAGATCCCCTATTTTCCAGTAGCTAGGTGGTCACACCCAGAAACTGTCCCTGGTGCCGTGTAATCCCATCAATGGACAACATCCAGAGACTATAAAACCAAGCTCCCAGAAGCTTCCTGGCCGTGTGACATCTTATAGCCTAGTTTTCCCTCTCAAAGAATCTGGCAAGCGACCGAGAGTTTCCTGCCCGCATGGGAGAGCCTGGCAAGCTCCTTGTGGCATATTCACATGCCAAAACCAGTAACAATGATGGGTCTCATTCCCCTGACCCTGAAAGAGCCTCCAATGCGGCACCGTTGGAAAGGAAGAATAGAGAGAGGCTGCTAAAATCTCAGGGCTAGGACTAATGGAGACGTTACTGAGACCACTAAAGAAAATCAATAATCAATGGGATGATGATGATGATGATGAAGATGATGATGATGATGATGATGATGAAACAAACCTAAAGAAGTATGATGAGGTTACTGATTTAGGGGGCCAGAGAGACAGAACAGCGGATAAGGCACTTGCCTTGCACATGGCTGACCAGGTTCAATCCCCAGCACTCCATATGGTCTCCTGAGCCCTGCCAGGAGTAATCCCTGAGGACAGAGCTGGAGTAAGGCCTGAGCACTTCGGGTGTGCCCTGCACCCCCAAATACAGATTTAGGGTCGGGACACACACTTTGTATGTAGGATCCCTGGATTAGATCCCCAGCACTACACGGTCCCCTGAGAATCACCACCAGCACCAAGCCAGGAATAAATCCTGAGTGCCACCAAGTGGCCACCCTGCCTGCCCCTGCTTCCTCCGCAACAAATAAAAAACACAGAAAAACATTATAAACCACACGCCCCCCCCCCCCCCGCCCTTACCCCCCCCCCCGCCCCCCGCCCTGTTGCTTCTGTTGTGCTGATGTGATGATGGGTGGGGCAGGTGTTAACACACACCTGCCTCCGGGGCTCTGCATCTGGCTGTGGGGCTCAGGGTACTATACTTCCTTGTTGGAAGGGAACATGTGTGAACATGTCCGCATGTTCACACCCTTCAGCAGCTTGCACACACCTGCTGCTGCGTGTCCAGAAATCCCCTCTCTCCGCCCGGCACGCTGCTTGGTATCTAGCAGGGCACCAGGGATTTAAGTCCAGGCAAAGTGCTTGCTCAGCGGGTGCCCTAGCCACCGAGCCTCCTGGCCTCCAGAGTCCAGATGTTTAAGCAACTGGACACGGATGACACTTGAAAAGCACTCGGCAGGTGGTGAGTATCGATCCTCCCATAACTCAATCGCTACCAGAGTGATAAAGTAACACAGACGCCCGCTGGCAACAGAAATGAAGAACATGAGAACAGGTCTTCAGCAGGACGCTCGCAGTGGGGTATGTCAGGGAAGAGGGAACTACAGCAATGGTGGAGAGAAGCGTCAGCCTCCCCCCCAGAGGTGCTGAAAGAGCTTCACAGGAAACCCTATCAGTAACAGCACTGCAAGCCACAGTGCTCAAATACTTATTTAAAAGGGCCTGCTATAGTGGGTCGGGACGATAGTACAGCAGGTAGGGCATTTGCCTCGCACCCTGGCAATCTCATATCGTTCAATCCCTGGCATCCCGTATCCATATGGTCCCCTGAGCCATGCCAGGAGTAATTCCCAAGTGCAGAGCCAGGAGTAACCCCTGAGCATCACCAAGTGTGGCCTAAAAAAGCAAACAAAACAAAACAAAACCCAAAAAGTGCCTGCTATAGAGGCTGCTGGTGGGCAGGACACTGGCAGAGGGAGTGGACACTGGTGACGGGCCCAGTATTGGAACACTGCATGCCTGGAGCCCAATCATGAACAACTTTGTAATCCACGGTGACCAAAAAACAAATAAAATGAGATAAGGATCCTTGTGAAGATGATTTCATTTTATTGGTGGGATTTTGTTTGTTTCTTTTCCTTTTTGTTTTTTGCTTTTATAGGATCAGAGCTGGAGTGATAGCACAGCCAGTAGGGTGTTTGCCTGGCACACGGCCAACCGGGGTTCGATTCTTCCATCCCTCTCTGAGAGCCCAGCAAGCTACCGAGAATATCCTGCCCACACAACAGAGCCTGACAAGCTACCTGTGGCATATTCGATATGCCAAAAACAGTAACAAGTCTCACAATGGAGACGTTAATGGTGCCCGCTCGAGCAAATGGATGAGCAACGGGATGACAGTGCTACAGTGCTACAGGATCAGAGATGGTGCCCAGAGTGTCACACATGCCAAGCAAGTGCACGCCTGCTGTGCTCGGGGCCTCCTGGGCCTGCACCAGGACCAAGCCGCTGTCCCCAAAGCCCACAATGGCCTGGACACTTAGTGGGCGAATCCCTCCCCGGGGCGGAAGCAGGAAGGGATGGGGTGAAGCAGGGAGCGTTCACCTGGGGGCAGCGGCCAGGGGCACTCGGGAGCTGAGATGGGGGGAGGGGTATGGGCCACCCCCGCGGGCTATTTCTGACCCTGTGCTCACTCCAGGCACCTTCTGTGATGCCAGGGACAGAACCAGGGATGAGGCCCCCGCGGCCACACTCACCCCCTGCTGTGACCCTCCGGCCCCTCTGGGAAGAGTTGCTGTCTGCTGGTTTTGTCTGTTTCGCTAGGATCCAGCCCCGAGTCCCGCCCAATCCCCCGAGCCCCGCCCAATCCCCGAGCCCGCCCAATCCCCCGAGTCCCGCCCAATCCCCGAGCCCCGCCCAACCCCCCGAGCCCCGCCCAATCCCCCGAGCCCCGCCCTATCCCCGAGCCCCGCCCAATCCCCCGAGCCCCGCCCAACCCCCCGAGCCCCGCCCAATCCCCCCAAGCCCTCCCGGAGAGCCGTGGGCTGGGGAAGTGGAAGGAGCAGGGCAAGAAACACACACCCAGGTCCGGCGGGTCCACGCGGGGAGCCCGGCGCAGGGGCCGTGAGGCTGCACCGTGCGGGAGCATCGGGCCGCCCGCCCGGCCTCACTTACCGAACACGCGGGCCACGAAGCCCAGCGGGAACTGCGAGGCGAAGACGGTGAGGAACCAGGGCGCGGCGTACAGGCTCGGCCCGATCTCCTGCTCCTCCAGGTGCCCGTGCAGGTCCCGGTGGTAGTCGTGCAGGAGCCGCGAGAGCTGGTACATCTGGATCTGGGGGCACACAGACACCCGCTGAGCCCGGCCCCCGGCCCCCAGCCCCCCTCCGAGCACCCACCAGGGCTGCCCTCCCCCCGCCTACAGGAGTCCGGGCGTCAGTCTCTCCCGGGGAAACCGTCCGTGCGTTCTCTTCAGAATCGCCATCCCTTAACACCCACCAGCTAGGGTAGGTAGAGGGGGTTGGGGGTGGGGGTGGGGGACGGCGGCCTCTGCGGAGGGGCTGCAGGCAGGGGGTTTGGGTTTCTTTTAGATTTTGGACCACGTCCGGCCACGGCTCAGGGGTCACCCTGGCGCTGCACTCAGGAATCACTCCTGCTGGTGCTCGGGGGACCACACAGAAAGTGGAGTGTGGGCCGCGTGCACGGCAAGCGCCCATCCCCTGTACGACCTATCCGCCAGCCAGGTACTGTCGTGTGCCCTCCTTAGCCACGACCCCTGGGTTACCCCAAGTGACTCAAGTAGGCAGGTCAGTGGGGATTTCTCGAGGCTCCCAACGGAACCTACAGGTCTTGGGTGAGTGAAAACGGGTGGAAATGGGGCCTGAGGGATGGGCCTGAGGGTAATGCGCGTGCCTTGCGCGTGGCCAGTCCTGGTCCGGCCCTGGGCAGGAGTGACCCCGAGTGCAGAGCTAGGGAGTGAGTCCCGAGCACTGACATGGCCCCCAAATGAACCAACAGGACCCCTTAGACACGAGGCCGTTTCCAGCTCAAGCTTAGGGTGGCTCCAAAGTGCTCCCTCCGGAGAGTGACAGTGTGGCAGGGTCACCGTGGCGCCGTGACCCGAGTCTGACTCCCAACAAGGACTTTACTTTGAGAGGATCCGCTTCCCGATCACCGTGTGCGCCCTGAGGGGGGGAATCACGGGGCGCCGGCTCCTCAGCCCACCCACAGCTTTTCTGTAGCAGGAAGACTGACAGCCGGGGTCTGGCACCCCTGGGGATGCTGGGTCCCAACCCTGAGTCATGTCCAAGTCACACCCTGCTCCCTGGGGTGGCAGCGGCCACATTTTTAATTGTTGTGAAGCTGCGGCCACACCCAGCCATGGGCTGGGGCCACTTCAGGACAGGGGGTCCCCGAGGGGCTTCTGCTCGCCCAGGCGGGCCCACTCCAGTGTGGACAAAGGGCAGGTTGCCAGGGCCTGACTGAGCGCGGAGAGACACGCAGGCCCAACACGGCTGCAGAACTCGGCCGCCGACAGGGCACGAGAGAGCGGGTACTGCCTCTGCCCGCTCAGCCCACACCGCCCTGGGCCGCCTGGGCCCAGCGAGGTTCTCGGAACCAGGGCCACAGCAACCAGGACAGACGGCTCTTCAGTCTCAGACGAGAGGAAGATGACGGAAAGTACAGGCAAATGGTGCAGGAAACAGGATCACATGGGAAGCGAGTGAGGTGAAAGGAGAGGGTGTGTGTGTGTGTGTGTGTGTGTGCACACGCGTGCGCTGCGGGGGGATAGGGAGGAAGGAGAGGGTGTGTATGTGTGGTGTGTGTGTGTGTGTAGAAGGTGTGTGTGTGTGTGCGTGTGCAGGCAAACAGTGCAGGAAACAGGATCACATGGGAAGCGAGTGAGGCTAAAGGAGAGGGTGTGTGTGTGTGTGTGCGTGCACACGTGTGCGCTGCGGGGGGATGGGGAGGAAGGAGAGGGTGTGTATGTGTGTGGTGTGTGTGTGTGTAGAGGGTGTGAGTGTGTGCGTGTGCAGGCAAATGGTGCAGGAAACAGGATCACCATGGGAAGCGAGTGAGGCGAAAGGAGAGGGTGTGTGTGTGTGTGTGTGTGTGTGTGTGTGTGTGTGTGTGTGTGTGTGTGTGTGCTCGTGCGCTGCGGGGAGGATGGGGAGGATGGACTGGGGCACACGGCCAGAAGATCATGAAGAGCTTCTCCAGAAACCCCGATGACTAGGGGTCATGTGAGCTGGGCTGGGCATGTGAGCTAGTTGTCATGTGAGCTAGTTGGCAGAGCCAACTAGGCCTGGCGGTCACCTACAGATGACTGGAGGTGTGGGGATTCTGTTTTGTTTTTGAGCCACACCTGGTGATGCTTAGGGCTCAGCACCCAGGAACCCCGCCTGCTGGACTCTGCGGGATGCCGGGACCCAACCCGGGCGGGCTGCATGTGAGGCCAGGCCCTACCGCTTCTGCCTGCTGTACCATCACTCCCCAAGGTGACCGACTGGAGGAAGAGTCAGAGGGAAGAGCCCATCCCCCCACCCCAACCCCTGCTCTGCCACTTGCTTCCTGTATGACCTGGGCAAATGGGGCAACCACTCTGGGCCTCAGTCTCCCTGCCTGTCAGCTGAGTGATGATCAGTGGTGAGGCGGCCCGCGGGCTACCTGCAGGATGATCATGTCCGGCCGGTACTGCTTCCGCAGGCCCATGTCGAACATCAGGAACTTGAGCGTGTGGAAGGCCTCCTCCTCGCCCATGTGCAGCAGCAGGATGCCCGCGACGAAGCTGAGCCCCTGGCAGTAGCCCACCTCCTGGTCCAGGAGCGAGTAGGCCTTCAGGATGTTGTAGAGCGACAGCTGCCCCGCTCCGAGCTGGGCCGAGAAGTAGGGGTGTGTGGGGAAGGTCCGGCCTGTGGACGCAGAGGCGCACATGTGGTCAGTGCGGGGCAGGGAGTCGGGCCCAGACATCCCGGCACTCTGCGTGCTAAGGCAGGTCAGACCTCGGGGCCACACCTCTGAGCCTTTAGCAGGCCGCCTCTGGCTCCCAGGACACACACGAGCCCTTGAAACCAGACACGAAGACCCCTTCCTGGGGCCACTGGGGGGCTGGGGATTAGATCTTCCTGACACCCACTAGAGAAGCATCCTGACCGCCACCTCGAGAGGGCAGAGCACGTCTGTACTGGCCCTCCGGTCCAGCATTAAGGGCTGGACAGTCAGGCAGAGTAACACGCCATTCCCAGACCTGATCCCTGCACTACACACACGCGCACACACGCATATACAAACACATACAAACACACGCATACACAAAACACACACACAAATACAAACACACATACACAAACTGCATAAGCACACATATATATAAACAGGAAAACACAACACATATACACACATATACAAAACACACACATAAACACATGCACAAGCACACATATATACACAGATACAAAACACACAAACACACATATACACACAAACACATAGAAATAAACATATAGGACATCCTGACCCTGTGCCAGGCTGTCTTCACCAGGGCAACTTGAGGGGGAGAGCGGTAGTTGAGTTTCCCTCCCCGTCCCAACAGAACCCCACAGCCAAAAACCTCCAGAACCCATCCCCACTCCACAGACTGGGATGAGCCCCACCTATGAGGGAACCAGCAGAAAAACCCAGGTATGCGGGACCAGTGACTGAGATCTCTAAGCTCACTCGGAACAGGACTGGGCCTCCTCCCCCCCATCTCCCCCCATCTCCCCCGTTTTCCAGTAGCTTGGCAGTCACACCAACAAACTGACCCCGGCTCCTGTAATCTCATCAATGACCAAGATCCAGAAACTATGAAATAAAGCTTCCAAAAAAGAGTGACACAGACCTCTTATACTCTAGCCCACTGATGTACCAAAAGTAGCACACATTTGTTTAGGTTTGATATACACGTTTGTAATCTCTAATATAAGGGCTTAAATGGCTCCAGGATGAAATACAACAATCTTCACACACTTTGCTCTCATGTTGTTGGGATTGGTGTTTGAATATTATCTGTAATAAACTATTGTGTGTGGGTTTTTTTTTTTTTTGCTTTTTTGGTCACACTTGGCAATGCACAGGGGTCACTCCTGGCTCTGCACTCAGGAATTACCCCGGCGGTGCTCAGGGGACCATATGGGATGCTGGGAATCGAACCTGGGTCGGCTGCGTGCAAGGCAAACGCCCCACCCGTTGTGCTATCACTCCAGCCCCCCTCATTCACTTTTATACAAGTTACTTTGCCAACACAGAATGTTCATTTATTTTTTGGTTTTGGGGTCACACCCAGCAATGCTCAGGGGTCACTCCTGGCTCTGCACTCAGGGGTCCCTCCTGGCGGTGCTTGGGGGACCACATGGGATACCAGCGATTGAACCTGGGTTAGCTGCATGCAAAGGAGAGGAATAACCATAAAACTAAAAATAAATCACCTACAGGTTACGGGGAAGCTGGTTGCCTGTGGTGTGGCCCGGGACACAGGATGAGCTCAGACTTCTATGAGAAGAAATGAAGTCATCCTCCACTTTAAGCCAGTGTGTTTGTTTTTCAGCAGGGGCCACACCCAGAAATACTCTGTGTGTGTGTGTGTGTGTGGGGGGGGTGGTCTGTGTGTGCATGGTGTGTGTGGTGTGGTGTGTGTTGTGTGCGGTGTGTCTTGTCTGTGTATAGTGTGTGGTGGTGGTATGTGTGTGTGGGTATATGTGTGTGTGTGATGTGTGTGTGGTGTTTGTATGTATGATGTGGTGCGTGTGGTGTGCCTATGGTATGTAATGTGTGTGGGAGGTGTATACGTGGATGTGTTGGTGTGGTGTGTGTGGTATATATGTGTGTGGTGTGAGGGTTGTGTATGTGGGGGTGTTTGTGTGGTGTGTGTGGTGTGTTTGTTGTGTATGTGGTATGTTTGGGGAGTGTATAGGGTGTGTGGGGGGTATGTGAGGGTGTGTGGTTTGTGTGGTGTGGGGGGGTTTGTATGTGGAAGGTGTGGGGGGGGTGTGTGTGATGTGGGGGATGTATGTGTGGGGTGTGTGATGAGTGGTGTGTGATGTGTGCATGAGTGTGTGGTATGTGTGATGTGTATGGTGTTTGTGTGTGATGTGGTGTGTGTGGGGTGCATGTGGTGTATGTGTGGTGTGTAAGTGTGGGTGTTTGTGTGGTGTGTGTGTGGGTGTATATGGGGTGTGGGGGGTGTGGGTGTATGTGTGGGGGGTGTATCTGGTGTGTGTGTGGTATGTGTGTGTGGTGTGTGCGGTGTATGTGGTGTGTGGTGTGTGTCTGGTTGTGTGTAACATGGTGTGTGCTGTGTGTTGTGTATGTGTGTAGTGCATGTGGTGTGTTGGGTGTAGGTGTATTGTGAGTCTGGTGTGTGTGTGTGGTGTATGTGGTGTGTGCTGTGTGTTGTGTGTCTGGTTGTATGTGGTATGTGTGTGTGGTGTGTGGTGTATGTGATGTGTGCTGTGTTGTGTATGTGTGTAGTGCATGTGGTATGGTGTGTTGGGAGTGTGTGTGTGTGTGTGTGTGTGTGTGTGTGTGCTGGCCATGTACAGTGCTGAGGACGGAGCTCAGAGCCTCCCCGGGCTAGGTCCCGGCCCTCCCTCTACCCTGCAGCCCACCCACCCGTCCAGGCCTGGGCACTGCAAGGCCGCTGGGCACGCCCTTCCCCACAGGCCCTGGAGCTCGAGGGCACACTCAGGTGAGGATGCTGACCAGGATTCCACAGGGGAAGGCCCCAGAGGGGAGGGCAGCCCCGCTCCCACCCTGAAGCCCCCCAGGACAAGGCACGCAGGTGCTTGGGTGTGCAGAAAGCAAGGCCTCGGGGAACAGCACGGGGGCGGCAGAGGGGGCTGCTGCGGGGGGGCGGGGGGGGGCGGCAACCTGACCCTGCCCAGGAGCCGAGGACAGAGCAGGGGAGTGAGAGGAAGACGTGTGCATCACCTCCACAGCACACGAGCCTCATGTTGGTCGTTTGGGAGAGGACAGACGGGCACTCCCGGCAGTGCTAGGGAAGAACATGGAAAGCGCCCACGTGATGCACAGCAAGTGCCCAGGCCCATGCACCCCGCCCCGCCCTGTCCTACATTCTTGGATAGCGGCCACCCCAACCACCAAGGCCAGCTCTGCGAGCTGCAGAATCTGTTATCCTCACTCCTTGGAGGGTGTGTGTGTGGGGGAGCAGAGGGGGCTAGAAAATCTTGCTGAAGAGTTGGTCAGAGCAAGAGCCCATTTTGGAAATGAAAGTGAGGGGCAGAAGAGACAGCATCTGGCCAACCAAGTGTTCTCTTTCTCTGGGGAGGGTCTGAGAGTCGCTCTGAAGAACAACTGAGGTCAGGGTGCGCCTGTACCCGGTACTCCGCATCTGGGTGGGCCATGGGTTAGGTGGTGTGGACTAAGAGAACGTGGAAGCTCAAAACGGGCAGCTCCTGGGGCCGGAGCGACAGTGCGACAGGGAGGGTGTTTGTTCTGCACACGCCAAAGTCCGACCCCCCCCCAGCACCCCATGAGGATCCCTGAGCCCCACCAGGGGTGACCCCCCTGGGTTCGGAGCAGAGTGTGGCCTGAGCATCACCGGGTGTGTGTGGCCCACCACCCGAAGCAATCGTCACAGTAACAATCACTAACAGACAGGCAGGCAGCTTCCAGAGACCACCGGCAGAGTCAGGAGGAACGCCTGTGAGCCCCCCAATCCGAGTGAGCAGGGCCTGAGTAGAACAGGCAGGGCACCCCAAATCCCGGTGGGGTCCAGGCCACTCAGATGCAGGACAAGGCTGGGCAGCAGGGACCCCGCAGAGGCCGGTGGGGAGAGGAGAGATGCCCGCTGCCCGCTGAGTCTCTCCGGGGCATGGGAGTGACCAAGCAGGAGACAGGCGGTGGGTAGCCTGGGAGGGAGGGGAGGGCGGATGGCGGCCAGAGCCGACGGTCAGAAGACGGGGTCTCGCTGGGCTTACGGGGGTATTGCAGGGGTCGGGCTGGGGAGGGCACGCGGCAGCACAGCCCTGCCAGGGACCGAGACGGCTGCCTCCGTGCCAAGTGGAGCGAAGGCTGCCTGGAGCCTGGGCAGAGGCCCCAGAGCACAGCTGCCCACCCTCCCTGTCCCTGGGTCCATCTGCTCGGGCTGGAGAAATAAAAAAAAAGGGAGGACAGCTGAGCAGGAGGGTCAGAGGGCGAGCCCCGGGGAGGGAGAGGGAGGGTGGGGTGTGGGAAGCTGCCAGCCCTCCTCACCCAGGCCTGGCTTTCGCTGATGATGGGGGCGTGATGTCCCTTCTCACCCACCACACTCACAAACACGGCTCCTGCCAACCTGCACAGCCGCTTGGGGTCAGTGGGCCCAACGGGCTCCCGCCTCATGCTCCCCAGGGGCAATCACGGCCGTCGGCTCCACCCTGCGCCCCGGGAGCCGCATCCACAGGAGTGGGGCACGCTGGGCCCCCCGGAGGTGTCCAGTTAGTGTCCAAGGTCAACCTGTCCCTGCGGGGCGAGTGCATCAGCAGCCTGATGGTGCCTTCAGGTTTCCTCACACCCCCAAGTTGCCACTGTGCCTCTGGACAACAACTTGGGACCAAATTTCCTGAGAACTTAAACGGCCCAAAGTTAGGTATGTGGGAGTCACGCCCACACACCACCTCCGGCTCAGCTAGACAAGCTCATCTTTCAGCTTTGCTTCGGAGACTCGTATCAATCTCGGAAGAGATCAAAAGCTGCAGTTAATCTCGGACCCAAGCAAGGCCGAGCAGACTGGGGAAAATCGGAGGGTGGCAGGTTGGCCTGGTGCCCGCTCAAGCAGAGCCCCCTGCAGCCGCTTGCTTCCACATACCCCCGGCCTGACTCCACCATCTCAGGACAGACCTCACCAAGGTAATTTGCTGAAAATTCGGGTACACCGGTTTCACAGCTACAATCTCCAGGCTCTGTCGGGGGTTGGGATGGGCTACCTCCCCCCACCTCTCTGTTCTACTGGAAGCCTCAGCAGTCACATCCACACCCCAGCTGCCACCCAGTTACAAAGCTACTCCAGCCTTTCCATCCCCATAAAAATACTGAACGCCTTGAACAAACACCATGGACCTCTTAGTACCTGTATTGCAAACCATAATGCATAAGAACAGAGGGAGGCTGGGGGTGGGGAGTGGGTTGTTGGGGGATGGTGGGAAGGCAACGGGGGACTTTGGGGGTGGGAAATGTACACTGGTGGAGGATGGGTGTTGGATATGACTGAAACCCAATTATGAATAGCTTTGTAACAGTCTATCTCATGGATACGCAATAAAAAAAATTTCAAAAATAGTACTGTGGAGTTCATGCCCGCTTCAGTCAGCTTCATCAGCGGCTGAATACACAGCAGTACTCCCACATCTAAAAAACATGTGGTCAGGCCCTGGGCTGGCCGTGATCAGGGGCGGTGACATCCCAGTGCAGACCCAAAAGAGCAGATGCAGGATGCCAGCCCAGAGGTCCCTGCTCACGTGGCCCCCTCCCATCCGGGACGCCCCCTTCCAGGACGGTCACGCAGGGACAGGTGCAAGCAGGGGAAGAAGCCACGCATCCCCTCCACCCCTCAGGGCACTGGCAAGCACAAAGGCTCTTTCTTTAAAAAATTGGTTTTGGGGGCTGGAGTGATAGCACAGTGGGTAGGGTGTTTGCCTTGCACGAGGCTGACCCGGGTTCAAATCCCAGCATCCCATATGGTCCCCTGAGCACCGCCAGGGGTGATTCCTGAGTGCATGAGCCAGGAGTGACCCCTGTGCATTGCTGGGTGTGACCAAAAATAAAATTAGTTTTGGTGCCGTACCCCTCAGTGCTGAGGGCTGACTGCTGACTGTGTCTGGGGATCACTCTGTGTGTGCGTGCGTGTGTGTGTGTGTGTGTGTGTGTGTGTGTGTCTGAGGCACACCCACAATGCTCAGGGGTTACTCCTGGCTCAGGGGTCATTCCGGGCAGTGCTCAGGGAACCATACGGGATGCTGGGGATGGAACCGGAACCCACCTGTCAGTGACCTGCAAGGCCAACGCCCAGCCCTTTGTGCTACCTCTCCGGCCCTGGGGGTCACTCCTGATGGGCCTGGGGGCGACCCATGGAGTGCCAGGGATCGAACCCAGGGGCTGCAGGCAAGGCAAGTGCCACCCCCGTTCTATCTCTCGGGTCCCTCTGGGGGGTCTTTTGCGTCCCCTGAGCCTACCCCCCCTTCCCCAGCTGCCCCACACTGCGCCCACCTTCCTGCTGTTCCCCCAATCCTCTCAGTCAGCACGGGCACCCCCGCGGCTCTCGGGACCTTCCTAGCCAGCTGGCCTGAGAAGTGCCCATGACTGGGGGTGCTTCCCCGCGAGGAAGCGGGGCGGGACTCGGGGCCGTGCCCAGGGCCCGGGGGTGGGGGTGGAGCCGCTCACCCAGGTCGATGAGGATGGCGTGCTGCTGTGATGTGAGCTGCTTCAGGAGCTCCTTGTAGGGCGTGTCCTGCGGCGGCGGCTTGCTGGGGACCTGCTGGTGCAGGTGGCGCTGCTCCGCCAGGAACTTCCAGATCTCCCCTCGGTGGTGGCGGGGCACCCCTGCGGGCGCAAAGCAGTCAGGGGGCTTGCACACTGAGGGCGGCAACAGCAAGGCCGCCCTGGAGCTGCCTGCCTCATCTCCTCCTCCTTCCGTCCTCCCTCCCTCCCTCCTCCCTTCTCTCCCTTCCTTCCTTCCTTCTCTCCCATCTCTTCCCCCTTCCCTCCTCCCTCCCTCCCTCCTCCCTTCTCTCCCTCCCTTCCTTCCTTCTCTCCCATCTCTTCCTCCTTCCCTCCTCCCTCCCTCCCCCTCCTTCCTTCTCTGCCTCCCTTTCTTCCTTCTCTCCCCTCCCCTCCTCCTTCCCTCCTTCCCCCCTCCTCCCTCCCTTCCTCCTTCCTTCTTTCTCTCCCCTCCCCTCCCCTGCTTTCCTTTACCCTTCTACACTCCTGACAGGTCAGGCTCAGCTGGGGATGCAATGCACTGAAGGGGTGACAGGAGCCAGTCCACAATGTCAGGGCATGGCTGGGGCGATAGTACAGCAGGTGAGACACCTTGTACATGGCCGACTCCATCCCCAGCCACCCATCCGGCTCTTCCAAGCCCTGCCTTGAGTGATCTCTGAGCACAGAGCCAGGAGTAACCCCGAAGCACTGCCGGATGTGGCTCCCAAAATCAAAACAAAACGAAAAAAGCAAAAACAGAAGAAGAGAAAATAAAAAACCCAAAATAACAAAAAACAATGTCAGGGCAAGAAGGGTAGTGAGCGTGAGCACCGTGCCCGTGGGGTCCGAGAGAGGCACAGACACCAAGGGAGCTGAGCGCAGGTGTGTGTGTGTGGGGTTTCCGGGAACTGTCTCGAGCCGGGCCTTGAGAGTGGAAGAGAGTGCACGGTCCCAGGGGCTACCAGGCGTGCAGGGGTCCTGGGTCCCACCCCACACCACGCGTCCCCCCCAAACACTAGGGGCAGTGACGCCATCGGGTGTGACACCCCCCCCGAAAAACGCCAAAACAGTAGCACTGAGGAGAGACGAGAAAACAGGTATGGGGGGGTCTCGGCGTGTCAGCAGCGGTGTGATGCTGGCGGGAGAGGCTGCAGGTGGCCCGACAGAAGCAGGGATTCCGGAACAGCCCGGAGGAGGCCCGAGGTGGGAGCACTAGAGGTGGGAGCACTAGAGGTGGGAGCACTAGAGGTGGGAGCACTAGAGGAAAGAGCAGCTGGCCGGGCTTTGGCCCAGCCGCCCATCTGGCCCCCAGAGCTCCGCCAGGGGTGACCCCCAGTGCAGAGCCGGGAGAAAGCCCTGAGCACTGCCAGGGGTGGCCCCTCCCAAACAACCCCCCCAAATCTAAAAACAAACCAAAAAAAAAAGGAAAGAAAAAGAAAATGACCCCAGAGCCCTCTCAATACGACCCACTTTTGATTTGGGGTGTTTCGCCCCCCCCTCCCGGAACTGGCTGGGGGCCAACCCAGGGTCTCGCGCTCAGGATGGATGTTTCCATAGAGATGCTCTTTTTTTTTTAAAAAATATTCTCTTAAAAGAACTGTTAAAGTTTTATTTTTTATCTTTTGTTTTTGGCGCGCCATACCTGGCACGCGCCAGGGACTCACTCCCGGCTCTGCCCTCAGTCACTCCTGGCGGTGCTCGGGGCACCTCAGGGGACGCGGGATCCAGCCGGCAGCGTTGCTGAACTACAGCTCTGGCCCTAGAGCGGTTACCCTGAGCACTAAAGGTCACAGGCAGTGTCTAGAGCTCAGAGTCCTCTGAAAGCCAGTGCCGCCGAGGGGGGCATCACGAAGGCAAGGGAGCTCTGAACTGACACTGCGTCGTGTCTACTCATCAGTCTTCCCCTCAGGAGCGGCTTCTGCTCAGACCTGGGTTGCCATGGCCAGTGTCTGTCTCCGTTCTAACAAACGCGGTCGGGGATCTCAGCTCTTCTACCCTCACAACTGGGTACCACGAGAGTTAAGCGGATGACACTCGCACCCGAGCTCCTGAGAAATGGCCCCTGGGCTGAATCTGCCTTTTCTCTCATTACAGTCTTTCTTTCCCTTCTTTTCTGCTCAGAGTTGTCAGAGTTGTACCTTGAGTACACACACACACACACACACACACACACACACACACACACACACATTTACATTTCAAAACCCTGATTCCAAGTAAATAAGTGGGGCTCAAAACAGTCTGCTGTCCTGCTTTATCTATCAGGATAAAAATAAGCTTATCCTAAAAATAATTTATTGTGGGGCTTTTCACACCTTGTTGGGTCACACCCGGCGGTGCACAGGGGTCACTCCTGGCTCTGCACTCAGGAATTACCCCTGGTGCTGCTCAGGGGACCATATGGGATGCTGGGAATCGAACCCGGGTCTGCCGCGTGCAAGGCAAACGCCCTACCCGCTGTGCTATCACTCCAGCCCCCTCTGTCCCATTTTGAACGTGGGAAGTCAGGGAAGCCCTTCCATTATGTTGCCGGGGGGCTTTTTAGGGGGCTAAGATGCCCGAGACAGTCTTCTCTGGGCGGGGAGCCAGGGCTGCGCGTGCAACAGGCCAGGGTCAACCTCTGGCACCACACGGAGCCACGGGTGGGAGCAGCCCCCAAACACTGTCAGCTGAGGCCCCCAGAGCAAAGCCAAGCGCCCACTCCCACCGGCTCTGAGTCCCCCTGCTTCTGCTTTCGAGCTCAGAGCTCAGGTGTGGTTCTGACTGAATCTCCTTCTGTTTGATTTTATTCCTCGGTGTGTGGGGCGTGGGGCAGCGAGTGTCAGTGTGCTCGATGGCTGTTCCAGCCCTGAGCTCAGGGGCGACCTGAGTCACTCCTTGGCAGTGCTTGAACCTCGGGGTTTATTTTTGTTTTGTTTACTAATTTATTTCAAGGCTTCCTGGGGGTGCTCAGGGCTTGCTGGCTCTGCACTCGGATCACTCCTGGTGTGGGTAGGGGGAGCATGTGCGGTGTGAGGATTGAAACCAGGTCAGTCGTGTACCAGGCAGGGGCCACTCCAGCCCTTGAATCTGTTTTAAATTCCCAGTGACGAGCAGGCCCACAGCATTGTTCGGAGTGATTCTACTCTGAGCAGAACACCCCAGAGAGAAGCCACCAAGTATCGAACCCAGCACCCCTCCTCAAACTGTCCCCAAGTTTGCACGCAGTCAGCTAAACCCTGGGTTCTCCTCGTCTTCTGTTTTCTCAGCATCTCTATTACTTGGACAATAAAAGCCGCATCACGTCACTAGGACACCAGGCGGCCAATCAGATACAAATGCCGTAAAGCGGACAGAGTTACCACAGTCTCTGTTTTCCTTTTTCCCTTTTAGTTTTGGGGTCACCCCCAGTGATGTTCAGGGCTTACTCCGAGTCTCTCTGGCATACTCGGGGGCCCCTATGGGAAGTCCGGGTTTGAACCTGGGTCGGCCACCTGGGAGACAAGCCCTCTCCCCACTTCGCTGTCTTCTCTGGCTCCAGACTCCATTTTCCTGCCCGCACTTCTCTCCCCAGCCACCCGGGCAGGGTGGGGGTGGGCCCCCTTTCCCGAGGGACGCCTACCTTGTCCAACCGCCCAGTGCACTTTCTCCCTGTCAAATTTAATCCTCGACCTCCCCGGCGTGCTCAGCATCCTCTCCCACACGGCCGTGACTTCTTTGAGGCAGGGTGTGACTTCTTCGTAGTCCAGCTTCAGGCGCTTGTTCAGCAAGTCATTCTCTGAAGCTGCACGAGATCATCGAGGAAGACGTAAGCCAACACCACGGCCACGTGGGGGGCATCCAGCACATCCGTCCAGCTCGGTGGGCCCCAGGCAGCCTCCCGTTTACCCCCATCTCCTGTCCTACTTCCATTTTCCTGAGCTTGGAGGGGGGAAAAAATCCCGAAAACAAAAACAACAAACAAACAGGAACAAACCACACTCGGGGATTCTCTCGGCTGCTCTGAGCCTTTCCCATCCGCAAAAGGTCTGGCTGGCTCTGGTGCGGAAACACACCCGGGTGCCCGACGGGTACCACATTCCTGTACCAGGGCAGGCAGGGGCTGTGTGCTGTGTGCCGGCACGGTCAGAGGTCAACAGGACGCGTCCATCCAGGACCAGAGTCCTCCTGAGCGCCCCTCCCCCACCCACCTGCTCCTGCCTCCTGGTGCTGGCAGAATCGAGACCCCCCTTCCCGAGAGGCCTCTTTCAGGGAGCCCAGGGAAGCTGCCCGGCTCACCAATCTCCCTCAGCTGCATTTAGAACAACTATATCGGAGGAGGCCGCAGGGACCAGTCAAGGAAAAGCTGAACTCCATCACCCTAAGACGGCTTTGAAAACGGAGTGCCCTGACGCCACCAAACCCTGTGGCATTTTTCCCCATGGGTCAGAGAGGCTGACCGCCAGAGTCCTGCCGCTTTCTGTCTTAGATGCAGAGCCGGGTGTTAGATTGGGGGTGTGTGTGGGGGGGAGGGCTTTGTGACAATGGTAAACAAACACAGCCTTGTCTCACTGGAGCTTCTGTCCTGCCCCTCTTCCTGCCGGCTGCTAACCCTCTTTTCAGTGGCGCGACCATGGTCCCTCCCACACTGGCGGTGGTTCCAGCTGTGCGGGCCTTTGTGTGGACATCTGCCTGAGACTCCTCATTTGCCTGCCGCGCTCCCACCCCACACACGAAGGTGCCCCTGGCTAGTTTTCTTCCCCCTCCCGCTCCGTCCCTGTTGGTTCTCTCTGACTTTACATCCCGAGGGCGCTGAGACGGGAGGTCTGGGAGGGGAGACTGACTGTGCAGGGGGGCGTGGGTGAGCAGTCAGGGGCCCCCACCACCGCGCCAAGCCTGTTACTCTCGGTCTCCTCTGCGGCCAGGCAGGAGGGTTCATTAGGGCCCCTGGAATCCAGGGGAGCCCTGAGCCCAGAATTCTCACGTGAAAACCTACAAGTTCTGCCTCTCGAGCCGACATGCACTGTCCACCTTCCCTCCTCCTCTCCATGTCAGGCCAGGGGAAGTGCATCTCGTGAGAGATCCCGTGTCTCGTGTGAGTCTCACGCTGGCTAAGGCTGGTCCCACACTCACTCTCCAGTCAGTCACCTCACGCCTCTCCCCGGCCTACGTCCAGCCGCCCCGAGCCCCGTTTCACACAGGACACGGCAGAAGGCCGCTGCTGTGGGCGCACCAGGGACTCAGAGCTGGGCACACTGCAGGCAGGATGCAGAGTCCATGGGCCTCATCATTACACTCCCACCCCAGTGCCTCTGAGTGTGTGTGTGTGTGTGCGTGTGTGTGTGTGTGTGTGTGTGTGTGTGTGTGTATGAAAGAGAAAAATCAGAGAGAGAGAGAAATTAGAGAGACAGAGAGAGAGAGAGAGAGAGAAACCAGAGAGAGAGAAACGAGAGCTGAAACTATCACTGGCCCTGTCCCTGCTATTTTTAAAATGGGAATTTCAGCTACTTCACTGAGTTGCTCTTGTGAGAAAATCCCAGACGTGCTCAAAGTGATAATAAGGTTCCCCAGTTCACATGGCAAGACCTCATCAGAGCACTCAAGAGATGTGTGTGTGTGAGATGTGTGTTGTGATGTGAAGTGACTGTTGGTGGGGGTGTGTGTGAACTTGTCTGAGGGACCCTAGTGGTGGAACTTCCTGCTTCCCCCCCTCATTTCGGTCTCCTGCCTGCCTCGGGTCAGACCACAGGCCCAGGGTTTTAACCATGTTTTTCCCCAAAGTGGGCGACACCACGGCCCAGGAGTGCTCGGGGCCATCCAGGGAGGTACTTCCTTGCTGCATTCTGGTTTTTCCAATAGTGGGTGCTGAGTGCTTCTTAATGGTTTATTTTTCTTTCCCTCTGGAAAGGGAGAGCCGGGCTCGGGTGGGGGCGCCGGGCGCTGGCACCCACCTTGCAGCTTCTGGTTCTCCTTCTCCATCCGCAGCAGCAGGATCTGCTGCAGAATCGCCTTCCGCCACAGCTCTCGGAGCTCGCGCGACGTCCTCCTCTTCTCCTCGGGGACGGGCCGGAAGGGTCCGTCCTCGCACACCGGCTCCAGGGGCGACCGCGGCGGGAGCTCGCCCAGCTCTGAGTACTCTGGGAAGGCAAAGGGACGCGTTAGCAGGGCCATTTAATCCGGCACTCACAGGACATCTCTGGCGGGAGCCGGCCCACATGGGAAGATCAGCCTCCTGCAGCTATGACGTGGGCTACAAGTTACAATGTCGTGGTTAACATGCAATAAACCAGGCTGGGCCAATACACACTCATAGGGGCCGCATCTGAAGGTGTGGGGCCGGGGGCCAGGTGATGTCAAGGGTCAAACGCCAGGGCCCTCCACGTGCCAGGCACGTGCCCGACTCCAGCTATCCCCCAGGAACCTTAAAGTGTCTGTACTCAGAGGGGGCAGGACTGGAGCCATACACAGTGACGCGCAGGGGTCACTCCTGGCAGTGCTCAGGGGGCCATCTGCGGTGCCCAGGCCTGAATCACGGTCAGCCGTGTGCAAGGCAGATGCGGAGACCCCTGGGTGACTTCCCGGTCCTCGAGGTGGCTTTTACAGAAAACCAAACTGAAGCACAGGGAACTTCAGCAACTCGCCCAATATCCACAGCAAGAAAAGTAAAACCGAGCGAGGACGGGGACCCAGGCTGCCTGGCTTGTGTCGGAAGACGACACCTGTGAAGGGGCCAAGAGCACGCTGACGGGCAACGCTGGGGACAGGGGCCGTGACCAGACCCTGACCAGGAGCAGGGCGCCAGGCCAGGCTTATGACACGGGCAGGTCCGCATCATTCTCTCTCTCTCCCTCATTTCCTTCCTTCCTTCCTTCCTTCCTTCCTTCCTTCCTTCCTTCCTTCCTTCCTTCCTTCCTTCCTTCCTTCCTTCCTTCCTTCCTCCCTCTCTCCCCGTCCCCCTCCCGCTCCCCTCCCCCCCTCTCAGGTTCTCTCCTGCTGAGCTGCCTCCCAGCCCTCTTCCTGCTTCTGGAACTCGAGGGAATCATCAGCCCCCAAAGGTGCCGACCTAGGGCTGGAGGCGAAGAGCAGGACTCTGTACCCGTGGGGATCATTTCAAGAGAACAGTGTCAGGCGGGACCACGTGCCTTTCAGCAGGAACAGAAAGGGTCCCACGGGCTTTAGGGTTCCCAGTGTAAGAATTTATTTTAGCAGGGAAGGACCTTGCCTGGCATGCAGTCGACCCAGTTCCGATAGACAAGGTCCTCTGAGCACCTCTCGGAATAATCCCGGAGCACAGAGCCAGGAGTCAAGCCTGAGCACCCCTGGGTGCCCCCCTCCATGCACACACAAATAAAAGATTTCTAGTTTGTTCCTGGTGTGCTCAGGAGCCTTGGTTCAGAACTAGGGTCACTTCCAGAGATGGCCAGGGGTCAACTGGACCCAGGGCACGCCAAGCATACACCCCAGCCCCTTTGAGCCATCTGTCCCCGCCCCAATTTAATTTTTTTTTCCTTGCTGGCTTACTCCTGGCGCTGCGCTCTGGGATCACTCCTGGAGGGGCTCAGAGGACCTTCTGTGGCGCCGGGGCTGACCCCGGATGGGCCGCGCGCAGTGTAAGCACTCTCCCCTCCGCATGATTCCTCTGGCCCAGGCCCCTGCCAAGTTTGGACGTGGCAGTTCTGATCCGGCTCCTGTGCTCACTGGCGCCCTGGCTCCTGCCGGCCATCCTCTGCCAAGCCGTCACCGACCGACACTGGCCGCAGTCCCCGTCCAGAGCGTCCCCGGGAGCACCGGGACAGGCACATGCCCCCTGAGGAGACCCGAAACGCCCCCTCAGGGCACGGCAAGCACCTAAAGGGGCCAGGCAAGAGCGCCCAGAGGAAGACCAGCAGGAGGGTGGCAGGTGAGCGGGCCCGGAGCACTGGGAAGAGACGTTTCTGTGGCTATGATGCCGTGATTCCCACGTGGCCTCCCACCCTGCCCAGCCGGGGAGGCGGCACCGCTGACTCCCAAGGCACCCACCCTGCTTGCGGGGGGCCCCCTGGGAACAGAGGACTTTCAATTCCTCCCTATAACCCAACAGGCTACTGGGCTTTTTGTTCCGTTGTGACTTTGGGCCACCCCCGTGGCGTGGCCCGGGGCTCACTCCTGGCAGGGCTGGGGGACCACACGCAGGGCCGTGTCCTTTCTCCGGCCCCCACTCAGGCTACTTAGAGGAGCTGGGCACGTGGTGGACCCTCTGGTCTGCCCCCAGAGCTTTGGCGAGGAGACAGCCGCCACCAAGCAGGGGGCCGGGCCGGAGGGCGGAGGGTGAAGGGAGGCCCCAGGGAGGCCTCACCAACAGCGACACAGCCCCGGGGACCTGGGCGAGAGCAAGGCTCGGGACTGCGGCCAGGAAGCCCCGGGCAGACTCCAGGTATCTGCCAGTTAGGACAGAGAAGGCCCGGCAGGACGACAGTTGGAAACAGTCACTCTGGACAGGAACTGAGTGCGGGAAGGAGGTAAAGGGACACGCCTCGAAGCATCAGTACTGCCAACCATGAGGTCCAAAAGGGGTGGGGGGAGAGTGAAGTGCCTGCCACTGGGTGGGGGGAACTGGGGTCACGGGTGCTGGGAAATGCACACCGTGCATTGGGACGGGCGCTGGAACACTGTGTGACTGAAACCCAATCACGAACAGCTTTGTAACTGTGTCTCATGGTGACTCCGTTTAAAAAAATAAGATTTGTTTAAAAAAAAAAAAGCGAAAGTCTGCCAGCGCCGTCATCCTGGGGTCTAAGGAGCTCTGTGTGACCACTGGGCACTTGTGACATACAACACAACCTGGAGACACTGACAAACACCCACAGCCACTTGTATGTCCTCTCTGAAGAAGCTCCTGTTCGTCTCCTCTCCCTCATTCTGCCTGCCCCGGGGCAGGCTGGGGCTGGGGGGACACTGGGGGCTGGGGACATTGGCAGAGGGCAGTAGGCACCAGTGAAGGGCTGGTGTTGGAACAACAGCCTGAAACCCAATTATAAATACTCAGTAGCTTTGTAATTCATGGTGACTGAAAAAGAAAAAGGAAAGAAAAACACCCCCCCACAGCAGGGCGGGCTTAGCTAAGCCCCAGAGAAAAGCGGAGACACAGGAGAGGGTAAGGGGCGGTCCCTACCCCCCCTTAGGGTCAGAGTGGACAGGCTGGGCAACGGGTGTGGATGGAGGGGAGGGGCAAGGAGACCATGGGTGCAAACTCCCGGCTGCACGGAGAAGAGCGGCCAAGCTGACCGTGTGAGCTGGCAGCACCGCCGGGGGCTCTGGGCGTCGCCTGCTGTGGGGCTGCTCTGACCCGGCTCCACACTGCACGGAGTCAGTGGCCAACGGGGTCACCCTGGCCAGTCCAGGGCTTCCTCCCTCCTTCTAATTCAAACTGGGAGGGGTCCTAAAGGCGGGCTTCCAGCCAGCTTCTTTCCACAAGGCAGCCACTAGGACGGAAGGGGCGGGTAGGGAGGGGCTGCGGGGGGCAGGGCAGAAGAGGGGAGGGGTGTGGAGGGCAGAGGAGGGGAGGGAAGATAAAGGAAGGGGAGATGAGAACGGAGGGGAGGGCAGAGGAGGGGGAAGAGGGGGAGGGGAGGGGGAGGAAAAGGGGAGGGTGTGGAAGGGAAGGGGACAGAGGGAAGGGGAGGGCAGAGGAGGGGAGAGGAGGGGAGAGGGAGGGCTGGGGAGGGAAGGGCAGCCTGGCTCAATGGAGATTTCTGACCACTGCGCCAGGCTCGCCACCATCCTCTGCACCCCTGCTCAGAGGGCCAGGGGGGTCCTTCCTTGGCCGCCCGGGGACACGGGGCTCCTGGCACAGGCACCACCTCTAAATGACGCCAACGGTGGTGCCTGGGGCAGTACGGGCCTGGGAGATACTGGGCGGGAGGAGGACGCCCCCCCACTGAAGGGCATCTCGTGACCGCGCAGGGTAGGGGCCCGAGGCAGCTTCCCGAGGGGAGGGCACAGCCTCTGCAGCCACTGTCGCAAACACCTGCTGCTTTTTGCAGTGGGGGTGGGGGGAAGCCCCCTGTCTCCCCAGCCCGGCCACAACGCCCGTCTCCCGGGAAGGCTGCAAGGGAGACGCAGCATCTCCGCAGAGAAGTGCCCAGGGTGGAGCCTTCCTAAGCCCGCCACAGAACCCCGCGCCCCCACTTCTCTGCCAAAAAAAAACAACTTCTTAAGTCTAAGAGCTGTGGGCTGCAAACGGGTGCCGAGTCCAGAGACCATCACCAGCGCTCCTGCTTCAGAGATGGACCTTTACAGTTGTCTTCCTGGTCGTCCTGCACTGATATTCACGGGTGTCGGGGTGCTCAGACCCTAACCGGCTCCCAAAATGAAAACCACTGATGCATCCCTCGGCTTCGATTCCAGTGTTTCGCAAAGCGGAGAGCCGGCGAAGTGAGCCAGGGGCTGTCACCCCGGGCCGCCCAGCTCCTGACTAGTGAGGACACGCAACGGTGCCGCCCCCCTGAGCAACGCTTTCTTCATGGAATACACAGAACCCAGGACACCCTTCAACTAGGAGGAGTCTCTTAAAATTGGGATTGGAGCCGCTGCATGCCCGGAATGGGACCCGAACCAGCAAGAGTTAACGTTTGCGGCTAAGACTTTCAACACTGGGGAGGCCCCGCCCTCTTCGTCCCATCAGCCAATCCTCCTCCTCCGAGCTCTCCCACCTTCTCCCACCTCCCCGAGGGTGGCCTGGCACCACGGAGAAGAGGGCGGGGCCGCCGCGCAGGAGCCGTCCTGGGCTCTGCCAGCACAGGGTCAGCGGCTGAAGGGTCCTGAGAGTGAGAGTCCCCTTAAACATGGCACTCAGGGCACCAGCAAGCCCTGCCCAGCCCACCTAGCTTTGAAGCAGCCACCCACACCCTTCGGAGGTGTCTATAAATTTTATCCATGTGAAAATATTTCAGGCTCCGGGGCTGGAGCGATAGCACAGCGGGTAGGGCGTTTGCCTTGCATGCGGCCAACCGGGGTTCGATTCCCAGCATCCAATATGGTCCCCCGAGCACCGCCAGGAGTAATTCCTGAGTACAGAGCCAGGAGTAACCCCTGTGTATCGCCGGGTGTGACCCCAAAAAAGCAAAAAAAAAAAAAAAAAGCAAATATTTCAGGCTCCATCACGAAGGTGACAAACCTTGATGAGGGTACTGAGGACAAGTAACTCAGAGGTTACTCCTGGCCGGAGTGGGCACTGGGAGCTGGGGTAGACACCCAGGCTGTCGGACTCATGACCCCCCCCACCCTGTGCCTTCCAGCAAGCTCAGAGATGGAGGCTCTCCCCCAGGTACACCCAAGCAGCAAGCCGAAGGACTGACGGCTTAAGTGTCAATGATCAACTAGAAATAGTTCCCTCAATGCTGACTTTCCACTGTGGACAGGTTAAAAAAAAAAAAAAAAGCCAAACCAGGTAAAAATCTCGGCATTCACAGGAGCCCCAGAATATCTGCAATGATGTGAATGATGTGCCAAGAAGCATAATAAAGGGAAGGAAAGAAAACTAATTGCTCCCAACTATAAAAGCCCACGAACAAGCACACTCTTGGCTTGCGGTATTTTATCTTGAGCCTGGCCTTTATTCATCACATGATACAAGAAAGTAAATCAGGAACAATCCACAGGCCACGCGTCCTGGCAACCACAGGGCACCTTTCTCTTCTTCCCTTGCCCCCTAAAGACCCTGTCCTCCCTTCAAATGAGTTGCACACGGACAGGAAAGACACCGCAGCCTGAACAAACAAACAAGCGTGAGGGGGGAGAGAACAAAAACACAGCAGGAAGGAGGGGGGTGCAGCCAGCCCCCTTCTCTGGAAACGCAAGGCCTTGGAGAGGGACCCAGGGGGCAACACCGCCACCAGGCGGTGACACCCTCTCCAGGCCCCCCATGGGACAGCCGTTGGAATCCTCAGGAGTCCTGCCCTGTCCTCCCTGGACTGGTCCCCCGGGGAGCAGGGCAGGCTCGGCTCTGGCTGAACCGCCCGGTGACGAGGGGGAAAAGTCTCCAAGCCAAAGGGTCTGATGTTGACTTTGGGATTCTTTGTTTCTCAGCCGAGTTTTCCCTGTAGTTCTGTCCCTCAGGCTGGCTCCAACCACGGCCTGAGGTGCCGGAGGGTCTCGCAAACATGGCCGGGGGAGGGGGGGGGGCATGTCTGCAGGGCCCGGTGGCGGCTGCTTTGCTCTCCCCTGCGTCAGTCCTTGTAGAAGATTCAGGCTGGAGGGCAGAGCACAGACCCGGGTTCAAACCCGCCCAACACTGCAGGGTCCCCCGAGCTCTGCCAGAAGTCACTCCCTACGCCCCCACACCTCCACACCATCACCACGACCGCGACCACTTCACACACACCCACACCCACCATGACACACGTACACACACACACACACCATCACACACATACACACACACCATCACCACCACCACCACCACCCACAAACACCCACACCCACCAAACACACCACTACACACACACACCCCACTACGCACATACACATACATCCCACCACACACATACACACACACCCCACCACATACACCACCATCGCTGCTGCCACCACACAAACCATTACCACCACACATCACAGCCACCCCTGCCACATACACACACACAACCCACTACCACCACCACCACACACACATACCACACCACCACCACACCCTCCAACACATACACACACACACACACACACACACACACGAACAGTGCTGGGTATATCCCAAGCCTAGCACTCTCCTAAGGAAATCCCGACTACACCCCTGAGTTTGCCATTATTAAGCACGTCTCTCTCTGCTCCGGCACTTTCCTTATCACTAACTAGGTCTCTTGACCCCGTCACACTCCCAACACAAAGACCCTGTGAACTTGTTTCCCTGAACTCTTTGCTTATACAGTGGGTTTCAAATCAATCACCCGGATCTATTCCCGGATGATGGTTCTCTCTCTCTTCCTCCCCCCCTCTCTGCATAACATCCGGATGCCTCCATTCCTCCATTGTTGGTCACGGCTATATTGGCACAATGTAATCTGAAATGCTGACGTGAAGGGTACTGGACTAAGGAGATGACTCTTTCCTGGCACACATGGTAAATAAGGGGTCTCACACAGACCACCGACTCCCACCCCAAATTTTGAAGCTGGGAGTCACCTAAAAAATTTATTTCTTCACAATGAAGAACTTTCTTTTCTACCCTAATTATGGAGTATTTTTACTACCAAACATGGGGAAAGAAGTGGAGTTTTAACCTTCCTTGCTGGCCTGGACACTTAGGCCAATCAATGCCCTCTGGACCAGAGCCTCAACGCTGAGACCAAGGTGTTTGCCCTGCAGGTGGCCGACCGGGATTTGATCCCTGGCATCCTCTATGATCCCCCAAGCCCCTCCAGAAGTGATTCCTGAGTGCAGTGCCAGAAGTAACCCGAGCATCACCATGTGGCAACAAAACACACATGCGCACACACCCGTAAAATTAGCCCTTGAGACTCAACGAGATAATACAGCTGTAAGATTCTGCACACCTGTGCTACTCCCAATTCAATACCTGACACCACACAGGGACCCCTAAGTCCCACCCGGAGAGACCCCTGAACATCCCCCAAACCAACCAACAAATAAAACACTAGGCCTCTCCATGCCCTGTGGTCACTGCAGAGGAAGCGGACCAGTAGGGAGGAGGCCAGGCGTGCCCGGGGTGCCCAGACCTGTGTGTCCTTCCCCCCCGCCAGCCGGACTCTGCTTCCCTGGCCCACGGCAGCCTCGGGAGGCACGGACGGTCTGCGAGAGGCTAGACCGGGCGAGAACCCAGAGGACTCTGCCACTTCGGGAAGCCCGGACTGCCCCGGGGCACATCCAGACCTCCCGGGCCCGGCCTGCCTGTTCTCCAGACCCCTGAGGACTTCGAGCGTCAGAGCGTGCCTCAGCTAGTGCTCCTCCCCCGGGGGGCAACGAAGGAAGGGGGAGCAACTAACTCCGGATGCAACTGGAGACACTGGGTATGCTTGAAGCAGGGAGGCTTCCTGGGGCCAGAGAGATAGTGCAGTGGGCAGGGCAACCCACGGTTCATGCTCAGCCGCCCACATCACACCCTGAGCCCAGCCAGGAGAGATGACGTGATCCCTGAGCATCGAAAAGCACACAAGTAAAATAATAATAATAATAATAATAAGGGAAGGAGAGTTTCAAGCGGGGCGGGGGGGGGGAGAGAACAAGAGCAAGAGTGAGAGAATGAGACAGAGAGCGTGAGCGAAAGCGCGTGCGTGCGCGAGAAAGAGAGAGAGAGAGAGAGGCCAGCCTGGCAGTGGCCACCTTGACCCTAAGGCTGGCGCTCAGGGAGCCTTTGGCTTCCCGTGCTGAGCCCCCACGGCCTTCGGGGGGCTGCAGTATGCGCTCCCTTCCGCTTTTCACTGCATCTTCCACACAGATCTTAGACCTATTTTGTTGCCTAAAGGAGGGCATGACCCTGAGGTGATGCTTTCAGAAACTGTGTTGGTATTACCTCAAAAGAGAACCAGGGAGCGAGGACCACGAGATGGGGAGGGGTGGGCGGGAGAGCCGTGCTCCCCGCAGGGGGTCCTGGGGCAGCTTCACAGACCTCCGTGGTCCAGCACACACCCACCCGACCCCGGGCACCCGGACATCCTGGTGACATGTCAAAACCCACTTTCTCCCACCCAGTGTCCTGAGATCCCGGGGCGAGGGCACAGCTTACCTTCGTACCGACTCGGAGACTCGCTGGCCTTCTGCGGGGTGGCCACGCGCAGGAAGATCTGCTGCCGCCAGGACGGCCGCCTCGTCCTCACTGGGGTCCCACCGGCATCACCGGGGTGGCTGGATTTGGAGTCAAAGTCCCTGCGATGACAAGAGGGGATCTGTGGCTAGAGCTGGACATCAAGGGGATGGGCGACTTCATTTCTCTTTTCTTTTAGTTTATTTAAAAAGTAAAACCCACGAAGTAATAAATTATAAATCATCTTTGCAAACCTAAGTAGGTACTCCTGGAAGGACTCCTGTCCCTGGGGCAGTCATGCTGCCAAGATAGTCCTCCCTCACTCCCTCCTTTTGTCCCTCACTCCTTCCCTCCATTATTCCTTCCCTCCATTATTCCTTCCTTCCTTCCTTCCTTCCTTCCTTCCTTCCTTCCTTCCTTCCTTCCTTCCTTCCTTCCTTCCTTCCTTCCTTCCTTCTTTCCTCCCTCCTTCCCTCCTTCCCTCTCTCCCTTCCTTCCTGTTGGGCAACAGGGATCCCTCCTTGCAGTGCTCGGGGAACATACAGAGTGGCGAGGATCAAACCCGGGTCGGCTGCATGCAAGGCAAGCGCCCTACCCGCTGTCCTATCTCTCCAGCCCCCATCTATTTATTTCTAACAAGAAATACATGACACAGATCGACAGCTTCTCCTCAGCTTCTTGCTCTGCGGGCATCAATGGCATAAGCCCTCCCCCAGGGGGCGCTGTCCCCAGCCTTCCGGCTGAGAATCCTGCATGGGGGAATAGCTTGGGGACAGAGGTCTGTCTCCATACATGGTCACCAAAAGGAAAATAAACTGTCTGATAAATGAAAGAGCGAAGTTGAGAATGGGGGTGGAGTGAGTTCAGCGGGCTGGAGCCCAGGTTTTGTATGTGGGAACCCTGGGTCCGCCAAGTACCACCAGGAACTGTGAGCTGGGAACAGCCACTGAGCACCTAAAACATCCCTAACTAATTAATTAGAAATAAATAAAAGGTTAAGTTACACAGAACTCTCAGGGCAACAATGCAGGCACCTCACTACTGTAATTATATATAATATATATATATACATATATATATATACACATATGTCACTTGTGCTTTCAAACTACAGAACAGAATCCACCTACCAATCTACAAAAATACAGTCCATTCATTGTAATTTACACCTGGATCTGTACCACAACCAAGGAGTGTACACACACACACACACACAGACACACACAGACACACGTGTGCACGCATAGACACACACACACACATGCACGCACGCACGCACGCACTGGCTGCCAATCAGCACACCACTATCACTCAGCAAGCTGGCTAAGACTTTCTTCAACCTTCTGAAGATAAGATATTTGCATGCGCACACGAGCCCCTAAAGAGCAACAGGTTGACTATGCCTTAAAAAAAAATTCAGAAAGAAAAGTTTAATAAATGAGAGGCAATAGATTCTATCAAAGCAGTGTTTTTCTAATGGCAATGTCGGTTAAAAATCCCCCTGTAACAGTTGACAACAGTTCCCCACTTCACCCAGGCTCTAAAATCCAACCCTACCTTTTGGGACGCATAAAGTCAGAGGCGTTATTTTCATCTACGGGAGCCAGAAATTTTAGAAAATTTGGCACAGAGGAAGAAGAATGAAGTTTTTTCCGCAGGGCATTACGGTAGGAGATGCTAAGTTTGGTTGAGAAAAAGAGTTTAGGATAAAATATATATATATATACCAAGAAAAGGACAAAATGTCAGCTTCCACATAAGAGAAACATGTTTCGATCCAAGCTAAAGAAACCAAAGCAGGCGAAGAAATGCAAAATAGCTCACAAATGAGAAATGAACTTTCATTCCCATCAACGCAGTTTTATACAAAACAAACAGAACTGGCGGGTGCGTGAAAAGACCCCCGAGGCTTCAGCAGTGCACGATGACAGGATTCTAGAAACCCACCGGGCAGTGTGGTGTGGACAGACAGCAACCCCGTGCCATGCTACACGCTCTAAACATGCAGCCACACCACATACGCATTTGGGATCAGATTTTATGGACACTGGTTAGTACTTGTTCAACACGGAAAAGTGTACTTGATTAAAACCACAACTCGGCTATGGAAATGAGTGTGGTAGGTTTGGATTTACGGGTTGTGTGTGTATCTGGTTCATTGTACTCAGTTAATGCACTCAGTTTAAACTGAGGATTAAAAATTCATTCGAAGGTATTATTACTATTTGTACAACCGAATATTTCTGTGTCTCTTCCAGGCATTATAACTCAATACCTAGAAAATCTTTATTCTCTTATGCAAAGAATGAAGTATGCAAGATTAAACAAATATGATCTATCAATTTTTTTTGATTTATCAACTTTCAAAAGTATTTTAGATGCTTACTCTCAATAGAAACATTATTATTCTAAAAAAAAATATCCAAATCCACAGGCAGCTCACTCACATCAAGAGTTCTTTTTTTTTTTTTTTTGGGTCACACCCGGCGATGCACAGGGGTTACTCCTGGCTCATGCACTCAGGAATTACTCCTGGTGGTTCTCAGGGGACCATATGGGATGCTGGGACTCAAACCCGGGTCAGCCGCGTGCAAGGCACACGCCCTCCCTGCTGTGCTATCACTCCAGCCCCCCACATTAGGTGTTCTTACCAGAAGGGGACTCAAGAACAGGGCAAAAATCAGTCAGCTTCTAAGATAACACTTTGTTCCCAAGCGGAAACAGCCCTTTCCCTAAGCCACGAGAGGCCACTCAGGCCGGGGGCACAGAGGGTGGCGCCCCGTGGCAGGCAGGGAAGGGTGGACAGCGTGCACACACAAGCCACGTGCCATCGAGACCGCTGGAGGCGCTTTGTGACATTCAGTGACGGGCAGACAGGTGTGGCCGCTTCGGGGGCCGGGTGGACAGACCATGCGACTGTGCTCACCTCTTGGGCACCGCGTTCCCGCCGGCTTCTCCACTGGAGGGGTGTTTTAGGTACTTAAAAAAGTTTGGCGAGGAGGCAGAGGGGGTGAGGGGGGACGGAGGAGCGGGAGCTGAAGGCTGGCCAGAGCAACCTTTGGTCTCGGCCAGGGGCTGAGGAGTCACACTAGAGAGGAGAGACAGAGACAGAGACAGAGAGATAGAGAGAGAGCCGGGGGTCAGGGGGCACGCAGGAGGAGGAGGGAGAGTGGGGGGTGGGTCTCGCTCTGGGAAGGCACAGCTATGCACCTCCCCCTGCTCCCCAGCTCTCCCAGGCAACCCCAGGACCAGGCCTGCAAGGAGCTGCTTGGGGCACACACGCTTAGGTCTGACTCCTGGCTCTGTGCTCAGGGATCACTCCCGGTGGGCTCAGGAGACTACTTGGGGTTGCTGGGGATTAAACCAGGGCTGGCCGAGTAACAAGGTGAGCTCCCTTCTGGCTGCACTATCACCCCGGCCCCAACAACTGGTTACTCTTGATTATCCCCCCACACACACAGCTCTCGGCACCCAACAGTACTGCTTCCTTCATGTGCTTTTTAAGAACTGATGAGGACAATCGCACTGTAGCACTGTCATCCCGTTGCTCATCGATTTGCTCAAGCGGGCACCAGCAACGTCTCCATTGTGAGACTTGTTACTGTATTTGGCATATCAAATACGCCATGGGTAGCTTGCCAGGTTCTGTCTGCCGGGCAGGCGGGATACTCTCGCTAGCTTGCAGGGCTCTCCGAGAGAAAAAAAATTTTTTTCAATAGAAAAAAAGCAAAAGCAGACAAAATGAAACAAAAGAAAATTTTATAAAGTTCTCTTTAAGGGGTTGGAGAGATAGCGCAGTGGTTAGGGCATTTGCCTTGCATGTGGCCAACCGAGGTTTGATCCCTGGCATTGCATATGATCCAAGAGACTGCCAGGAGTAACCCAGGTGTGGCCCTCAAATAAAAAACAAAGAATATAAAGGGTCTCTTTCAAAAGAGCAATCTCTCTTGCGAGGCAAGTGTCAGTTCTCTCTCTGACGCCAATGTCTTGACTTTCCACAGTCTGTTTTCCTGGAGTTTCACAAGAGGGGCAGAAAGCAAAGGGGAGTGCTGGGGAGGGAGGGAAGAGAGGGCCAGAGAGATGGTGCAGTGGGCAGGTACTCCGGCCTCCTGCCCACCTGTGCCCGGGGACGCTGCCTCCTCAGGAGGCAAAGAAATGGACTCCCGGGCTTCTCGAGACGCCCACCTTCAGAAAGAACTGCAGGGGCCTGGTTAGGGATGCTTCCATCCTCACAAAAACCACAGACGCCCCGGGGTGGGGACCCAGTGACGAGGCTGACTGGGAGTCAAGGGCAGGGCGCTGCCGTCTCCAGAACGTTCCTTCTGTCAGTATGTGCTTCTGAGAGAGCCTCCTGCTTCGGGGACCAAAGGTGTCGGCCACATCCCACAGCATAAAGGAGTAAATGGAAGAAACGAGCGGGGACGGGGGACGGGGTGTCCCGCGTCAACGGCTCCTTGTGAGGGCACATCCCCAACTCTCCACAGGGCGTGTCTCGCTGTCCCGAGCCACGGGGAGCAGCCCGAGTCCCTGTCCACAAGGCAAGGGATCCTCACAAGAACCAACTCCCGCACACAGCTGGTGACACCCCGACGGTCTCTGACACCAAGGGCCACCAGACTAAAGAAAGATCGTCGGCCACCAGACTGCTAACCCCGCTCTGTCACCCACGTGGCAGAGCCCAGCCTCCAAGGAATATTCTAGAACCTTCCCACAGACCGGGATTTTTTTTTTTCTTTTCGGGTCACACCCAGAGATGCACAGGGACTCCTCCTGGCTCCGCACTCAGGAATCACACCTGGCAGTGCTCGGGGGACCATATGGGATGCTGGGAATCGAACCCGGGTCGGCCGCATGCAAGGCAAACGCCCTCCCCGCTGTGTTATCGCTCCAGCCCCAGACGGAGATTTGAGACAAGACGGACTCCCGCTTGGTGACACGAGAGGTGGCCCTGCCCCATGGACAAGACAGAGCAAGCAGCAGAGTCAGGGTCACTCTCCTGGGGACCCCACCCTGCGGCCTCCCCGTCGGCCCTGCACCACCCGGGCACGAGGACCGCTCGAGGTCACCCCGGCAGGTGACCCAGACATCGACAGGCACCCCCGTCCCCCCACCCCCCACCCAGGCATGGGGCACGCGGCTCACCTGCGCTCATGCGGCGTCTCTGTGCTCACGGAGTGATAGCGCATGAGTTTCCTCTGCGACACCCCGGGGGAGCCCGGAGCTGGCTCGGGGGAGCCCTGGCCGTCCACGGGGAAGTGGCCCAGGGTGTTGGCGCGCCTCCGGAAGGCCTGCTGGGGGGACAGCGGTGCGGGCTCCTCGGCCGAGGTGCTCTCCGAGTCGCTGGACAGGTCGTCGGAGGAGCCCAGGAGGCGGAAGGAGCTCTCCGAGGCGGCCGGGGCCTCCCTGTCCCACTGCTGCTCCTGGGGAGGCAGGACAGACGCCCGTCAAGGCCCGGCCCGCTGCCACCCGCCTGCGGATGCCCCCGAGAGGTCACTAGGCCCCTCCTGGACGCCCGAAGGCTGGGCCACCGGGGAGCGGGGCAGGGCAGAAGCCCTAAGGCGTGATGACGCCTGACAATGCCCAGCGCACGGGGGTCACTCCTGGCTCTGCACCCAGGAATCGTCTCTCCTGGCGGTGCTCGGGGGGCCAGATGGAATGGCGGGGATGGAACCCGGGTCCCTCCCCGCTGTGCTATCGCTCTGGCCCCTGGCGTGATGACTCTGAGTGAGGCTGTTGCTCTTGCGTCTGGGAAGTGTCCTGTTTCTTTCTCTCCCCCTAAGCCGGGTTCCAGGATTGTGATTGACAGTATCGCCCCTGGCAGGGTTTCCTGCACGCAGAGTCCAGCACCGCAGCCTCCACCGGTGGCGGTGTGGTCCCCCCACCGCCCCCTGCTGAAGGCAGCTCCCTGTGTTGTCACTGAGGGTGTCTTTCAGCCCACAGCAGCTCGAGGCCACTCTGCATCTGCCCCCCTCCGAGGACCTGCTTCTGAGAAGGTCAGGGCCAGCTGTGAGCCGTGTCTGCACTGTCTGGGAAACTGAGTCCCCCCGGAAAGGAATTCCAAAGAGGGCGTCCACTGCTCCCAACGGACTCTCACCTAGCGAGAGGCCCCATGAGGGGGCAGCTGGGGAAAACCTAGGAGAGCCCCCTTGAGCCAAGGGAGGGCGCACACACGCTGCCCGAGCCCGTGTGCTGCTTGTGCCCGCGTGCCGACACAGGTGGCGCCCGCGTCTCCCCTCTGGAGAGGCGGCCTTTCACGCGTCTGTATCTGATGCTGGGGTGCGTGTCCGGGCTCTCTCCACCTTTGGAGAAACCCGTGTTCTCTCTTGAGAGCATTATTCTCTCTCACTTTCTCTCTCTCCTCCCCTTCCTAAAAGCCTCCAAATAAAATCATTTTTACTTCGGGGCTGGAGCGATAGCACAGCAGGAAGGGCATTTGCCTTGCATGTGGCCAATCCGGGTTTGATTCCCAGCATCCTATATGGTCCTCTGGGCACCTCCAGGAGGAATTCCAGGAGTGCAGAGCCAGGAGGAACCCCTGTGCATTGCTGGGTGTGACCCAAAATGCTAAAAACAAACAAAAAAAAATGTTTTTTACTTCAAAAAATAAATTAAAAAAATCAAGTTCCCTGGGGCTGGAGAGATAGCACGGTGGGTCGGGCGTTTGCCTTGCATGCGGCCAACCCGGGTTCGATTCCCAGCATCCCATATGGTCCCCTGAGCACCGCCAGGAGTAATTCCTGAGTGCAAAGCCAGGAGTAACCCCTGAGCATTATCGGGAGTGACCCAAAAAGAAAAAAAAAAATCAAGTTCCCTGTCTCAACCAAGTGCGTTGGCCATGGTACAGCCACATGCTAACTAAGGCTCTATCTGAATCTGATCTAATGTTGAGACTGAACCTTATTTATCTGGGAGGAAGTTGGGAGGGAGGAGAAAAGAGGGGGTCCCCAAGCAATGCTGGGGGGGCCGGAGCGATAGCACAGTGGGTAGGGCGTTTGCCTTGCATGTGGCCGACCTGGGTTCGATCCCCGGCATCCCATATGGTCCCCCAAGCACCGCCAGGAGTAATTCTTGAGTGCAAAGCCAGGAGTAACCCCTGAGCATCGCTGGGTGTGACCCCCCCCCAAAAAAAAAAAAACCCAAGCAATGCTGGGGCAGGGACCCAGGCCTTTCCTGATGATACTTGGGTCCAGCAGGGTGACCCCAGAGGTGGTGTTGAGGGGTGCAAGCAGTGCCAGGGACTGACTCTGGGCCTCCATGTGCCACGCACGTGCTTCTGCCCTTGGCCGGAAGCTGGCATCTTGAGGTCATAAATATCCTAGGCCTAGGGCACCGCTCCTGAGCTGACACCCCCCCCTTGCCTATGGGAAAGTCCTGGGTTCATTCCCCAGCAGCACCCCCTGCCCCACCAGGTGTGGTCCCCTCAACAGTAAAGAAAAACAAAACACAACAAAAACCGCAACTGTATCCTATACGCTGGATACATGGAACATCTCCCCCTCCTGCAACAGAGCGTAGAGGATTTGTCTTGCACACGGTCCACCGGAGTTCGATTCCCAGCATCCCATAGGTTCCCCCAAGCACTGCCAGGAGTGATTCCTGAGTGCAAGAGCCAGGAGTGACCCCTGAGCATCGCCGGGTGTGACCCAAAAAGGAAAAAAAAAATCGTGTGATTTAGGGTAAATCGCTTGACCCTCCTCCTGCACTCAACTCTCTCGTCTAGAAACGGTATCGGAGATTCACCTGGCGAACACACCTCAAGGGCCGGCAGCTCCCAAGCGGTCTGTCCGCCACGAGAGCTAGGCCGGCGGGAGCAGCGCGGCCCTGCAGGGCGGGTCCCTGCTCCTGGGCAGGGCCGCTGCCCCTCTCCCCAGAGCAGGAAGCCGAGGAGGCGGGATAGCTCAAGGGGCAGCGCGCGTGCTTCTGCTACGGAGGCCCTGCCTGGCCCGCGGCCGCCAGAGCCCTCGCCAGTCGGACACAGCGCCTGGCGGCGGACACGACACGCAGGCATGAGCGGTGGGCCCCCTCCACGGGCCCCGGAGAGAAAGGTGCTTACCCTGCTGGTACTGCTGGACGCGCTAAACGGAGAGCCGTCCGGGTCCCGGCTGGCCACGGGCTCCGGGGGGCCTCTGCCTCTGCCGCCCTGCGGACGGAAGGACAGCGGGTCAGCGCCCAGAGCGCCTGCTCCTCCTCTGATGGGCTCGGAAAGAACTCTTCAGGAGGCTGGGGGGGGCGGAGCGGTGGCACAGCAGGGAGGAGCGTTTGCCCTGCACTCGGCCAACCCGGGTTCGAGCCATGAAATCCCATATGGTCCCCCGAGCACCGCCAGGAGTAATTCCTGACTGCAGGGTCGGGAGTGACCCCTGAGCATCGCTGGATGTGACCCAAAACAGAAGCATTTTGCATGTCGTTTTGGCTCTTGATTTTTCTGGCGGTCCGACTCCTGTCGAGTAGCTGCAGTGCTGCTTCAGGGCCCACCAGGCCCACCGGCCACAGCGGCACGGAGAGCACCCTCCGCAGGCCAGGGAGGCCGGTCCGCAGACAGGAGTCCGTGCTTCGCAGGTGCAGGCCTGGGTTCCATCCTGGCCACCGCCTGGGCCCTGGGCACCACCAGGGTGACCCCCCAAGCACCAAGACAAGGAGTAGCCCCTGAGCACTGCCAAGTACGACCAAGAGAAAAAAAAAACCACCAAAAATCAAAAAACCAAATACAGAAAGAAAAGGAATTAAAGTACAGTTCACACAAGAAGGCAGAGCAGCAGGGGAGACTCAGAGCTAAAGCTCTGGGACGGGAGCAACACAGAACACCACAGGCACAGAGAGGCCTCCAGACCCCGCGCCAGGCTGTCCCCTCCAAGGCACCCTGGAGGGGAGCGGGGGGAGTTCCCCTGCCCGCCCCAACAGAGCCCCGACATCCGGAAACCTCCAGAACTCAATTGCCACCATGCTCACAGCCGACCTGGGTTCAATCTCTGGCATCCCATATGGTCCCGAGCACCACCAGGAATGGTCCCTGAGTGCAGAGTCAGATATCAGCCCTGAGCACCTCTAGGTGTGGCCCACAAACAGACACACACGGTGGTGTAACTTAAGTGTGGTGCAAGTGAGTACTTACCCGGGACAGAATGCTTTCTAAGGATTCCGTTAAGGATCTCTTCGCTTTGTTCTTCAGCATGTCAAGCCTGAATCGTGGGGCGCTCAAGGGCAGTTCATTGCCTGCATTCTCCATGACCATCCGGGATGCCTGAAATGCCAGGGATGGGTCACTGACTCCTTCCTCCCTGTATCTCCTTCCTTCCTTCCTCACCAACAATTCCTTCCTTCCTTCCTTCCTTCCTTCCTTCCTTCCTTCCTTCCTTCCTTCCTTCCTTCCTTCCTTCCTTCCTCCCTCCCTCCCTCCTTTCTTCTCTCCCTCCCTCCCTCCCTCCCTCCCTCCCCCCCTCCCTCCCAAATGAAACCCCTCTATGGAGGTAACATTTCAGTGTCTGTCCATGCCTCATGCATCTTCTCCCAGGTGTCACGGCTGCAAGTTCAGGGAAAACCTCTGCCCAGTGAGTGGCTCTGCCAGCTCCAGGAGGAGAAAAGGAACCGGGCCAGAAACCCCAGTAGTGAGCAAAGCAGCCTGGAGCGTGGCAGGCTCCACACCAGAACAGCCCCGTGTGCAAGGGGCCTCCTCATACCCCAATACCCTCTCCCATAAAACTGAGGCCAACCTCAAGATCGAATGGACAGCCACGCTGCAAGACTGCATGAAGCAACAGGGGTGGCTTCGGTATGAAATACAGGATAGGAAAGCCCAAGGAATGCCCCCCAAAAGGAAGAATGAATTATCAGGGCAGGGGGGAGCGTTTCCAGGAGCCAGTCCAAAGAAGTTCAATCAACTGAAGAATCTGCTTCCCGCCCGCCCCCTCGGCCCCCCATTTGTGCTTCCACTAGCCCTTCCTTGCTCCTCTGCAGCCACGCCTTTCCCTTACCTGCCCGTAACTGGACACCTGCAAACACAAGTGTCCCAGGGGCAGGGAGCACGGGGAGCCCCCTAGAGCTGGGCTGGCCAGGCTCAGGTTTGAGCCCTGGCACTGCACAGCCCCCACGCAATCCCAGGTGTAACTTCCTAACACCAGAATGCATCATCAGGTAGAAGAAACCGAAAACAGAAAATTTGCTGCAGTCTCAAAAACGTCACCTGGGCCCTACCCGCTGTACTACCTCTAGGGGCCGGAGATGCAGCTCAGCAGTGGAGCTCAAACCTGGTGTGCATGAGGCCCTGGGTTCCATCCCTGGCACGGCAAATATCAAAAAACAAAAAAAGAGGCTGGAGCAATAGCACAGCAGGTAGGGCGTGTGCCTTGCACAAAGCTGACCCGGGTTCGATTCCCAGCATCCCATATGGTCCCCTGAGCACTGCCAGGAGTAATTGTTGAGTGCAGAGCCAGGAATAACTCCTGTGCGTTGCCGGGTGGACCCAAAAAAGCAAAAAAACAAACAAGTGAACAAACAAAAAAACCCTTGAACTCCTTAATATAATACATGCATGCACTATATATAAAATCCATCTCCAGTTGTTTTTTCTTTCCAGTTTCTTGGGCATCTGAGTAATCTCTACAAGTACAATATGTGTACGTTTTGAAATTTTATGAAGGAACTTAGAATGAGAGAGTCCAAAGACAGAGTAAAATGGGTGGCCGAAGCCACAGTGCGGTGGCCAGGCGCTTGCCTTGCACGTGGCCAACTGTGGTAAGCCGCATAGTCCCCCGAGCACTGCCAGAAGCGATTCCCGTGTGCAGAGCCAGGAATAACCCCTGAGCATCTCTAAGTGTGGCCCCCAAACCAGAAACAATTACAAAATATTTTTCTAAAGAGAAAAATGGGGGCTGGAGCGATAGCACAGCGGGTAGGGCGTTTGCTTTGCACGTGGCCGACCCAGGTTCGATTCCCAGCATCCCATATGGTCCCCTGAGCACTGCCGGAAGTAATTCCTGAGTGCTTAAGCCAGGAGTAACCCCTGTGCATTGCCGGGTGTGACCCCAAAAGAAAAAAAAACCTGCTGCTTTTTTTTGTTCTCTTCCCTCACACCCAGCGTCCCGGACCCCGGCGTGGCTCAGAGAGCCAGGGAAACCTACCTGCTTTCCTTCCCCCAGGTGGACGTGCACTTTCTGTTTCTCCTCATATAAGCATCTCAGGAAAGAAATAATCAGCTCGTTCTCACGGTGCTCATTTCTTGGTCTCAATTTCTATATTTTTTTTTTAAGGAAAAAAGAAAAAAAGATGTATCACATTAAAGTTCTTTCTAATAGACAACCAAACTGCCACACCATCCTTTAAGACTTAAGACGGGCCTGGAACCATCCTCCTGTGCTTTACCCAATTCTCTCACCAGGGGGCACCAGTGACCTGAAAAGTGGAGACCATGTATTTTATTCCCTTTCTGGGTTTTTTTTTTTTTTTTTTTTTTTTTTTTGCTTTTTGGGTCACACCTGGCGATGCACAGGGGTTACTCCTGGCTCTGCACTCAGGAATTACCCCTGGCTGTGCTCAGGGGACCATATGGGATGCTGGGATTTGAACCCGGGTCGGCCGCGTGCAAGGCAAACGCCCTACCCGTTGTGCTATCTCTCCAGCCCCCCCCTTTCTGTTTTTTAAAAGCAAGAGAGTTTTTATTGAATGAAATTTGCTTAGAAAAATTGTGAGGCGAGAAAGAGGGGGGATATGTGTTCATGGGAGTGCACAGGCTTCTCCAGAGTGGGAATAAGGAAGTAGAGAAAGAGAGTTGGGGGTCCGAGAGAAAGCACAGCACATAGGGCGTTTGCCTTGGACACAGCGCACCCGGGGACGATCCCTGGCACCCCAGGTGGCCTCCCAAGCACTGCCAGGAGTGACCAATGAGCACAGAGCCAGGAGGAAGTTCTGAGTACAGAGGGCGTGTAGCCAAAAAAAAAATTATTTTACACCCATAGAGACAAACAAGCAGATACATGTTTGAGAGAGAACGTGGGCAAGTGAAGATCGTGCGCCAGCGCTGACCACGGAGGCAGTGGGTTCACTTTCTCTGACCTCTGTAATATCCTTATCCCTAAAATTAAAATTTTTATTATCAGAGAGCGGCACAGTCAAAATGCCGAATAGCCGGTCTTCAACACAGAAAAGAAGGAAATGGGCGGGACCCCCAGAGCTCAGGATCCGGCCGGCCTCGGCCGCAGGCAGGGCAGGCTGGCACTTGCACACACCACCTCAGGGCACGAGCCTTGAGTTTTATCTTTTTCCTTTTTGATCCTCTCCACGCCTTTGTATTCTTCAGGCAGGAGCAGTGACGAGGCAAACGGCTGGGAACGGTGACCAGAGGAAGTGATTCCTCGAGCCACCCGAGCCACCCACTCTGTCCAAACAAAGATTCCACACGAAATAAGCCCGAGGCCTCCCGCAGCCGCCTCTTCCCCGGGCCTGGAGAGCGAGACAAGAGTGCCTCTCCGAGTCTTCTAAAATGCGCCACATCAGGTGTGAAGAAAAATCTGAATTGTTCTGGACGTAACCAACGCTCCTGTCATATTATTATTATTATTATTATTATTGTGACGATGATGATGATGTCAACCCCTCTTTCCCTACTTCAAACTGTTATTTTTTAATTTCGTTAAGGCTGTGAGTTATTAGCTCAGAATAACTGTTATTCAGTCGAGCTTCAGACGTACAATGTTCCACGACCAGTGTCAACTTCCCCTGCCAGTGTCCCCAGGGTCCCATCCAACCCCCTCTCCCCCCCTCCTCGGCAGACACATTTGTAAGTTTCGCTGTTGTAGGTTACACCTCGAGCTTCCAGCGCTGCAGGTTTTGAGAGTCATATAGCATCACACTCCGAAGCTCCAGGCCGCCCTTGGGGCAGAGGAGCAGAGAGGGAGACTGACCCTTCCTGGAACTGGTGTGAGACGCTAAGGCAGTGTTGAGTCAGACCTTCCAACATTCCTCTTCTTTAAAAACAAAGACTTCGGGACTGGAGCCATATCACAGCGGGTAGGGCGTTTGCCTTGCATGCGGCTGACCCGGGTTCGGTTCCCAGAATCCCATATGGTCCCCAGAGAACGACCAGGAGTAATTCCTGAGTGCATGAGCCAGGAGTAACCCCTGAGCATCGCCGGGTGTGACCCAAAAAGCAAAAAAAGTAAAAAGTAAAAAAATGAAAAGAATGACTGCTCTACAGTAGAAACCTTGCCTTGCAGGTGTGAGGCCCTTAATTCAATCTCCAGCATTAAAAAAAAAAAAAAAATTGCTCTAAAAGGTAAGTTGTTCCTGTGACTCAAGGGAATAGTAACCAGTGCTAAGGGGCTGTTTCCACTGAGAAACTTCTCCGATCTGAATGCCAAGCCTGCAGGAACCTGTATGTCATGAAAGGTTTCATGTTTGTGCAACAAGTGCATATGCTACTGAACGTTCTCGTCAGCTCTCCAAACAGGCAAACAGGAGTCACGGGCATGATGCCAACCAAGCACTGTGAGTCCCCAAATCCCAACCATGCCTGGTTATCCCAAAGTTTTAAAGGGGTTAAAAAAAAAAGTTCAGGGAGCAATAAACTCACCCCAAATGCATCGCTCCACCGTGTGGCAGAACCAGAGGTCTGTTTCTTATAACACTGAGCGTGCTCTGCCAGTGCAATATAGCAAAGGTTGAGTTAGAAGCGGGTGTCGAAATAGCACAGCGGGTAGGGCATTTTTGCCTTGCACATGGCCGACCCGGGTTTGATTCCTCCATCCCTCTCGGAGAGCCCGGCAAGCTACTGAGAGTATCCCGCCCGCACGGCAGAGCCTGGCAAGCTAGCCGTGGCATATTTGATATGCCAGAAACAGTAACAACAAGTCTCACAATGGAGACATTACTGGTGCCCGCTTGAGCCAATCAGTGAAAAACGGGACGACAGTGTGCTACAGTCCATAGAACCGGAGCGATAGTACAGCAGGGAGGCCATTTGCCTTGCTTGCGGCTGACCCACGTTCAATCTCCAGCATCCCATATGATCCCCCAGTCACCATCAGGAGTAATTCCTGAGCACAGAGCCAGGAGTAATCCCTGTGAATTGCTGAGTGTGGCTTAAAAAAACAAAAACAATTGTTAAGTAGATATCTATGTAACAACATGCACAAAAATGCTGGAGACTCTTAATTCCTAACTGCCTCAACCCCGAAGCAGCCCAGATGCCTTCCAGTAAGTCCCTGGATGAACTCTGACTTACCCAAAAATGGGACTCCCGGATCAAGAACGTTTGTACGGCACCAGAAAGTCACCAAGCCGTGAGAACGCATGGAGAGCAGAGAGCAGAGAGACAGCATGGGGGTTAGGGCACTTCCCTGGCACACACACGACCCCCGTCTGATCCTGGGCACCCTAGGAGATCCCCCGAGCACCACCAGACGTGACTGCTGAGCTGACAGCCAGGTGCAGTCTAAAACTGCCCCTACCCCGCAGAACAGACAGGGATACTGTGAAATGAAAGCAGCCCAGAGAAAAAGCCACACCGCGTGAAATTCCAACCCCGTTACATTTTTGAGAAGACGGAAGTACAGTCAGTCAACAGCCGAAAGTACAGTCAGTCAATAGCCGTGGCGATGCAGGGAGGAGGCGGGGCGGGCCAGGAAGGGGAGGCTTCTGTGCAAAGTGACCGTCAGGACTTGCCAAGCCCACAAAACGAACAGCAGGGCTGGAGCAATAGCACAGCGGGGAGGGCATTTGCCTTGCACGCGGCCAACCCGGGTTCGATGCCCAGCATCCCATATGGTCCCCTGAGAACCACCAGGAGTAATTCCTGAGTGCAAAGCCAGGAGTAACCCCTGTGCATCGCCGGGTGTGACCCCCAAAAAAGAAAAAAAAACATCAAAAATTGCACAGCATGAGCGGGGGCCACAGTGCCCCACGGGCTCCAGCAAGCCCAGGAGGAGGGGGCGGGCGTGCTGGGACCCTAGGTACTTCGCTCCTGATCTTTCTGTGAAGCTAAGCCGCTGGGAAGCTCCGAAGGGCTGGTGAGAGGCCCTGAGAGGGCTCCAGAGGACTGGCCTGCCCTTTGGTTTTCTCTCTCCTGAATCTTTGAATCTTTTGGGGGGGGGTGCGGGGGAGGGGTGCTCTGTCAAGAAAATTAGGTTTGTTTGGTTTTTTTTGAGATAGTGAGAGCCCGGCAAGCTACTGAGAGTATCGAGCCCGCGTGGCACAGCCTGGCAAGCTACCCGTGGCGTATTGGATATGACAAAAACAGCAACAATAAGTCTCTCAATGAGATGTTACCGGTGCCCGCTGGAGCAAATCGATGAACAGCGGGGGTGACAGTGACAGTGATCATTGCTATTTTAAAATATGAGAGAAAAAAAATGAAGAATTCCGTTGTGTGTGTGTGTGTGTTTTATTTTTTAAGAGAAGCAAAGGGCTGGAAAGATAGTCCAGCATGAGGGCCGGCCCTGCTCGGATCCCGTGGACTCCCCAGCCCTGAAGGTGGCCCCAGGCCCAGCCAGGAGAGATCCCTGAGCACCGCTGGGTGTGGCCCCAGACAGAAAGCTGTGAAAAGAACATCACTGATATATTCCCTCCCTGCTCCCTCCCCTCCCCCCTCCCTGCCCATTGCTCCCTCCCCTCCCGCTCCCTGCCTATTGCTCATGGGACCATCAGTTGCTGAGGATCAAACCCCAATCTGAGGGTCCTTGTCCACTGGACGGGCCGGGCACAAAGCACATTGCACCTGTCTGAGGCGAGGGGGACTCAGGACACGAAAGGTCCTGAGGAGAGAGAGCACTTGGCTGCTCTGGGCTGACGCGAAAGCGCGTGCTCCAGCCGAGTCATCTCCTCGGTCTCATTATTACACACTGTCCTGGTTCCCAAGCAGGGGCCTCGTGTAGCAGGGTCCTTCCCGGGGCGGGCGCGTGGCCACAGGGTGCAAGCACTCTGCAGTGCTCCCGGGGTCAGCCGTCTCGAAAGGGATCTTCACCAGGACGGGCCCCACCGCAGAGGCTGTCTCTGGCCCCTTGCCTTTCTATCAGCACTGTGCTCTCCGTCGGCATTAGACTTTTAGTTTAGAACCACAGACATGTACGTCTCCTTTATTAACTATTTAATAATCATGGACTCTTTTTTTTTTTTTTGGATCCGACCCAGCAGTGCACAAGGGTTACTCCTGGCTCTGCGCTCAGAAATTACTCCTGGCCGTGCTCAGAGGACCACATGGGATGTTGGGAATCGAACCCGGGTCGGCCGCATGCAAGGCAAACACCTTACCCGCTGTGCTATCACTCCAGCCTGTGAAATTATGTGCTCTTAATTTCAATAGCAACTACATTCGTCTTAAGAAAATTTGCCCTTGGAGAAACAAGTTCTCCAGGAAAGTGCGTCCAGAGGAAAAACACTGATCTCGATCTCACACTCATGAGAAGGCTCAGCCAAGACACTGTCTACGACTATTATTATTATTATTATTATTATTATTATTATTATTATTATTATTTGCTTTTTTGGATCACACCCGGCGATACGCAGGTGTTCCTCCTGGCTCTGCACTCAGGAATTACTCCTGGCGGTGCTCAGGGGACCATATGGGATGCTGGGAATCGAACCCGGATCGGCCACGTGCAAGGCAAAAGCCCTACCCACTGTGCTATTGCTCCAGCCCCTCTACGGTTATTTTTTAAATTATTTTTAATAGTGCATGGCAGGCACTTTCACCTAAAAATAAACCAAACCAGCATCTTGTCCTATCTGTGTGTGTGTGTGTGTGTGTGTGTGTGTGTGTGTATTAACTAGGATCAAATTCAGGACTTCACACATTCAGTGCATGTCCTAGACTCATGCGCTACATCCCTGGCCCCAGTTTATGGAACATTTTATAAAGACAAAGTGCGGTCATTGTGGAAGAAACCCAGCAAGACTATAGATAAACGGTAAGAGATCCTTGCCACACTTCTATCATTCAAGGAAGAAGCGTGATTTAAACACTGGAGGGTAAATATGGTAAGAACTTCCCTTTGGTCTTTAAACCAATCACAGAATTTAGAAACCTGGAATGACACAGAGTGTGGGCCCAGGGACACTCACTAAACGTGTCTTATTTTGTCTTGTGGTTTGGGGCCACACCCAGCGGGGCTTACTCCTGGCTCTGTGCTCAGGGTCACTCCCCGCAGAGGCTCAGGGGACTGTATCCGCTGGTGCCAGGGATTGCAGCCAAGACGGCTGCACGTAAGGCAAGTGCCGTGCCTGCTCCCCCATCCTTCCAGCATGTTTTGCTTTGCTGTTTTATACATATAAATATTTTTTAATTTATTTTTTATTATTATTATTTTTTGCTTTTTCCATCATTATCCAGTGATGCTCCGGGGTTACTCCTGGCTCTGCATTCAGGAATTACTCCTGGCAGTGACTGGGGGACCATATGGGATGCTGGGAAAGAATCTGGGTCGGCCTCATGCAAGGCAAACGCCCTCCCTGCTGTGCTGTCACTCCAGCCCAGCTGTTACTTTTTTTATTTATTTTTTGATGTTTTTCATTTTGGGTCACACCCAGTGATGCTCAGGGGTTACTCCTGGCTTTGCATTCAGGAATTACTCCTGGTAGTGCTCGGGGGACCATATGGGATGCTGGAAATCAAACCCGGGTCGGCCTCATGCAAGGCAAATGCCCTACCCGCTGTGCTATCGCTCGGACGCCCAGCTGTTATATTTTTAAACAGATTGTTGTCTCTGCTCCTCTCTAAAGTCCAGCAGTGGGTTTCTAAACACTTCCAAAGGTCGCAGGACCTCAGAAAGACATTCCGCTCGGAAGTGTCATGCAAAAGCCTCCTGTACATGACAGGTCCTGGTCCCAGTTCCTCAAAAACAACGCCACCTTGGAGGAAACTACACAGTTACCATCGAAGGAAAAAAATAAATCAAGGAAACAAATAAAGGAAAAGTTCACAGTAGGGGAGGAAGAAGCGTCTTTGGCATATTCTAGAAAGACATTTCTTCCCAGCACCGCACAGTGAGCGGGCCGGCGCGGGTGCAAGGGGGAGAAAAGGTTTCCGCCACGGAAACCAGGGCTTGGGGCTCGTTGCGCACCTGTGTGGGCAGGCCAGGCACCGAGCACACTGCAGCTGCCTGGGAGCACGGGGGGCTCCAGGCGCGAGAGCACTCTGACTGTCTCCAGTTGCTGCAGAGGCAGAGAGGGAGGGGGCTGCAAATGCTGGGGCCGTTTCCCAGCTGTTGGGAAGCTTCGTGCCTGCCCGCTCCCTGCCCTGCGGGCCAGCGGGCAGCAGGAGGAGATGGGGGCCAGGAGAGCGCAGCGGGGGGGTCAGAAAGAGAAAGCCAAGCCTTGCGCTTTTCCCAAGCACGGGAAAGCAGACCACCGTCTCTGCACTCTCCCCCCAGGAGGGAAGGAGGGAGAGTACACAATCCTGGGCTGCTGGCTGACTTGTTTTGACGTAATCGCTCTTCTGTGTGTAGAACCCCACCCTACCCCACCCCCCCCAAATAGGGGGGAAGAGGGAGAGAAAGAAAGAGAGAAATCCATCCCTGGCTCTCATACGCTCTCCTCCCTACACTGTGCCAGGAAACCAGAGCAAACGGCCCTGGGCGAAAGCAAACATGAAATTTCTGACGAGCTCATTAAAGATTCTGGTGGAGGGTGCAGGCGTGCCGTGCGGGCTGGCTGGTCTCCCCGAGATACTCTGGGTACAGAGGCCACTGGCTCTCCCTCCCGGAAGGCAGAAAGCTGAGCAGATGAGTTTCTGCTTTGCACTTGGTTTGGGGAATTGCATTAGATATAATTGTCTCACACTAAATAGGTACTTTTAAAATCTACTTTCAGGGGGCTGGAGCGATAGCATAGCGGGTAGGGCGTTTGCCTTGCATGCGGCCAACCTAGGTTCGAATCCCAGCATCCCATATGGTCCCCTGAGCGCCACCAGGAGTTATTCCTGAGTGCAAAGCCAGGAGTAACCCCTGTGCATCGCCGGGTGTGACCCAAAAAGCAAAATAAATAAATAAATAAATAATAAAATAAAATCTACTTTCAAAACCGCTTTCAAAACTGGGACTGGATCGATAGCACAGCGGGTAGGGCGTTTGCCTTGCACGTGGCCAACCCCCGGGGTTCGATTCCTCCGTCCCTCTCAGAGAGCCCAGCAAGCTACCGAAGAGTATTCCGCCCGCATGGCAGAGCCTGGCAAGCTCCCCGTGGTGTATTCGATATGCCAAAAACAGTAACAACAAGTCTCACAATGGAGGCGTTACTGGTGCCCACTCAAGCAAATCGATGAACAGTGCTACAGTGCTACAATAATAAAAAGGTCAACTCCTCTGACTGTCTTTGCAGAGAGACTGAGGCCCTGAGCATCAGGACGCTGGCGGTTTCCCGTGGAGGGGCAGGCGAAAGCTAAGCACTCCACAAGCTAGAATCCAGCCTCCCACTACCACACACACACTCTGCACTGCAGACTGTCTCCTCTCATTCTGCACCCAGGCCTCTGCTTGCGTGGCTCCGTCTGTGGGCCACACCCCAGTCCTGGGGGCTGAAGGCAGGAACCGTCTGCTCTCGAAAGGCAAATGCCTTGACCTCTGCACTGTTTCTCGAACCCTGCACTGTTTCACCCCAAAAACACGCTTGCGAGGCAGTGCTTCCCTGGCTGACCGCTTCACCTGGGAAGCCAGCCTGGAGGGGACGGTCATTCCCACTGGGGCCCTCCAGGGCCTCCTTAGGTTAAAGCTGGAGAAGGAGGCACTTGGCGCCCCCAGGTATGGGAACCAGCTTCACTGGCCTCATTTAAAAAAAAAAAAAAAAAAAAGTAGGGACTCACAAATCTCGGAACAGAGCATCTCACCGGACCTTGCACCAGGCTGATTTCCTCGGGAGCACCTGGGAGGGGGGGTGGGGAGGGGCAGGTGTGTCTCTCCGCCTGCTCCAAATAAACCCCGGAAGCCACAAACTTCCAGAACCCAGTTGCTGCCACGCTTACGGCCAATCTTCACGGGCTCGTCTGGAGCCCCCCATGCAAGAGAATGAACCCACTGAGGAAACCCAGGTACGCGGGACCTGTGACTAAAGACCAGGCCTCGAGGGGCCAGGAGTGGGCCGCTCCTTCCCATCTCCCCATCCTTGGGGGCCCTGACTGTCCTGCCCATAAACTGCCTCTGGACAGCCATCTGGGCAACGGCCATGATCCAGAGACTCAGAGATGAATCTCAGAACCAATGAGCTCGATGCAGAGATGTCTCCGAACCCCGATTATTCCACATTTTAGAATTCCAGGAGCGTGCGGCCACGCAACATCTCGTACAATTTCCATTTTTACTTTTTTTAATCGAATCACTGTGAGACAGACCCTTACCGACATCTTACACTATTCATAACAAGCAATTCAGAATAAATTATCCTGCATCTGCCTGTGGGGCCGGCTTTGACTGGTGGTGGGAAAATTCGAAATAACAGTGTTGGGAAGGTGTAAGGGTGGTGGGATTGGTGATGAAAGACTGAATGTAATCAATTACTGTGAACAACTTGATGAAAATGAAATTTAAAAACTTTTAAAAAGTTGAAAGAAAAGAAGGAAATGAGACTCTAGGTATCATGTCATCTCTGGCTTGTAAACCATGACCAAGTTGAAGTTAAAGACTTGAGATTGTTTTGTTGTTTTTGATTTTGTTTTTTGCTTTTTGGGTCACACCTGGCAATGCACAGGGGTTACCTCCTGGCTTTGCACTCAGGAATTACTCCTAGCGGTGCTCAGGGGACCATATGGGATGCTGGGAATCGAACCCGGGTCAGCCTCGTGCAAGGCAAACGCCCTACCCGCTGTGCTATTGCTCCAGCCCCGAGATTGTTTTCTAAGTGCTGAGTCCACTGAAGGGATCTTCCCATGTCAGAGTCCTCACATTATCAGTGTTTGCGGCATGTGCTTCAGCATGGGTGCCGGCATTCCTTCACAATAAACAAATGATGGCGTGACTAGAAGTCAAAAAAAAAAAAAAAACAAGACAGTAAATAACCCTTGGGCAGAGGGCAGGGGAGGGAAACTGGGGAACTTGGAGGTGAGAAATGTGCACCAGTGGAGGGATGGGTGTTGGAACATGTAGGACTGAAACACAATCATCACTGTCACTGTCACTGTTGTCCCGTTGTTCATCGATTTGCTCGAGCAGGCAGCAGTAACATCTCCATTTTGGCAAATCGAATACACCACGGGGAGCTTGCCAGGCTCTGCCATGCAGGCGGGACACTCTTGGCAGCATGCCGGGATCTCTGAGAGGGGCGGAGGAATCAAACCCAGGTCGCCTTCGTGCAAGGCAAAGGCCCTACCCACTGTGTTATCTCTCCAGCCCAAAACACAATCATAGACTATTTTTGGCTTTTTGGGTCACACCTGCAATGCTCAGGGGTTACTCCTGGCTCTGCACTCAGGAATTACTCCTGGCGGTGCCCAAGGAACCATATGGGATGCCGGGAATCCAATCCGGGTCAGCAAGGCAAATGTGCTCCCTACTGCACTATCGCTCCAACCCCGTATAGACAACTTTATAACTGTTCCTCTCACAATGATTTCATTTTTCAAAACAAAAAAGGAAAAATAAATAAATAAATGGTATGCCATAGCCATGCCGCCAGACCCCGCGCCAGGCTGTTTCATCTGGGGCAACGGGGGGGGGGGGGCAGGTGAGGCCCCTGCCCGCCCCAATGGAGACAGCCCCAGCAGCCGAAAACCTCCAGAACTTAATCACGGCCATGCACCTGCAGCTGCGCGACATCTCATATGTTACACCACCAATACACCAAGAGTACCACACCACATCTGATTGGGAAGGCAACCAGTCTTAGGGGGTAATATACTTACATATATATATATATATATATATATGTATATATATATATATATATATATAAGCACATGAGGCTCAACCTTTAACAACATGTTACTAATGTCTTACAGAAGGGCTTAATGGGTCCAGGGTGAAATACAACAATCTTCACACACTTTTGTCTAAGAAAACTTTTTCGGATCATTTTTAGCAGATTATTCATGACAAGCAATACAAAATAAATTATTTCGGTTCTGCTTGGGGGGGGGTCGGGTTTGGGGTTCAGGATGGAAGTACGGTGGTGGGAAGGTGTAAGGGTGGTGGGACCAGTGTTCGAAGATGAAATGTAACCAACGACTGCGAAAAACTTTATAAAAGTAAAATAAATAAATGAATAAACAAAGAACCCGTTGATGCTACGCTGCAAGCTCACACAGTACCTGGACCTCTTCAAAGATAGTTGCTTGCTCCTGGTTGCTGAGTGTGGTCAGGTGCTTCTGGAGTTCCAGTTTGGTTTTAGAAGCGTTCATTCCTGGGGGACAGAGAGGGACGGAGAGAGGTGAGAGCCAGGAGTGGAAGCTCCCGGGGCAGAGTCAGCGGCAGCCTCCTCCCCGCCCCCACTCAGGCCCACGGCCCGCTCGGTCACGCACATCCACAGCGACTGAGGACGGGGATGCGGCCAGCTGGACCCACCGAGCGGGCAGGTAGGTGGCCGCTGGGACCCTGTGGTTCACACCAGGCCCCGGTCGAGCCCTTCATCCCAGAGCACTGAGAAAGCGGCTTCCAGGAGGCCCGGCTTACTGGTAAGGAAACAGGTCCAGGGGGATGGCCCCTGCCCCAAACCGCTACCTGGAGCTCGGGCACGGCGGGCTTCGAGGGTGCTCCACCTGCCGGACACAGCCTGGCCACACACTCACGCCATCAGGGGACTGGCCTCGTGAGATGGGTTTTAGGAAAAGATCCCGTTCTCGGGTGAGCTTGGCTTAAGTTCCTGGGAGGAGGAGCCCGTCCAGGGCCCTGCTGCCCAGCGAGGGCCATGTCTAGCAAGGCCGACGGGAGCCGCCAATACCTTCCCTCTCGCCGCCACGGGCCCTGAAGGCCCCGACAGAGGCCCTGAAGGAAAGGTGGTGGAGTAAGGGCCAGTCCAGGGCCCGCAGGGAGCTGGTGGACGGAGGCGGCTAGGGGTGAGACGCTCTGGAGTGAGTGGCGGAGGGTTTGCTCCCCGGCCTGACCACCCTGGAACCAACAGCGCTGCCCTGAAACCTACAGGCCCCCGAGGGCCACAGCACAGCTGGGACAGGAGGCCCAGGAGGGGTGGCCACGCCAGGATGCCCACGGGGCGGCACCATCTGGGGCACGGGACACCTCTCCCCTCGCCTTTCCCCTCGAGACATGATGCCCCACCCCAGGGCTGAGTCAGAGGCTTCCCCAGCCCATCAGCGTGGTGGTGGCTTTCTGCTTTGGCCGAAACTGATCTCAGCAGTTAAAGACGATGAATTAAACCACATCATTCTGAAACTACAGCAGCAAAATCCCTACCCTGATTAAACATTTTGGTTCTAACTTTCTGAAAGCAAGACTGATCAAGGAAGATGCCTGCCTTGCATGTGGCCGACCTGGGTTCAAGCCCCAGCACCTCGGCCCCCAAGGGAGCCCATACCAGGAGTGCTCCCTGAGCACAGAGCCAGGAGTAAGTGTGGAGCACAGTTGGGGGTAGCCCCAAAACAATTTTTAATTTATTTTTTAATTGAACGAGTGGAAGTCAGGAATCCTTCCAGTGCCCGCAGAAGACGATCTGCTTTCTCCTCAAGGCCAAAGTCACTGCTGACCTCTAAGCAGAGTCTTACAGGACATTTTCGTCATCATTTACGTGATCTTGACAACTAAGGAAAAAGTGACTTGGCCCTTTCAGATAGGATCTGCAATTAAAGCACAACTTTCCTTGTTCCCAGGCATATTTTGTATAATGTCAGCAAAGAATAACAACTAAAAAAAAAAACATCTAAAAACAAAAGTTAAAAATATTAAATCGGGCCAGAGGATAATACAGCAGGGAGGGTGCTTGCCTTGCACACGGCCAACCTGGGTTCAATCCCTGACATCCTATATGGTATACCCCAGGTAACGCCAGGAGAGATTCCTGAGTGAGTACAGAACCAGGACTAAGTCCAGAGACTTATAGAAATGCATCTGCACATGGCCAGATGTGGCCCAAAATCAAGTTAACAAAACAAAACAAAAAGGTGCTGGTGAGACAGCACGGCAGGCAGGTGTCTGCCATGTATGAAGTAGACCCGGGTTTGATCCCTGACATCCCATATGGTCCCCCGAGGAGCACCATCAGGAGTAAATTCTAAGTGCAGAGCCCAGAGTTACATCTGAGCACCCTCACGTAGGTGACCCCAAAACCAAACAAAAAAATTAGCCATTTTCATTTACCTTATGTGTCCCCACCTCCCCCCAATGACCTGCAGGTCATTCCTGATGACGCTCAACACCAAGGGGTCAAACTTGGGTTCTCGGGGCTGGAGCAATAGCACAACGGGTAGGACTTTTGCCTTGCACGTGGCCGACCCAGGTTCGATTCCCAGCATCCCATACGGTCCCCCGAGCACCGCCAGGAGTAATTCCTGAGCATCACCGGGTGTGACCCAAAAAGAAAAAAAAAAAAAAACACAACTTGGGGAGATCGGAGCAGCCGCGCACGACACGGCCGGCCCCTCTGCTCCTAAAAGACTATGATACAGGAGGTCTACTAACCCATTTTGGCACCCAGAGACTTATAGAAATGCATCTAGACTGTGAGCTGAGCTAAAACAACAGAAATCCAAAACCGAGCTCCTATAATCTTCATTCTCAGCAATGGAAAACAAACTATCAAATGAAGCCTTTTCAGCAGGTTTGATTGTTGAGGGAAAATTCCAAATAATAATAATCAGTTCTCTGTTGAAATATTGAATGTATCCAAAGTATAGAGAGAATAAAGTGAAGATCATTGGCCACTCAGGTGCAGGGGGGTTGAGAGGGGAGCATATTGGGGTTCTTGGTGGGGGAACAGGTGCACTGGTGAAGGGATGGGGGTTTGATCATTATATGACTGAGACTTAAACCTGAAAGCTTTGCAACTTTTGTCACGTGATTCAATAAAATGAAAAAAAAAATGTGGGGTCTCGTGCAAGCAAGACACATGCTCCATGCTCTGAGCCATCTCCCAGTCCCTTAACTCACTTGATTCATTTATTCCTGCAGTGCCGAGGAAAGAATCCCACACCTCCCCATGCAAGGCAAGTAAGTACTATGTCACTGAGCCAAACCCCTGAGCCCACTGTGGTTCATTTGATTTTTTGGTTTGTTTTGTTTTTGGGCAACCCCTGGTGGTGCCCAGGGGTTACTCCTGGCTCTGTGCTCAGGAATTACTCCTACAAGGGTTCGGGGGACCACAAAGGGGTGCCAGGGGTCAAACTCAGGTCAGCAGTGTGCCAGGCCAGCACCCTTCTTGTTGTACTATCCCTCCAGTCCTCCTTGATTCGTCTTTTTTTTTCTTTTTGGATGACACTCGGTAATGCTCAGGGGTTACTCCTGGCTCTGCACTCAGGAACTACTCCTGGTGGTGCTCAGAAGATCATATGGGATGCTGGGAATCGAACCCGGGTCAGCCTCGTGCAAGGCAAACGCCCTACCCACTGTGCTATCACTCTGGCCCAGCTTGATTCATTATTTAAAGAGCATCAGGATACTCTCAAATAATCTGCAAAAGAGCAGTGAGGGTGGCCACTGCCCGGTCAGCCTCGTTTTTGAAAGGGAGACGCACTCGCCCTTCAGGCTCGCGACCGTGGCCCTCAGAAGCGTGTGGGAGGCCATGGACAAATGGGCGTCCTCGAGCACTGTCTGCGGAGGGTCCGGCCACTCCTCAGACCACTCGACACAGAACCATCATGTGACCCAGCGCTTCCACTTCTGGGTCTGCCCCCTGAGGAAGAGCAAGCAGCACCCTGAACATCCAGACAGTGGCCCCCCGCCCCCTAGCCACATCCTCCACAACGCTGAAAGGGGGGAGCAGCCGAGCGTCCCAGGAGCTGGGACGGGGCCCACTGGCCTGGCGAGTGGACAGAGGGGACTCCTCCCTGAGGGAGTGAGACCATGACCTGGGCAAAAACACGAATGGGGAGGAGCCCAGGGAGAAGGGCCTCGCTCATGCTGGAGCCCCCGTCTGATCCCCAGCACCTCGAGGGGTCCCAAGAGCCCCCCACCGGAGTGAGCCCTGAGCACCACCAGTGGCAACCCCATGCCCCGGCACCCTCCACGCACAACAACAGAAAATCAGGTCGTAGTGTCCAGGTCCAGCTGTCTCCCACAGCCAGGCTTCTGGGACTGACGGAAGGCTCGCGGCTACTCCCCTTCTGGGTTTCATCTTTCGGTTTTGAGGCCACACCGACGGCCCCCAGCCCAAACCCGAGCAGCTGGCGAACCTCAGTCTCCCCGTGAGACCGTCCCCCTACCTGGACAAGGAGCGCGGCGGGCCCGTTAACCTGGTTCCCATGACACCCACCCCCAGTCCCCAGGGGGGACGCGGGAGCCGGCCCACAGGGATCTCACCTCTGGTTCCGGAACACGGGGGAGAGGAGCAACACACCCACGGCAGGTTCCGAGCTCCCCGACCCGCCCTCCCCGTGTGTGTGCTCCCTGGCTGCCGGTGACACCACCTGCCCCAAACCGGCCCCGGACGCCGGCACTCACCCTCGATGCGCTCACAGAGTCTGTGCAGGGCCTGCAGGGGACAGGCATCGCAGGGCTGTGTGGGCGCACGAGCTGTCTGCTGCACGGCGGCCACCGTGAAGGCCTGCTTCAGCGTCATCATGATCTCGTCCACCTGCGCCAAGAGAGGGGGGCATGGGAGCCAGAGGACGGGGGGCGCTAGGGCTCCCTCCCTCCGCAGCGCTGACCCTGGAGGGCTTTCCCAGAAGCACTGCCTGGATGTGTCCGGCTCTTAAAAAGATCAGACATCGGGCTGGAGCGGTAGTGCAGCGGGGAGGGCATTTGCCTTGCATGCGGTGGACCCGGGTTCGATCCCTGGCATCCCACATAGTCCCCGAGCATCACCAGGAGTGATCCCTGAGTGCAGAGCCAGGAGTAACCCCTGTCCATCGCCGGGTGTGACCCAAAAAGTCAAAATAAATAAATTTTAAAAGAAACAACTTATTAAAAAAATTAATTATGGACTGGACCGATAGCACATCGGGTAGGGCATTTGCCTTGCATGAGGCCGACCGGGTTCGATTCCTCCATCCCTCTTGGAGAGCCCAGCAAGCTATGAGAGTATCCCACCCACACGGCAGAGCCTGGCAAGCTACCCGTGGCGTATTCGATATGCCAAAAACAGTGACAAGTCTCACAATGGAGATGTTACTGGTGCCCGCTCAAGCAAATCGATGAACAGTGCTACAGTGCTACTAAAAAAAAAAAAAAAATCAGACATCTGAAGTGATGCTCAAAGGGCTGGACTGCAGGCTTTGTGACCGCCATCATTTCCCCCAATGCTTCCGCCACCCCCCGCCCACACACACATAATCAGGCAAAAGTTTAGAAAGAATCTGGGAAGGCAGGGGTTGGGAGTCAATCCCTCTGGTCCAAGGTCAAAAGTCCAAAATGCTATACATAGAGATATTTTTGGTTTGGAACCACTCCCAGCAGTGCCCAGGGTTTACTCCTGGTTCTGTGCTCAAGGGTCACTCCTATCGGGGCTCAGGAGACCATAGATGGTGCTAGGGATCGAATTCCGAGTGGGTCATGTGCAAGACAAATGCTGAACTATCGGGCTGGTCCCCAAAATGCTATTTTTAAAAGGCTGGACCGGGGCGGGCTCAGTGATGGAACATAATATGCCTTGCAGGAGTGAGGCCTGGGCTCAAACCCCCCAGCACAGAAGAAAATAATAAAAAAAATCCCACGCCTGAGGGCCAGAGTGAACAGGCTGCTTGAAGACCGTGAGGACAGAAAGGCGGGGATAGCTCAGGAAACTGGGGTACACACAGGAGCCTGGCAGGAACAGCGTCCCCAGCACTAGCCCAGGGCACTCCCCAGCTCCCCCAGGCCTGGTCACCAAAGAAAACTAAGAATGAAGAAAACTGAAAACGCAGGGGCCTGGGAGATGGCGCAGGGACATGGCACAGGACCCGGGCTGACCCCCAGAACCACGTGGCTCTCTGAGCATCACCCCGGCCCTGGAGCGCCCATCACGGCAGGGCCCAAACAGCACAGCAGCCTGGGACCCGAGCCCTGAACCACCAGTCTGCTTGGCTGACTGCCAGGAGAGGCCCCTCCACCCTGTGAGCTCCCGCCTCGCACGTAACTGACAGGTTCGAATCCCCGGGACCACATATGGTCCCCCCCAGGACCCCCACCAGGCGTGATCCCAAAAACAAGCCAAAGAAAGACGGAAATCGTGTGCCCGAGTAAGTGCCGAGTGAGCAGTAGCTAGTTACTAAATTGCCGTGAGCCAAGCAGTGCACGCCTGAGGGCGAGTGGCTTTTGGTAAGGAGAGGAGATGTGCGCTGCTGCAGGGATGCGGGCACCCCCCCTTACCAGGGCTTCACTGGCGCACTGGAACACGTAGCAGACGAAGGGGAAGCCCCCGCCTCCGGAAGACTCTCGGCAGATAAACCCAAAGTGGTCCACGTGTCTGATGCCCTGTGGGGCAGGGGAAGGGCAGCAGTGTGAGTGGCCGCCGGCCACCGCCAGCGCTGCAGCTGCATCTGGAGCACTGGCGCGGACTCAAACGCTACCACACACCTAAAACCACCTCTCAGGCAGGGTGTGCCGGCCAGCCTCACCCCGCCCGAGGGCCACGCAGAGCACCCTCGCCAGAGATGAAGGCTGGAAATGAGGGTTCTGAACACTCATCTTAGGACCAGGAGCAAGTAACGTTCACACAGTCACACACACACACACACACACACACACACACACACACACACACACACACACACACACACACACACACACACACACACACACACACACACACACTGAGAACATTCTTAGGTACAAAAAGACTACTTGGATCAGATGGGTGCCCATGTATCAGGCACAGATACAGACAAAAAGGTTCAGAGTAAAGCTGTGTGCATGCTCCTAAAATAACACATGCGGGGCTGGAGCAGTAGCACAGAGGGAAGGGTGTTTGCCTTGCACACAGCCGACCCGGGCTCGATTCTCAGTATCCCATATGGTCTCCCCAAGCACTGCCAGGAATAATTCCTGAGTACATGAGCCAGGAGTAAGCTCTGTGAATCGCCAGGTGTGACCCAAAAAGAAAAAAAAAAAAAAAAGAAACAAGGAAATACTGGCCTGAAGCATCGGTCAGGAAGGAGCTGCACAAGCGCTGAGACAGCTGAGAGCTGGAGCAAATACTCTGCATCCAGGAGCCCCTCATGTCTGAATCCCAGGCCTCCACGGTCCCCTGAGACCAAGCCAGGAGTCATCTTCTGGGTGACCCCACCAACCCCACCCCCTAAATTAGATGTACAAAAAATAATGCATAGAGTGGCCAGAGCGATAGCACAGCAGGTAGGGCTTTTGCCTTTCACGCAGCCAACCCGTGTTCAATACCCAGCATCCCATGTGGTCCTCCGAATAATTCCTGAGTGCAAAGCCAGGAGTAACCCCTGAGCATCGCTGGGTGTGACCCAAAAAGCAAAAAAAAAAAAAAAAAAAAAGACAAAAAAATGCACAGAAATCCATTAATCATGAAATATTAAGGTGAGGCCTGTAGCACAGTTTCCTAAAAGCTCTTTTGAACAAATGCTGTCTGAACTCGTTGTGAAGGTCTCTAGGAGACAAGGTCAGCAGATAAGCCCTTAAACATTCATTCATCCCTGCCGTGTCTCTCAAAATCACCAGCATTGCAGCGAGATACAAGGGCTGACAGACTGAAGCTTGAGTCATCAGGTATATTTATAAACAACAGCCTGGAGGAAATTATGAAACTATCACATTTAAGGAAAATTAAGCATTAATACCCATAGGAACAACAGCCAATCAAGGTTTAAAAAAAAATCGTTGAACAACCATACTTTCTGTTCAAAGAGCTTTCAATAAACGGGTTAGCACTGACATGCCAGCATTTCAATCAAGGCTCTGCAGGAGCAAATTAAACATACGATAGAGGCTACTTCTCAGGGGAATATGATTTGGGAAAAAAGTTTCCTTTGTAAATTGTGTTCCCAACTGCATTTTAGGTCCAATCTTTATCACATTCTAGGGAAATGTTCCCTTTTGACTGTTTTTTTTTTTTTTGCTTTTCCCCCTAAATGTTCCTTTTTTAATCCTAATGTAGATGATATTATAAATGAAGAAACAGTGAGGTCTTCACTTTATCTTATTAACTTCGGAAACATGGAAATGAGAAGCGAAACTTCAAAAGCAATAAACAATAATTTTAAATGACCTCAAGTCTGTTAGGAACAGCCTGAGCAAAATTGGTAGAGCTCGTTATAATTGGCAGTCTCCAAAATCTCTCTAGGAAAGAATCCAGAAAATACCCATTAAGGACTCAAGTGGTCATGGATGTAGCATGATATAACATGACTTGTTATACCTAGAAAATAACAAGACATTATTTTAAAAACTGAAGTAAAAGGGGCTGGAGTGATAGCACGGCGGGTGCAATTCCCAGATCCCATAGGGTCCCCCGAGCACCGCCAGGAGTAATTCCCGAGTGCAGAGCCAGGAGTGACCCTTGAGCATCGCCGGGTGTGACCCAAAAAGCAAAAAAACTGAAGTAAAAAAGCTGGAGAGAAAGCACAGTGGGTAGGACGCCTGCTGTGCCATGGCTGACCCGGGTTGGAGCCCAGGAGTCCCCTGGGGCCCCCTGACCCTGTCAGGAGTGATGCAGAGCCGGGAGGAACCCCTGAGCACTGCCAGGCATGTCCCCCAAAGGGAAAACAAACCAACTGAAGTAGAGGGGCCGGAGCAGTCGTACAGCAAAGCCGGGCATCTGCCTGGCGTGCAGCCAGCCTGAGTTCAACCCCCGGCACCCGACACGGTCCCCCGAGCCCCACCACGAGCAAACTCTGAGCACAGAACCAGGAGTAAGTCCTGAGCACTGCCGATGTGGCCTAAACTCCCCCTCACACCACCAATAAAAGCAACTCAAATACGCACTGTATTTGATAAAAGATCAATTTAAAAAATCACCATTATGTTTTAAAGAAGAACTGATAAGCACTTCAGAAAAGTCATAAATTATATAAAATGTAGGTGAATAAACAGGCACACAGAAACAAATATGTGCCTGGAAATCACGGTGAATAATTGAAAAGGATCTATTTTTCTCTAGAAGGATACTGTTTGTTAAGAGCAAAAGTGATTTTTAAATTATATATGTGTTTGTGTGTGTGTATCAAAGCAAAGGAGAAATAAATACAAGAGCCCAAATCCAATCCTCAGAAAGCACACTGCCTGGGACGCTCGCACGGCTCTCGAGTGGCAGGTATTAAATGAATCCTGCAACGCCGCCAATGAATAAAAACTTGACTTTGGAAAATTCATCCCAAATATTCGATTGTAACTGAGCAACAACCCACGGCCGTTTACCTGAGAACAAAAGGATATCTCCTTGAAATTCTTCTCCAGTGCTACTCTCTTGGTGTCCGGACTGATGAGGTAAACTTCGGATTGGCCAATCTTAAAAGATAAACAACAATAACAACAACAAAAGCAACTTGCAAATTCACAAATTCACGAACTGAATTCAGGTCGATCGCACAAACATTCCCGGCTGGCGACCTGTGGAAGTAATGAAGGCAAGGGGCTCTCGTCTGTGAAGCTCTGAGTACCTCACCATGGAAAGTCACTTTGAAGGTTCCTTTACCGAGGGGGGGGGTCCAGCTCACACAGGCCAACAGTTAAAGGGAGAAGACAGAGACCCAGAAGTGAGTGGCAGGGCCCGAGGTGGTGCACAGCCTCCAGGAGGAGCCCGGCCTCTGAAAGCGTCTTACAGAAGACAGAGCTGCACTTTTAGGGGGGTGAGGCAGGGCAGGGACACCTGCTCAGGAGGACCATATGGGATGCTGGGGATCGAACCAGGTCAGGCGCATGCAAGGCAAATGCCCTACCCCCTGTCCTATTTCTCTGGCTCTAAGAACTGCACTTTAGAAAACTGCAGGGGTTTTTTGTGCTTTGAGAAGGGGCCACAACCAGCAATGTTCAGGACTTAACTGCTGCTCAGTGCTCAGGGATCACTCCGGGCAGTGGTTTGGGGGGGCCACATGTGGTGTCAGTGACTGAACCCAAGTCAGCCACATCTTTACCCACTGTACCATCTCTCTGCCCGCCACCAATGGTTCTTTCCAACTCTGAGATCCTTCACATGCACATTCAAACCAACCTACCTTTAGGACTCGACTCCGTGGTCTTGCATTCATGTGCCCGACCAGGTTCGGTCTCCAGCATCCCGTAACTTCCCAGGCCTCTCCACAACCACCTCGGAGAGGCGTGGCCTGGGGGGCCCCTGGTACCATAGGGCCTGGGAGCACCATATCCTGAGTCCCTCACTGGAACCCTCTGGCCGCACTGGCTGGGGATGGCCAGGAGGGGGCCTGGGGACCCTGATCACCTCCAGGAAGGGCTCCCCAACTAACAGTGACGCTCTGCCTTCCGTTGAACGCACACTCTGGGCAGGTGCCGCCTTTTCCCAGGTACGACCTTAGCATCTACCAAGCAACCGGCACGAACCAGGCCAGGGAGCACGGAACACGGGGGAGGCTCTGGGCCGGGGTTCTATCCCCGCAGCACTGCAGCACTGGGGGCGACCCCCAGGACCACCGGATGGAGTCCCCAGACACAAAGAAACTAAAACGAATCCACGGAAGTCCATGAGCGCGGGCTCCAGACAGGGCGAGCAGGTCCAGCTCCTGCATCAGCACCTGGCTGTGCCCACCCCGGACCTCCGCGCCCGCCCACCCACCGGCCCACTCATCCAGGAGACCCCCCCCAGTGGGTGGCTCACACACTGCTGAGGGACTCGCCTCCCCAGAGCGGCCCTCGCCGAGCCCCCCAAACGTGCTGCTGGCACCCACCGACTTCTCCCAGGCGGCCTCCCACAGCCGACAGGAAGGACAGCGGACAGCCTGGGCACGTGAGGGGGCCGAGGGGACACGGGAAGGTCCCATGTGGCCAGAGACCACACTAGTCTAGGTCACTGCTGTACTCCTAGCCTCCCTCCAGGGAGCAGGCTGCACGCATGCAGCCGTCCCGCAGAAAGAAAGGAACTCGGGGCTGGAGTGATAGCATAGCGGGTAGGGCATTTGCCTTGCACGCGGCCGACCTGGGTTCAAATCCCAGCATCCCATATGGTCCGCTGTGCACCGCCAGGGGTGGTTCCTGAGTGCATGAGCCAGGAGTGACCCCTGTGCATTGCTGGGTGTGACCCCCCCAAAAAAAAGCAAAAAAAAAAAAAGAGAAAAACTCACTGGGAATGAGTGCTGAAAGCAGGAAAAGGGTTCTACCTAATAACCTTCCATCATCTGCACTGCAGACCATAGGCCCAAAGGGAGAGAAGAGGGGGGGAATGAGGTGGGAGGAGGGAGGGGAGAGAGAGAGAGAGAGGGAGAGAGAGAGGGAGAAAAAGAGAGAGAGAGGCAGAGAGAGGGGGGGAGAAAGGGGGTGAGAGAGAGAGAGAGGGGGGAGAGGGAGAGAGAGGGGAAGAGAGAGGGGGGAGAGAGAGAGAAATGTCAGTCAGAAGCAAGTGGAGGCAGGGGCGGGAGGGAAACTGTGGCGTTGGTGGTGGGAAATGTACACTGGTGAAGGGACCAGTGTTGGAACATACATGGCTGAAACCCAATCATGAGCAACTATGTAACGGTGTATCTCACTGTGACTCAATAAAAAAAAATTGTTTTTTAATTAAAATAAAAATCTCACTGAGAGGGGCTAGAGCGATAGCACAGCGGGTAGGGCATTTGACCTGCATGTGACCGACACGGGTTCAAGTCCCAGCATCCCATATGGCCCCCCGAGCACCGCCAGGAGTAATTCCTGAGTACAGAGCCTGGAGTAACCCCTGAGCATCACTGGGTGTGACCCCCCCAAAAAAAAAACTTACTGAAAATAAATGCACTGAGCACCCTCCCCAATTCACTGAGAGTTGGAGTTTTGGGGGTTCTATTGTTTACCCATTACCGATCACAGATTAAAGGGCAGCGCTGGACGCAGATGCCCAAAGTGCAGGCCACCGCTCCCTGGGAGTCGGGGGGGGGGTGGTGGAAGGGGGGCTCAGCAGTGCTTTTCGGGGTGGCTGGGCGCAGCTAAGGTGTGGTGGGAAGGGGCGGGTGGAGCCTCCTGTGCGTCTGCTAGAGACGGTGGATTCCCAGAGAGTAATTTTTTTTTTCCTGAAAAGTGTGAGGCAGGGAGAGCCGAGTAGACCTGGGAATCTCTGCTGACAGTGAAGAAAGCAGCCCCGTTTCCCTGCTGGCACTCGCCGTGACCCTGCACACATCCATGCTGCATGCACCCACGCAGCCCTCCCCCCATCTCAGCGGCTGGGCCAGCTGCAAAGCAAGACACTGCATTCGGGGTCAGGGGTCCACAGTCCTGACACAGACAGGGGGGTGGGAGGCCTCAGGCACGTCCCAGAGGACAGAGGGGGCCACATCAGCATCGAGCCCCGGAACGGCCCACTCCCCTGGCCCCACTCTTTCTGGCCTTCAGGCCTCGTTGTCAGTTTAGCAAACCCCTCACATAGCTAAGTTAATAGTTCTCGGCTTTAAGCACTGTTTGCCACGGGTTCAACTTGTATTTCACTTTGGCATGAATTTCAGGAATCTTGGATCCTCCCACATTCAATTATCCTGAGGAACCAATGTCTTCTAACGGAATAAAAACTAAAAAAGAGGGAGTCTTCTTTCAAAGAGAGGCGGTGGGAAATGCATTCCTTGAAATCCATCAGCACTGTGGGAAAGCCCCCTGGTGGGGAGGTGGGGGGTCTCTTTCCACACACTCACGGTTCTTTCCACACTAAGAGGGGCTGGGGAAGTAAAGCTCATCTAAGGACCTGCCATGGGGCCCTGTGTCTCCCTGAGGATTTTAAAAGCTGACCACCCAAGTCAGGATCTTTTTTTTTTCTTTTTGGGTCACACCCGGCCATGCACAGGGGTTACTCCTGGCTCTGCACTCAGGAACTACTCCTGGCGGTGCTCGGGGGACCCTATGGGATGCTGGGAATCGAACCCAGGTTGACTGCATGCAAGGCAAACGCCCTCCCTGCTGTGCTATCGCTCCAGCCCCGCAAGCCAGGATCTCACCCCGCAAAGAGAGCAATTCCACATGAAAGATACGTGTGGACTCAAACGGAATCCACAGGGGCTGGGAGACAGTACGGTGGGTAGGGCGTTTGCCTTGCATGTGCCCTGACGTGGGTTCGATCCCCAGCATCCCATATGCCACCTCCCCCACCCCAGCAGCACCACCGGGAGTAATTCCTGAGTGCAGAACCAGGAGGAAGCGCTGAGCATCGCCAGGTGTAACCCCCGCACCCCACCACCAAAAACAAAACAAAAAGAGAATGACGTCCACCGAAAGCCCCGGCTCTGCGGGCAGCCTTTCCGCCGCGCCCTCTCAGCGCCGAGGGCATTTACCGTGAAGAGCATAGTCCGATTCTCCTCCATGTCCGTGGGCTGCACGCTGTGGTGCCCGCTGACCAGGTGGTTCTCAATGTCACTCTCCTCGAAGGAGCTGAAGAAGCTGTGGCTGCGCAGGCCCCCCGCCTGCAGCTCCTTCCTGAAGGCCAGGGAGCGCAGCCCGGGCTGCGAGAAGGACTTGCGCATGGGCCGCTGCGGCTGCTCCCCGCTGCCCGCGGGCTGCAGCGCCGAGCGGAACCTGTCGGCCAGGGAGACGCCCCCCAGGGCGGGGCCCGCGGCGTCGGGGTTCTGCGGGGCCAGGTCCAGGGGCTCGGCCTTCCGGCCGCCGCTGACGTGGTTAAACTTCTCGATGCACTCGTCGATCAGGGCCGGCGGGGCCTTCTTGTGGGCCACCGTCACGCGGCCGCAGAAAAGCACCTCGAACTTCTTGGCGAACGTGTCGTCGAACTCCGATGGGCAGTGCAGCTCCTCCTGGCGGGCGATCTTCCCCGCCTGCCGGATGGAGCTGATGATCTCGGGCACCTGCAGGGAAGGAAAGGTGAGTTCGGGGTTAGCGGCGGGCTCTCCCGGGCACGCACCTGCACGGAGCAAGCACTGCATGCCTGCCCATCACCCCATCAAAACCCCAGGCCTGGGTGGGGGGCATGACCAGAGTGACAAGAGGAAAGCCCCGCTGACACGCCTCGGGGACACATTCACTTGCCCATGACACACTGCGGGTTACTGGCCTGAGAAGGTCCCCCTGGGAAGTGGCAGGGCATGGTGCTCCCACCTAGGCCGAACCCCTGCGTCCAAATCCAACCTCCTGTGTCTGGAGCAATAGCAACAGCAGGTAGGTTGTTTGCCTTGCACGCAGCCGACCCGGGTTCGATTCCCAGCATCCCATACATATGGTCCCCTGAGCACCGCCAGGAGTAATTCCTGAGTGCAGAGCCAGGAGTAACCCCTGTGCATCGCCGGGTGTGACCCCAAAAGTGGAAAAAAAAAACAAATCCAACCTCCTCCCAAAGAGGGGCTCGTGGAAACACAGACAGCAGCTATTTTAGATTTCACAGGCCGGCGAGCTTGCACAAGTCTTCCTGAAGAAATGACCGGGCTAAGGAGCACATGGCTGGAATGACCTGACCGAGCAGTTTGCCCCCTCACCACAGGGCGCCCGCCCGTGGCCACTGGCAGCGCAGGGCTCGAGGCTCCGTTCTCTGAAGAGCTAGGGGGCTCCAGTCACGTAAGCAAGGCAGGACGCTAGCCGGCCACCACAGCAACCAGCAGGGCTGGCTTTCCTGGGGGGGTGGGGCACAGAGCCTCTGGGCCGAGCGTCACACTGAGCATCACCACAGGATCCAGGGACGGAAGCAAAGAGCCTCCGGCCGGGATCGCCTACATCAGGACCCTTCCCAGAGAGAGACGAAGCCGCGGCAGGCGTACGTGCGCATCTGCAGCCTGGACCCGAAACAAGATGTGCGGGCGAAAGAGGAACGGGGCTTTCGGGGAAGCCCCCCCCCCCGCCCGTGGCGCGGTGTGCCTGAGAGAGAACCAGCACTTCTCCAAGGCTCCCGGAAGGAAATTCCACCAAGGACCCATTCCTGGCTGCCCCAAAGTCTTATTTTGACAATAGTCCATAGGAAATTCCTCCACAGCCACTCAGCACAGGTCAAAGGTCAGCACGCACGGGGAGGGGGGAAGACGTCCCAAGCACGCTTGGCACCTAGGGGCCCTGGTGCCCGCAGAGACCTACGACCCTCAAAGGTCTTCCTTTACGACCCCTTCGACCAACACCTGGCCGGGAAGGTCACGATGGTTCCCAAGATGCTTTAAACCCAGAGTCGAGCATTTCAAGTGATTCCAGGGGCGCGGAGCATGGTCCAGGGAGCAGGGTGTGTTTGCCTTGCAGGCGGCCAGCCCGGCTTCAGCCCCAGCATCCTACAGGGCCTCCTCAGCACATCTGGCTAGTTCCTGAGTGCAGAGCCAGTAGGCTGTGCCCCCTGATTTCTGAAGCAGACCCCAATGTTAACAGCAACATTAGAGGCGGCCACGCCCCCGCGCCTGGCACTGAGCACTGGCCTGTGCTGCAGCACGGCTCTCCACCGCCGAGAAATCATAACGGGCGGGCGAAGGGCCTCAGCCCGCTGGGGGCGGGAGCAGGAGGCAGCCCTGCCTCAGCTTCCCTGCCTCCGCCCCTTGGGCTTGGGGTTTGGGGCCACACCTGGTGGTGCTCAGGCTCACTCCTGGTGGGGATTGGGGGACCCCAAGGGGTGCCAGGAACCAAACTCTAACGCTGTATTTTAAGGGGGGGCTGAGGGTGGGGAGTTGACTTATGCAAGTGAAGCATCCTGGGGCCCTCAGAGGCGGCGTGTGAAGCCCTCCTCTCCCCGACAATGAGTGCACTGCTACACCTGTCTGAGGCGGGGTGGCTGGGAGGGTCACTAAGGGAGATCAGGAGGAGAGGGCAGAATGAAGGCGGGGTGCTGTGTGGACCCCCGGGACTCCCCACTGCACCAGGCCCCATCCCAGGCCGCCCAGTGCAGGCCCCCAGAACGACTCGCTCACTTGGTCCTGTCACCAAGCTGTCCCCTGGGGTCTCGAGTGCGGGAACTTCAAACTCGGGGGGAAGAGCCAGGCCAGCGAGGGCAGGCCCGCCCCGGGAAGGGGTGTGTGCGTGTGGACGTGCGCGTGCGCCTGAGAAGGGTGGTTGTGCACACATGCATGTGTGTCTGAGAAGGCTGTGACTGGGAGAGTGTGTGGGTGCGTGTGTGTGTGTGTGTGTGTGTGTGTGCACCTGAGTAGGGTGTGTGCATGGTGTCTAGGTAGGGTATATGTGTGTGTCTGAGAAGGCTGTGTCTGGGAAGAGTGTGTGGATGCATGTGTGTGCATCTGGGAAGGATGTGTGTGTGTGTGCGTGTGTGTGTGTGTGTTCGGGAACAGGTGTGTGTGTGCATCTGGGTAGGGTGTGTGTAAGTGTCTAGGTAAGGTATATGTGTGTGAGGAGGGTGTGTGTCTGTCTGGGAAGGGTGTGCACATTTATGTGAGTGTGTATGTGTGTCTGGGAAAGGTGTGCACGTTTGTGTGAGTGTGTGTCTGGAAGGGTGTGCACATTTGCGTGAGTGTGTATGAGTGTGTGAGTGTGAGTGTGTGTGTCTGGGAAGGGTGTGCATGTTTGTGTGTGTGTGTGTCTGGGAAGGGTGTGCACGTTTGCATGAGTGTGTGTGTGAGTTTGTGACTGTGTGTCTGGGAAAGGTGTGCACATTTGCATGAGTGTGTGTGAGTGTGTCTGAGAAGGGTGTGCATGTTTGTGTGTGTCTGGGAGGGTTGTGCACATTTGTGTGAGTGTGAGTGTATATGAGTGAGTCTGAGTGTGTGTGTGTGTGTGTCTGGGAAGGGTGTGTACACTTGCGTGAGTGTGTATGTGTGAGTGTGAGTGTGTGTCTATGTGTGTGTGTGTGTGTGTGTCTGGGGCGGGTGTCCGTGCCTGTGTGTGGGGCCAGGTGTGCTCTCCTGCTCTGGCTTCCCGGCAGGAGCACCAGCAGCTCTGGGAAGCTACTCAGTGAGCACAGAAGGGCTCGAAGCCAAGGCCTCCCTGAACCCAGGGTCGGGGCAGGAGACCTCGCACAGGAGGCGGCCGCGGGCGAGGAAAAGAACGGGCACCAGGGGCGACAGCAGGACCTGCGGGCGCCCCAGCTGTCCCTGCACGGACACTGGGCAGGGAGGGGCGGGGCAGGAGGCCGGGGTAAGGACGGGGGCAGGGAAGCCCTCCGGCAGCAGTGGGGGGCTCTGCAGCCGAGACCCCAAGGTTCACGCCCCACACCCAGTCCCCGAGCACTGCGGGAGCAGCCCCAGGCCCCCGGGATGTGGCTCAGAAACGGGAAAAGGAAAGGCAGAGGGGAGGTGGGAAGTAAAGGAAAGGAAGTGTGGAGCTGCGCTGGCTGAAGTCTGGAGCCTGGGCTGTGAAAGTGAAGGGCGGGGCTGCCACTACCCCCCCCCCAGCAAGCGCAATTGAAAAGCGACCCTTAGGGGACAGTCCACAGACTGTCACACTAGCTACTGCAAGCACTTCAACACATGACTGACAGGATTCACTGCAAGGTCACAGACCGACTGCTTTCACACACCGAGGGCTCTGGGAATGTGGAACAGCAACCTTTTTTAGTTTCATCTTTGCAATAACAGAGACGTCATCTCTGATTACAGATAAACTGATCGCGTAAATCAAAATGAAAGCAAAAACCAGAATCTGACGAGCATTCCACAGGTCCATAAATCCAATAAGGGCAGGAGATTATTTCCTTCAGAACCACAGCAAAAATGTTAGATAATTTAAACTTCTCATGGAAAAAAGGGTCACTGGTTTTTGGTTTTGTTTTTGTTTTTTCTTTTTTGGCTTTTTGGGTCACACCTAGCGATGCACAGGGGTTACTCCTGGCTCCACACTCAGGAATTACTTCTGGCGGTGCTCGGGGGACCATATGGGATGCTGGGAATCAAACCTGGGTTGACCGCGTGCAAGGCAAACGCCCTACCCGCTGTGCTATCACTCCAGCCCCGACTGCTACTATATTTCTATTTTTTCTTACATTTTAAAAGTTTTTATAACTTGCTTCAGCATGACATATCTTCTTTCAATCCTTCTCTCATTATTATTATTATTATTATTATTATTATTATTATTAGTAGTAGTAGTAGTAGTAGTAGTAGTAGTATGGGGGTCACACCCAGCAATGCACAGCAATTACGCTGGCTCTGCACTCAGGAATTATTCCTGGCGGTGCTCAGGGGACCATCTGAGATGCTCGGAATCGAACGGGGGTCAACCCCGTGCAAGGCAAACTCCCTACCCGCTGTGCTATCGCTCCAGCTCTGGGTCACCGTTTTTTTATTCCTCTATTTCATTTTTTTAAATTAATTAATTTTTCTTTTATTGAATCACCATGTAAAAAGTTACAAAGCTTTCAGGCTTAAGTCTCAGTTACACAATGCTCAAACACCCATCCCTTCACCAGTGCACATATTCCACCACCAAGAACCACAGTAAACCTCCCCCCAGCCCCCCACCCCGTCTGTGTAGCTGATAAATTTCACTTTACTTTCTCTTTACTTTGATTACATTCAATATTTCAACAAAAAAACTCACTATTACTGTTTGGAGTTTCCCCCCCAAAGTCAGACCTGCCGGAAAGGAAGCATTCAACTTTATACCACAGCTAGACTTGAAATCTATATTCATTTCACACATGAAGCTAGTTTTTCTGAAACTCCCGTGTTTCCGGGAGGCAGCTCAAAGGAGGGGGGTGTCACACGCAGGAGAGGGCTGGGTTCCCTCTTCCCAGACACTACACAGTCCCCAGAACCTCAGGGTGAGATTCCTGATTACCAGGCTAGGAGTAACCCTCAAGCACGCCAGGTGTGTGCTCCATGGGCCCCCTCCCCAACATCATGGGACCCAATGCACTTAGTCTACCCGTGTGAACTTCCACACAATTGACTGGATACTGCTTTACGAGTAGCCAGAAAGAATACTTTCCAAGGGGTTGGAGCGATAGCACAGTGGGTAGGGCGTTTGCCTTGCACTCGGCCAACCCGGGTTCAATTCCCAGCATCCCATATGGTCCCCCGAGCACTGCCAGGAGTGATTCCTGAGTGCAAAGCCAGGAGTAACCCCTGTGCATTGCCAGGTGTGACCCAAAAAAGCAAAAAAAAAAGAATACTTTCCAAGAGATTTAGAAATACTCATCTCTGTCCATAATGGCCTTAAACTAAATCTGGGCCGATTTTTGAGGATTGTGGGGGAGGGGTTAAAGGATTCAATTACACACTGTAAGTTTAATTTTATTCACAAAAACTTAGGCAAAAGCTTCTGAAACAACACATGGAATAAAAAGCCACTTTACTCTTACATTGACACCTTTGTTTTACTGCCAACTAGCAACAAATCCATAGTAAATGAACCTAAAGAGTCTCCTGTTTAAATGTTCAGTCCCTGTCCCATCCCCCACCTTTAACATCCAAGCATTTCAAAACCGCAAAAAAACAGGGAGGGGGGAAGCAGGTCATACTGAGCTTTTGTCCCTGGCATAAAGTATCTCTCGCTTTGAGGGATTAAAACAAGCAGTTCAGACAGAAAATCACCTGTTTGGCTCAGCTGTTCTAAGCCAGGTAAACGGGAAACGGGGGAGAAGGTGAAACTGAGCATTTAAGTGTTTCTTCACTCTTACACTCCTTGGATTTCAAAGGAGACACTCAGCAAGGGCCCCACTAAGCACCCATGAAATTATGTCGCGGGAAACACACCTTGGCCATCATAAAGCCCAGGTGGGCGTCTGCAGGCTCCAGTAGCCGAGGGGAGAGCTGTGAGGCTGCAGGCCCAGAGCCGGGCCCAAGTGCGTGTCTTCCACTGGGCACCACGGGCACGGCCCCCCGGGGCTGCCCACCCGGGCTTATCCTCCTAGGCTGGAGGCGGCTTCTCCTGGAGAACCAAGGGGGCCTCCACCAAGGCTGACCTACCTGCACCCCCCCACCCGTAGCCACACCCCTACTCTTGGGTCATATCTTCCCCAAAGAGAAAAGGGAGGGGAGGGGAGGGGAGGGGAGGGGAGGGGAGGGGAGGGAGAGGAGGGGAGTGGGCTGCTTAGCTGGGCTGAGAATCGCTCAGCTCAGGCCCACAAGTCCGGAAGGCCCGGCTCTGCAAGACCAGAGTGCAGGACACAGCTGCAAGGGTGCAACCACTAAGTAGGCAAGCCCCACACCCAGTGCACAGAGCACAGGAGGTGGAGTAGGTGGGGGGAAAGGGGAGAGAAAAGGGAAAGGGAGGCAGGGAGGGAAGGGGAGGGGAAAGAAAGGAGAGAAGGGGAGGAGTAAAGGATGGGGCGAAAAGGGAAGGGAGGGGAGGGGAGGGGAGGGGAGGGGGAGCAGGGGCGAGGCCAGGCGAGGCAGCTGGGATCCCTCACCTGTCTGGCCCGTCTGGGCGGCACCCCCAATCCCTGGGTTCCAGACACTGAGAGCCCACCCACACCCGAGGCCGCCACTTGGCTCCGTCTTCTTGATTTTGGGGTAACCACGCCCAGCGGTGCTCAGGAGCTACTCCCAGCCCAGTGCTCGTGCACACAGAGCCCGGTGCTCTTTCTTTCTCGGCCACCCCTCCTCCTGGCCCCGTTGTTGTTGCTGTTGCTTGTATTTTAGTTTGGGGGCCGCACCCAGGGGTGCTCACGGCTCATTCCTGGCTCTGTGCTCGGGGATCCCTCCTGGCTGGGCCCCGGACCCTACAAAGTGCCAAGGATTGATGGGTGGGAGAGAGCAGCAAGGCAGGCGCCTTATTTCCGGGACCATCTCTCTTGCCCTCAACGGAAGAGGAACCGGCGCCGTGCTCCCCAGAGGGAGCACTCCTTCCAGTCTCTGCTCCCCAGTCCTGGGGCCCCGGTCCCCGCCCACAGGGGGCGAGGTGCCCCACAGCCCCACATCAGGGCTGAAGCGAGGGACAAGGTCGATCTTCTTTACAGCCAAGATAAGCGGCCAGCACGGGGACGGCTGGCCCCCACCTCTTACTCCCTCCAGGGGCCCAGGCACGACCCTCTCCTGGGCCCCAAAGGAGCGAGCCAAGCAGGGACACCTTGCCTTGGCGTGAAAGGCCAACTTCCGACCCCGGGAAAAAAATTACCTCACCATCTCCCCACTTCTCAAGGTTTGATCCCTGGCACCCTACATGGTCCCCGAGCCTGCCAGGAGTGATCCCTGAGCACAGAGCCAGGAGTAACCCCTGAGCATCGTCACTGGACGTGCCCCTCCCCCCAAAAATGTTTTGTCTTTAAAAAGCTGTTTGCAGGCAAGGGGCCTCTCAGCCTACAACAGCACCCCCACATATTCCACCACCACCGCCCTGCTCCCCGGCAGGGACCGGCCGCTCTCAGGCGAGCAGGGCCGGCAGACCCCAGACTCTGCCGGAAACTCTGCTTGCAATCAGGGTCTCGGATGCATCCCAAAGAGGGCACGGGGAGATGGGAAAGGACTTCCCTAGACCAGAAGGAAATTCGCCAAGTAGGTGCAGGAGCATCAAACCAAAACAGCCACCGCAGGGCGGGGCCACGCCCCCCCCCCCCCCCCGAGTGTGCCAAGAAAGCACCAGGGGGCAACTTCCCCTTCTGGGCGGCCAGGAAGGTGGCGCAGGGACCCAAGGCCTCCTTTCGGGATGAGGTGACCGCTGAGGGGTCACAGTGCACCAAGCCCTCCTGCTGACGAGGACACACAGGGACAGGGACGGTTCATTCTCAGTTGTGGAGACTCGGAACAGTAGCAGAAATGCCCCCGAGGCCTGCAAACCCCCAAGCGGAAGCAACGATGGGTTTGGGGGTCCAGGAAGGGGGAGGGACCACAGGACCTGGGTCTCTGGCCACGGGAGAGAGGGAGAGTCTCTCTCAGGGAGAGGGCCAGACCTGGGAGCGTCCATCAGAGCTGTACAGACGGGCGTGGACGCGCTTGGTCCTGCCCCTCAGGGCCAGCATGATGGGGCGCTGAGGACCGACAGAGGCTGGACACAGGGTCCCACGGCGGGGAGGACGAGCAGTAGCCGGGTCACAGTGTGAGGCCCTGGGGTCCATCCCCACCCAGCACCGCAGTCAGAGGAAACTTGCCTCCACCTTCCGGGGCTTTCCAAGCTGCTGATCTGACGGGTCCTCCCTCCCTGCCCAGAGAGGAGGGTCGGAGGGTGGAGGAGGGGCTCACAGCCCCCCCCACCAGGCTGACTTCATCCCCACGAGACCAGCCGGTTGACAATCAGGCACATTCCTAGAGAGCCAGCCCCTCCCCCCCAAGTAAGGCTGATGAGAGATAAAGACGCGGCCCAGCCAAGGGCTGCTGCTGGGAAGGCGGCCAGGCTGCTGGCCAGCAGGGCGGGCGGGAGAGCTCGGGGCTCGGCCCCCACCACGGGCTCCCGCACCCCCTGCTCGGCAGGAAAAGGATCCCACTGCCCCCTACCCCCCTAAGCCCCACAAGTTCTCTGACATGAGATCTCACTTGGAGGGGAGTTGCAGGGGAGGAGGAGGGGGAGGGGGAGGCCAACAGTCCCCCTGAGCCCCCGGGGACAAAAGGCACAAGGAGCAAAGTAATTTATCTGTCTCAGACCTTGCAGGGGCCCAGGCACTGCTGTTTCGTAAACATCTCAGGGAAGACATCCCTGAGTTCTGATTTCTCTCCCCTCATTACTCCCCCGAGGCCAACACAGATTATTTCTGGGTTTTTATTTCGGTGTTTTTTTTGGGGGGGGCTAAAGGGGGGTGGAGGGTGGGGCACGGACAGCAGTGACCAGGGGCTATTTTTGGCTCTGTGCTCAGAAAACAATTAAAAACAATACAGACTGCGCGACAGAACAGGGGGCAGTGTTTGCCTGGCAGGGGAATTCCTCAGGTTTGATCCCATACCGCTCCCCCCCCACTCCCCCGCCCCGCCCACCGGGGGTGACCCCTGAGTGCAGAGCAAGGAGTAAGCCCTGGCGCCTCAAGGCCCCCAAACGAACAAGAACCCTACGATGAAGTCAGCAGTGAGCCTGCCCAGGGGCACCTGTGCCTCTGGAAAATCACTGCCAGAGCAACGGTTCCTGGGGCGGGCACCCTGCCCTGGGCGGTCACCCCCCCCCCCCCCCCAGCGCACAGCACTGAGAACCAGCGGCCACTCAGGGCCTGTGCCCAGCACCAGACATGATGAAGCCGGCCGGGTTGCTTTTCTGTTTTAGGGCCGTGCCCAGGGATGCTCGGGAATCACTCCCGGCGGTGCCCAGGGAACCGGCCATCTGGAGGGCTGGGACTGAAGCCATGCTGGCCACAGGCGAGGCAGATGCCCTCCCCGCTGTAATACGGCTCCAGCCAGAAGCTGGATTTCTTTCCTTTACACTGTTTTCCAGTGGACAGGGATGGTCTGGGCCTGACCTGGCGGTGCTCAGGGATCACACCTGGCTCTGAGCTCAACGAACCCAGTTCAGCCATGTGCAAGGCAAGCACCTACCCGCAGTATCACCACTGCAGCCCCGAAGCTGGGTTTCTTGGCCAAGAATGGGGTGAGCCAGCACTCTGAGCTCCTGGGGGGCGGGAATTCAGTCATCACCAGCGCAGGGCCCAGAAACTAAAGAGCCGAAGGCAAGGTGCTTCCCTGCTGCGGCTAGACATGCAGAGACTAGACCTGCAGCCCCAATGGACACTCAGGTGCAGTAAGAACCTTCAGGCGCTGCTCCCTTCAGGGTGCTCCAAACAGCAGAGGAAATGCACAACCCAGCAACATGGCTCCTTGGGACTCAGTTTACATCGACAGGGTTCTGACCTTCTGACCTAGCTAGTCACAATAGGTCAAAGGTCAACATACAGGAGGCCACAAATCCATCACTCCGAAGTGGGCATTTGGATTATCTTTCTTTCTTCTTTAATTGTGGGGGGGCTTTTTGGGTCACACCCAGCGATGCTCAGGGGTTACTCCTGGTTCTGCACTCAGGAATCACTCCCGGCATTGCTCAGAGGACCATAATGGATGCCGGGGATGGAACCCGGGTGAGACACATGCAAGGCAAGTGCCCTCCCTGCTGTACTATGCTCCGGCCCCTAGATTATATTCCTGATGCCAACATTTACAGTTAAAACCTGTTGTTCCTCTTGGAGGTGGGGGAAGGCGGGAATACCAGAAATCAAACTCAGAGCCTCCCTCGCATGAGGCCAGGGCTGAGACCACATGGCAGGTAAAAAAAAAGAAAAAATCATCTTTTAGACTTGGAAACATGTTATCTTTGTTTTTTTGGTGGGGGGGCGCTTTTTGGGTCACACCCGGCAATGCAGAGGTTACTCCTGGCTCATGCACTCAGGAATTACTCCTGGCGTTGTTCGGGGGACCCTACGGGATGCTGGGAATCAAACCCAGGTCGGCCCCATGCAAGGCAAATGCCCTACCCGCTGTGCTATCACTCCAGCTACCCCCCCCCCCAACGTGTTATCTTTCTCAAAATCAGCGGCCACCAGAGACAGCATCACTATGGCCTGGCAAACACCACCTCCAAATTGTGCCCTTGATTTCCCCCCATGACAAACTTCCTCTGGGTCCACCCTGGGAAGAAAACTTCCCGCAAAGGACCACGTGGCCCATACAACGCCTAGACGGTCACGCACTCTGCCAAACAACACACTTCCTGCCCACTTTTCAAGCTTTTCAAAACTGGAGCCTCTACCTCACGGGCCAGCACCCGGTTTCCTGGAGCCGAGACGCCCTGGGAGTTGGAGAAACTCCGCACGGCACTTGGGGAGAGCAGAGGAACTTCAGAAATAGCTGCAGGGGCCCTTCCCAGCTTCCATATTTGGCCAAGGGAAATCAAGGCAGCGCTGAGCCCTGAGTGAGGTCACCAAGGCTGCCCGAAGCGGGCACCGTGGACACCCCCCTGCAATTCCCGTATCTGACGGCAATGGCTTGGCCCCTGAGCCATGCCCGGGCACCAAGCTGAAAGTAGCCTCTGAAAAAATATCTGGCGTGGCCTAAAACAGAGAACCAAAACGGAACAGTACTGAGAAATCCACCCCTAGATCAAAGAGTCACAACCAGGGCATGATGGTAGTAATTCATTCTCTCTCTCTCTCTCTCTCTCTCTCTCTCTCTCTCTCTCTCTCTCTCTCTCTCTCTCTCTCTCTCTCTCTGGTAGTAATTCATTCTCTCTCTCTCTCTCTCTCTCTCTCTCTCTCTCTCTCTCTCTCTGGTAGTAATTCATTCTCTCTCTCTCTCTCTCATCTCTGTGTGTCTCTGTCTCTCTGTGTTTCTCTGTGTCTCTCACTGTCTCCACTCTCTCCTCTCTCTGTATGTCTCTCTCTGTCTCTGTCTGTCTGTCTGTCTCTCTCTCTCCACTTTCGTTTTTGTACTGCACCTAACACTGCTCGGGGCTAACTCCTGGCTCTGTGCTCAGAGCTCACACCCGGCCCTGTGCTCAGGGATCACTCCTGAAGGCACTCGGGACCATATGGAGAACCAGGGACTGAACCCAGATCAATGGCTTGTAAGTCACGTGCCCTACCCGCCGTCCTCGCCCCAGCTCCTGCTCTCTCTCTTACCTAGGTGAGTGCTCCACAATCTGGAGAACACTCAGAGGGTGAACACACGCCTACTGAGAAGCTCCAGGGGTGACAATCCCCCGCTCACAGCTGGACAGGGGCTCCGTCCCGGGCCCCTCTCTCCCTTACAAAGGGAGACTATCGGTGCTGACAGGAGCAGGCCTCGGGACCAATCCTGGCATCGCTCAGCACACCGTCCTCACGGAGCAGATGACGGACTCGGGGGCGCCGGCCAGGAGACAGGAATCAGGGCCCCGGCATGCACACAGCTGACTGCCGGCTCCATCCCGGGCACTGAGTCTGGGGTGGCCCAGCCAGTCCCCAGCGCCGGGCACTGAGCGGCACTGCGTCCTGGGCCTCACCCTGAAGCCAGCCGGCCCAGAATCACTGGGATGCCCCCACACACCGCCCCCCAAGCCTCCTGACCGCTTGAGAGCCCTCGGCTAAGCCGGGGGAGAAACGAGACTGAGAGGGCCTGAGCAATAATAGCACAGCGGGGAGGCCGTCTGCCTTGCACACGGCCAACCAGGGTTCGATCCCCAGCATCCCATATGGTCCCCCGAGCACCGCCGGGAGTAATTCCTGAGTGCAGAGCCAGGAGTAATCCCTGAGCATCACCAGGTGTGACCCGCAAATTCAGGTAACTTTTTTAAAGAAAAGAAAAAGGCTGAAGCCAGAGCACTGACCCCAGAAACTTAGTGATGATGCCCGGCACACGGGCCCCTCCACAGACACGTGCCCCCGAGGGGGCTGGCGGTCCACGTTCCCTGCATCCGCCCACCAGACACCGTGTCTGGACACTCAGGGGTCCTCCCCGTGACAGTTGTTCCCAGAGCACCCAGCCAGAGACCAACAGGAAACGTGTGACCCAGCCTGAACCGGTGATTGCCCCGTGTGTGGCCACAGGCTGGGGAGAATGGCTCTAGCGGGAAACCGAGTTCACGAACCAAATCATCCCGGAGGACGGGACGGGGCTTCACCTGTTCCAGGAAGAGCAGCAGGCGCTGACAGACGCCGCTCAGGTCAACAGCGGCACCAAAACAAGGCCTCTGGTCCCTTGGCCACGGGCCTTCCCATCCCGGAGCTGCCTCACTGCCCGCCGGCCCTGACTTATCTCCCCTCCGCCCACTGATGCTCCTCTCCTGTCCCCTATGTCCATCCCCCACTGATCACCATCAGGGAAACCAAGGCTCTGGCCATGACTGATTCCTCGGGCCAGAGACACCGGCTCCGAGGGCGGGGGTGGGGGGTGGGGTGGGGCCTGTGTTCCATCCCCGAGAGCTGCACGGGGAGTGAGCACAGAGCGGAGAGTAGCCCCTGAGCACTCCCAGGTGTGGTCCAAACCACAAACAAAAACGGCACCAGTTCCACTTTATTAGTCTCCATCTATGCACCAATTCTGAAAACATTTCCCTAACACCTGCGCCCTTGTTTCAGATCCTGCACGTGTTCCAGCCCTGTGACAGAGACAGCACCGGCAGAAGAGCTAAAGTATAAAGAACAGACAGATCATTTTTTTTTTCTTTTTTGGGTCACACCCGGCGATGCTCATGGGTTACTCCTGGCTCTGCACTCAGGAATTACTTCTGGCAGTGCTTGGGGGACCATATGGGATGCTGGGAATTGAACCTGGGTCGGCCGCGTGCAAGGCAAACGCCCTACTTGCTGTGCTACTATCGCTCCAGCCCCAGAGCCAGATAATTTGTGCCTTAATTTTCTTTTTTTTTTTTTTTGTTTGGTGCCACACACAATGATGCTCAGGGACCGACCCTCTGGCCCGCCTGGAGGGCTGCTCAGACTCTCTCCCAGCAGTGCTCACAGGACCATGGGATGCCGAGATTGAAACCTGGGCCAACCCCATCCTAAGCACAGGCACGAGCCCTCTGAGCCATCTCCCAGGACCTCAGGCTTCAAACTTGACAGAACCAGAGCTACTCCCGGCTCAGTGCTCAGCGGGCACATTTGGAAGTGCTGGGAACTGAACCCAGGTCTCCCGAGGCATACCATGCACTGCAGCCATGAAGCAAGCTCAGGGCCCCAAACCTGCTTCCTGAAACTACTTTCCAGGCGGACAAGGAGGAGGGAATCCCAGCGTGACGTCCAACAAGACCGGGATGTCAGCTGCTCCCAGACCCGAGCTGGCCCTCCTCTGACTCCAAAGACACATCCTGTGCCTGTGTCCATGCTCTTGTGAAGATTTTCCTTCTTTAAACCTGATTTGGAGCCAAAGAGGTAGGGTAGGGTCCTTGCTTTGCATGTGGCAGACAGGGTTCAATCCCGAGCACAGCCAGGTGCGGGCCCCAAATAAAACAAACAAACAAACAAACAAACAAACAAAAACAGGGAGAGGGACTGGAGCGATAGCACAGCAGGTAGGGCATTTGCCTTGCACATGGCCAACCCGGGTTCGATTCCCAGCATCCCATATGGTCCCCCGAGCACCATCAGAGTAATTCAAACAAAACAAAACCAAAAAAAAAAAAACCAAAAACCAAAAACAGGGAGAGGGGCTGGAGCAATAGCACAGCAGGTAGGGTATCTGCCTTGCACATGGCCGACCTGGGTTTGATTCCCAGCATCCCATATGGTTCCCTGAGCACTGCCAGGGGTAATTCCTGAGTGCAGAGCCAGGAGTAACCCCTGTGCATCGCCGGGTGTGACCCAAAGAGAAAAAAAAAATCAGAGAGACAGAGAGACACGTGGGGGGGGGGGGGGAGGAGAGAGAGAGAGAGAGAGAGAGATGAGAGAGAGAGAGAGAGAGAGAGAAGGAAAGTGTCTGTCGTAAAGGCAGGGGAGTTGAGGGGGTAGCAGGGAAACTGAAGATACTGGCGATGGGAAATGGACACATGGACACTGGTGAAGGGACAGGTGTGGGAACATTGTATGACTGAAACCTAATCATAAACAACTTTGTAACTGTGTCTCACTGTGATCCATTTCAAAAAATAAATTAAAAATAATCAAAAATAATCACTGTCACTGTCACTGTCATCCTGTTGCTCATCAATTTGCTCGAGCGGGTACCAGTATCATCTCCGTTGTGAGACTTGTTGTTACTGTTTTTGGCATAGCGAATACACCACGGGGAGCTTGCCAGGCTCTGCCCGTGCAGGCGAGATACTCAGTAGCTTGCCGGGCTCTCTGATAGGGGCGGAGGAATAGAACCCGGGTCAGCAGTGTGCAATGCAAATGCCCCACCGCTGTGCTATCGCTCCAGCCCAATCAAAAATAATAAATAAATAAATATTTTTTTTTTTTAAGAAACCAAACCTGCCTTGCAGGTGACATCTGCCTGAGCCATCTCTTCCCCAGCAGAGCAGAGCCACAGTCTACATGTGTGCCCGTGACACACGTGGCAGGGCAGGGCAGCCACGAGAGGAGCCATGTCACCACCCCCCTGGCCCTGGTGGCTTCCGTGCTCGGCTCACTCGGTGCCGCCTTCACGTGTCAGAGGATCCCCCCGCCCCACCCGCCCTTCCAGCTGTCGCACTCAGTTCCTCTCAGGCGCCAGGCCCCACGGGCACCTGCAACTACTGACAGGGACCCACGGGGGGGAAACACAAGCCATGGCGAGTTGCGGGCACAGCCCTGTTTCACGTGGGCCGTGAAACGGTGTGCTGTTTGGGGAGACGTGCGTGACTCGACTTTTAGCCAAACGCTTGAGCCACAAGATGCACCAACATCAGCACAGGGGCTCTGGCAAAGCACGCAGACTCCAGCGGTCCAAGTTCTCCACCACTGAGCTCCGCCATCCTGTCTGAACTAAGCCCCTTCACGGCTCCGTGTGACCCTTTTCTCCTATGGAGGGGAGTCTGTGCAGGGACTGGAGCGATAGCACAGCGGGGAGGGCATTTGCCTTGCACAAGGCCGACCTGGATTGATTCCCAGCATCCCATAGGGTCCCCCAAGCACCGCCAGGGGTAATTCCTGAGTGCATGAGCCAGGAGTAACCCAAAAAGCAAAGGGGGGAAAAAAAAGCGTGACCCAAAAAGCAAAGAAAAAAGGGAGAGAATCTGTGGAGTGACGGTGATGGTCACGCAGTAGTCACACCAGTGACGAGCCGTGGGGCCTCTTGGGGCTGCTGGAACTTAAAGAAGGGCTCGCTCCTAATTCTGAGGCTCCTTGAGACTGGGTGATTTGTTAACCTGAGTTGCCTTCCCCGGGAGTAAAAAATCATAAAATAAAATTCACTGCTCCCGGGGCTGGAGAGAGTAAGTGGGTAGGGCGCTTGCCTTGCATGCAGCAGACCCAGGTTCTACCCCAGATGATCTCCCGAGTCCTCCAGGAGTGACCCCTGAGCATCACCAGGTGTGGCCCCACAACAAACAAAAATTCACTGGTTTGGCACTAGGAGATAGGCTGAGCACCTGCCTGACACGCAGGGAGCCCGGTCCAATCCCTGGCACCACATGGGCCTTGAGCACTGCCCGGAGCAACCCCTGAGCACAGCTGGGTGTGGCCCCTGAGTGAACGCCCCACCACTGGTCTCCACAACAAGGCAAAGGGGGTGGGTAGGTGGGCAGCAGTGAACAACTCCCAAACACTCTGGCCCACGAGCACCATTCCTGAGAGCCTTTCCCCAGCCCTCGTCCCTGGGGACCACCGGCAAGGACAGGAGACGAGATGCTCCTCGGGTGAGCACTGACGAGAAGAACACAGCTCCAGAGTCTGCAGGAGAGGGGGGCTTGGACATCCGAAGCGCGTGTGTACCCTGTCCACCCTCGGCCCCGCTCTGCCGGCCACTCTCGGTCTCGGCTCTGGCGTCAGCCTGTGACTCGGCTTTCTCCGGAGCCCCCTTCCCTACTCCAGGAAGGCGCTGCCCTGCGGTGGGTCCCACCCCTCAGGACCATCTGCCACCCAGCAGCCCCCACCCCCCGGTGGTGGTTCCCTCCCCCCCCCCCCCCCGCCTCCTCCAGGGCATAGCGGAGGAAACGCCTTCTCGCCTTCTCTCTGTCACGGCCCGTGTCCTCCTGGTCACCAGCAGCACCGGACGGGAGGGCAGGGTCCAGGGAGGGCGGCCCCAAGAGCCGGGTCTGTCGGGAGCAAACTCCGACCTGCCTCCTTCCCATCCCGGCTCTGGGCTCAAAGGTCTGCGAGCAGCTGGGGCTTCACAGCCCTGTCCCCGAGAGCTGGAGCCGGTGACAGCGGCTCTCGGCCAGCAGAGCTCCTGGGGGCAGGGGAGGGGGGGGGCAGGGGTCCTAGAGGCACCTCACACACTCAGCCCCGGCCACACATTTCTCAAATCCCAGGGACTGTTTGGCTGTGATGAGGTTTTATTAAACTCAAACCCTGAGCCAATTCAACGCCAGGAGAGTCTCCTGGAAACATCTAAGCTGTATGTCCTGAACGACCCACAGTGGGACGATCGGGACACGCGGACGCTGTCCAGGTGTCAGCACACGGGGAGTGGGGGGGTCCCTTACAGGAAGGACCCCCGGCAGTCCGGGAAACAAACACAAGGGCAGATCTAGAGGCCAGGCCGGGGTGGGGGGCAGCGAGGCAGACTGGGCAGTCAGCAGAAACCTCAAAGGTCAATGACTAAAGCTGTGAGAGCGTGAAGCAGTCGGCCTGGGACGGGCTGAACTGGACTCGGCTCAGAAGAAGCCGTTCACACGCCAAACTGCACACGGAGCTCAGGCTGACCAGCGGCAGGGCCCGTGGTGGCAGCAGCCCAGGAGGGAAAGAACCGTGATCTGCTGTTTCTGCCATGGCCATGGGCAGCCGGAACCACAGGGGCCGCCGACGTGCTCCCTACCTGCAGCCCGTGTGTCCCCGGCCAAGGCCCTCACACACACCACCCGCTTCCCACACCCACGCCCCTGCCCAGTGACCCCGCCAGGCCCGGTGCCCTGCAGCCCCCACTCGCCTGGCCTCCCCAACCAGGGCGCCCCCTCTCCGCTCCAGCACGCCTGTCCCCCGGTGCCACCTCCAGCCCCGGCCCCTGCTCTTCTCTCTGCGCACAACATGCTTCATGTCCTTCTTCCATGCCCCCCACACCCCCCACCCCGGCCTCGACCGCACACAGCCATGTGTGCATTTCCTCCTGGCACTCTCCAGGCGGGGGAGAGAGCACAGCGGGTGGGTCACTGCACAGAGTCCCCCAGACAGCACCGGAAGCAATGCCTGAGCACAGCCAGGGGCTGCCCCCCCAACAAAGAAATCACCCTACTTGCAAGTCTCTCCGCTCTCACTCTCCCATCTGGAACTCAGTTCCACGAAACCAGGGGCTCGACTGCTCTGCTTCTGTTCACTGCTGGACCTCCAGCTCCTACAGCGGCACCTGGCACCCGGTAACTGCTCGATAAACAACTGTTGAATGTACACATTTATGAACTGACTTCTTGAATGGAATAATGGCTAGAAACCTCTATTTTTACTGAGGCCAACACATGGGAAAATAAGATATTTACATGAAATATCAAGGAGGGATTATTTTATGAAAGGATTTCCTTCCCTAATCACTGGAGGGATTTCCAGGTAGCTTTCAGAAAACCTGGGGGTTCCTATGGCGATTCTCTGCCAACCAGGTTCTTGGGGTGCCAGGGATACCTTGGTCCACCCCAGTAGTGCTCAGGGACCTCCCGGGCCACATCCAGCAATGCTCAGGGGACACTGTGGTTCGGGAACAGAATGCGGGTAGAATCTATGCTAGGCGGGCACCTGAACCACTGTACAAACTCCCGCCTCCCCCACCCCAAGGCATTTTTAAATACTTAGCTCACTTACTAAAAGATAAACCTATTGTGCAAAGCGAACCAACTCCTCCTGTGCATTAGCCGTGCCTGGCTCACAGGAGGAACCCAGTGAATACGTGCTGAATAAAGCCACAAGCTCTGGGAAACCAACTTCATGCACGCCACAAACTCTAAGAAAACCAAGGTGGATTCGAAAACTCAAAGACTGGATCCTATTTAGTTCCACCTTTTCCACTTTAATCCGACAAACTGACATCGGTGTAGCTAAAGTCCACTGAGACACCAGCAACAACCCCAGCCACTGCCCTTGCAGACAGGTGCAAATCCAGCTGCCCCGGGTCACGCCGTCCTGCTGCAGTGGCCAGCATGCATGGGTCCACGGAGGAGCACAAACACTCAAAAGTGCCACATCCTTGGGGGTTTCTGTGGGTTGAGCCTGAAACTGCACCTCAGAAATACTTTACTGTCTATGTGAAAATTCAAATGCCCTGAATCACCAGGGAAAGACTAATCAAGAAATCACAATCTGCTAATCTTAGTCCAATTTCTTGTAACCCCGGCATGCACTGGTCTTACATTCCAGATGGTGGGTAAGTGACAATGTGTCTTTTTTCTTCTATGCAGTGCTGGGGATCAAGCCCAGGGTCTCACACCCTTGAGCTACTTGAGCCAGACCCCCAGCCCCATATCCAATTTTTATAAAAACAATCTCGCCCTATGCTCCCCCCTAGTTTATTTTACCACTTCCAGCAGTGGCTCCAGGGGACAATACGGGGTGCCGAGGATGGAACCAGGGTGTCCTACATGCTGTCCTACTGCTCAGGCCCCTGGATCACATCTTTTTCTTCTCTTTTTTTAGCTTTTTTTGGGTCACACCCAAAAAAAAGGGGTTACTCCTGGCTCTGCACTCAGGAATCACCCCTGGCGGTGCTCAGGGGACCATATGGGATGCTGGGAATCGAACCCGGGTTGGCCACGTGCAAGGCAAATGTCCTACCCGCTGTGCTATCGCTCCAGCCCCCGGATCACATCTTTTAAAACAAGTATTTCCAATTAAAATTTCCCAATTTAGGGGCTGGAGCCATAGTACAGCAGGTAGGGCATTTACCTTGCATACAGCCGACCCAGGTTCGATCCCCAGCATCCCATATGGTCCCCTGAGTACCACCCAGATTCCTGAGTGCAGAGCCAGGAGTAACCTGTGTGCATCACTGGGAGTGACACAAAAAGAAAAAAAAAATCCCGATTTTTTGCTTTATTCCTACACCATGAAACTGCTCGCTCTTCAACATTGGTAGAGTTATCGAGGCATCACCAAAGTCAAATAAATCACGCTCAGCCGTACATCTGCACAAAAGACTCCCACCACCTTCCCTGCCGCCTCCCTGTCACCATCCAGCTACAATTTACAAAGGTCAAAACATTTTTTTAAGACATTTGCTTTAATTTTTATTTATTTATTTTGCTTTTTTGTGTCACACGCAGCGATGCCCAGGGGTTCCTCCTGCTTTGCACTCAGAAGTAACGCCTGGCCGTGCTCAGGGGGCCATATGGGATGCTGGGAAATGAACCCGGGTTGAACACACGCAAGGCAAACAAACGTCCTACCTGCTGTACTGTCACTTCAGCCCTGGTCAAAACATTTTTAAAAAAGAAACAAACTTGCAGTGAAAGGGCTTAGGGGAGGGGTGTGGGCGCTAGACTGCTCAGCGGACTACTCCCACGAGCACTGCGTATGCCGGCACTGGGACTGCACACTGGACTGCACAGTGCAGGCAGTCTGTGCCAGAGGCTCCAAAGACCCCATAGAACACCTCCGCTAATCTGTAAATCCGAAGACTGTCACATCCTGGAAGCCCTCACTGAAGAACGCTAGCCGTAAAAATCACTTAATTTCAGGGTACAATTTTAATAGCCTGCCACCTAGGAAACTCCAAGCAGTCCTATTTTCCCTTCTTTAGTTCTGGAGGTGGGGAGGGGGCCTTGGGGCCAAGCCAGCACAGCTGGGAGGGGGGTGATTGACCCACAGGAGTCCCACACGCCGAGCACGTGCTCAGCCAACTGAGCAACCTCTCTGGCCCGAAGCACACGTCTGAAAAATTATGCTAAGGGGTGGTAGCGATGGGAAAGCTGGCAGGGCGTTTGCCTTGCACCTGGCGGCTCCGGGTTAGATCCCCAGCATCCCTATATGGTCTCCTGAGCCCTGCCTGAAGTGACCTCTGCCTGCAGAGCCAGGAATAACCCCTGAGCACCGTCAGGTGTGTTCCCAAAAGAAAATAAAAATTTATGTTAAGGGGGGCTCCGAGAGAGAGGAAAAGTACCAGCCTTGCGTGTGACTCACCCTGGTTCGATCCCACCCACACCCCGAGCACAGAGCGAGGAAGAGCCCCAAGCCCCCACCCCCCTGTGAATGTGCTCTAAAAGCATGGTAGTTTTGTTTGGTTTTGTTTTTGGCTTTTTGGGTCACATCCGGCGATGCTCAGGTTTACCTGGCTCCACACTCAGGAATCACTCCTGGCAGTGCTCTAGGCACCATATGGGATGCCGGGGATTGATTGGACCCGGGTCGGCCGCATGCCAGGCAAATGCCCTCCTGCTATGCTATGACTCCAGCCCTATTGTACAGTTTTGCTGTTGTTCAAAACAATTTTGGAAGGGTTCAGTATTTTCTTTTCTTTTTGGGTCACCCCCAGCAATGCACAGAGGTTACTCCTGTCTCTGCACTCAGGAATTACTCCTGGTGGTGCTCAGGGGATCAAACGGGAATCGAACCCAGGTCTACCTCGTGCAAGACAAACGCTATAGCTCCAGCCCCAGGGATTTAAGGTATTTAAGGCAAGTAGCTGCACAGTGCAGTTATGAGCTTTCCAAAGGCACTGCCACTCGGAGACAGGGCAGGACAACCGACCATCCTTTCTTACCCATGCGGCTGGGATCGGGGTGAGGTTTACTCTGTTATTTTGGGACACAGATTTTGTTCTGTGATCACGCTCACCTCCACAGGCCAAAGAAACAAGCCCATCTCCCTCCTCTAGAGAAAAGCACCTTATTGAACACGTCTTGGAAAAGTAAATAAATAAAACTCGAAAACAGTACTAACAGTAGTAGGCTTGGTTTTTGTTGGGTTTTTTTTTTTTTTTTGGTTAACTTTTTCTTTTCTTTTTTCAGTTTGGGGAGGCCACACTTGATGTTGCTCAGGGCTAACTCCTGGCTCTGTGCTCTGGGATCACTCACGTAGAGCACGGGGGACAATATGGGGTGCTGGGACTGAGTCCTGGTCAGCCACATGCAAGGCTCGTACCCTATCTGCTGCACTATCGCTCTGGCCCCCAAGACTGAATTCTTAACACTGGGGAGATAGCTCAAGGTGCTGAAGGTCGAGCTCTGCGTGGGGCAGCCCTCCCCCGAGGATGTACTACACGCATGCCAGCTCTGGCCTGCCAAAATTCTACTTTGGGCCCTGGCACTTGGTGTTCAGGACCCGGCAGCACCAGATGGACGTGGAGACTCCACACACAAGGCTCAAGCTCCATTCCTTTGAGCTTCTCCCCAGACCTAAGATTTGTCTCAATGATTTTTGTTTGTTCGCCACACCCCGCTGTGCTCAGAGCTTAGTCCTGACTGCAGCTGCAGAATCACTCACGACAGGGCTCGGGGATCAGGTGTGATACAGAGAATTGAACCCGGGTTAGCAGTCTACAAGGCAAACACCCTCTTATCTTTAGTTCCCCCTTAATAATTTTGTTTTGTTTTGTTTGGGGGGTGGGGGGGCATACCTGGTGATGCTCAGGGTTAGTCCTGGCTCTGTGCTCAGGGGACCATACGAATGCTCAGGCCCTCTCTTCTTAATGATTTTTGAACAAAGCAGGAGTTCTTTCTCCCTTTGACCTCATAGTATCAAAGTTAAACACACCAGAACTCATTCTCTACCTCTCCAGTGAATAAAATGTAAGCAGACAAAACACTTTGTATTATTTTAAACTACACAACACCCGTTAGAAAGTTGTAACATCACTTTCCAAAAGGCTGATTAGCTATCACTTCAGACCAGAAAATCTGGGCATTATCGCTTTTTGTTCTTCCGAACAATAACCACTTTAAAAGGGCAAGACTTTCAGTGGCCCTCACTTTGCCACCAGCTGTGTTTCAGGAAGTGGGGGTTCGGGTGAGTTCGGAAATGCACGCCGGAGCCCCGCGGTCAGCCTAACGACTATTATCTACTGTGTCTCCATTTTATTATCACTCAAATGAGGCAGGCCTTATCTGACTCACAAAACAGGTTTGTTCTTTTATTATTATTTTTTTTAAAGAACCACTTTTTTTTTTTCTTAAGTCCCAGAAGCGGCCCAAGATTGTGCGGGATCCCTGGGAATGCCTACGGGGTTCTTGCATAAAAGAAGCTCGTTCCTCAACCTGCCCTCGGGGAAAGGGGGCCAGCCTGTCAAGTGGACAGCAGAGGAGACATGCCAAGATGCCCCAATGACCCACAGGGCCTTTAAAAGCTGGGGAGCAGCATGATGACCCCAGTATTTGGCACTGTCAAGGGTTTTGTTGTTGTTTTTTTTTTTAAGGGGGGAGGGAGGGAATAAAGTTCCACTACACTCCCCAGCTGGTGGGGTCCCGCTCGAGATCGTTTCCGCGTCCGCGAAACCCTGGCTAGATCACTGTCCCCCAGTGGCACTCCCCCCAAAGAGGTCCCAGCGCTCAAAGAAGAAAAGGAAAAATAAATCTAAACTTTTAGGAAAGCAGCGAGCGGAAAGAACTTACTTCGCCTAGAAAAGGCAGCTCTGAAACCCTCCTGAAACCCAGGTTTTTCATTTTTATTTTACAAGCGACGGGACTCCGGGGCTCCGAGCGCGCCGCATTCCTCCGGGGGGCCCCCCGACACCCCGGCGCAAACTTGGGTCGGGGGGTAGAGGGAGCCACGCGGGTCCCCACCGGCCGGCTTGGCCGCGCGGGGGGTCCGGCGAGGCGGAGGGGCGCCCCGAACTTCGCCGCCCCGGCCCCGGGCACCGGGACGGGCACCCCCGGACCGAGAGCGCACCTGGTGGCCGGGCCCCGGGTCCCCCCTTCGTCCCGCGCGCGCCGCGCCCCCCGCGCGCGCCCCGACGGTTGCGCGCCGAGCGCCCGGTCGGTAACCGCCGCCTACCTTGGCCACCCAGCTGAACAATGGGGACATCGCGGGCCGGCCGGCGGCGCGTCCCGGCCCGCCGCTCCCGCTCAGTCCCGCCGCCAGCCCGGGAGGCGGCGGGCGGCAGCCGGGGGCGGGCTCGGGGCGCGGCGGGGCGCGGGCATCGCTCCCCCGCGGCCGCCGCGGCTCCACCCCGCTCGTCACTGCCCGCAGAGGTCGCGCCCGCGGGGCGGCCGGGCCGAGGAAGGGAAGTGGGTGGGTGGGTGGGGGGAGCCGGGGGCGCTGCGCCGAGCCCCGGGAGCGGCCCGAGCGCGGTCGACCCCGCCCAGCCGGCCCGCGCCCGCCGCGCGGCGGGAAGCGCAGCGCGCCCGGGTCCCCTCCTCCTCCGCCGCCTCCTCCTCCTCCCCGCCTCCTCCGGGCGGCCCCCGGGCGAGCGGGGCGCGCCGCTCCCAGGCCTCAGGGTGCGCCGGGCGCCGCTCCCGGCACCGCGGCCAGGGGGAACTGGAGGGAAGGCGCCCGCCGCAGGCCCCGCGTGGGGGCGGCCCGCCACTCCGCCAGCCCCCCCGCAGCCCCGGGCGATCCCTAGACAAAAGGCCCCTACACAAAAGGACCCGCGTTTCCTAGGACCGTCCCAGTACCCGAGTCCCGGGTTTTTCTTGGAGACGCAGGCCCGCAGGCTGGCTCCCAGCGGGTCCCCGGGAGGGGGGGGGGGGCTCCCGACTCAGGGGGGTTACAAAGGTTAGTGGGCTGGATTTCAGATCAGGTTTCCATGTGCCCCCCCCCCCGCCCTCCAAAAAAGGCCCCTATGAGGGGCCAGAGAGACAGTGCAGTGGTTAGGGCGCCTGCACCGAGCCAAGTCCGGCTGGATCCTGGGCACTCCGTGTGGTCCCCCAGCGAAGCCAGGAGTAACCCGAGGGCAGAGCCGGGTGTGGCCCAAACACCGAAACGAAACAAAGGAGTGGTGACCTTCTCCCTGGGTCGCTGTAAAGGCCTCTAAGACAGTCTTGGGGAAGTGCTGGGGTGAGGGTGAGGGCGTGCTTTCCCCTCCCCCACGGTCCTTTTGCCTACAGTTGCGATGATTAGGGGTCACGGACATGCCTGATTATGGTGCTGGAAAGGATGCTTGGTGCTGCGGGGGTCACCCGCGCGGCGGCCTCGTACCCCCCCCCCCACACACACGCATTTTCAGCACCGCAGCCCGCACTGCTCCCATCCACAGTGCTCGCAGCGCTTGCCGGGAACAGAAGGGGCGTGAGGGAGCCTGGCTGCCCTGAGCCTGAGCCTGAGATTGACACTGCTGCCCAGCTCCGAGTCCCGGACAGCAGCCTGCCAGGGCCCTGGATGCACGGAGTGCACGTGGGCATTGCTGGGCATCCAACTCTCAAGCTTGACGCAGCAGGGCACTTTTGGCCACCGATTCCCAACACCACGTGTTCCCAAAGCATGTAGGGTGCAAGCCCCGCCTGGGTATCCCCTGCATCCCCCAGGAGAAGTAGCCTGGCATCCTGGGGCCCTTGCATGGAAGAGTATCTCTGAGGGGTGGGGGAGCAGTTTCAGAAGCATTGCTTGGTACCTCCCCAAAAAAGAGCCCTTCCGGGTTCCACAACCTTGCTACCCAAAGTATGGCCCACAGTCCAACAGGCTCAGTTCATCTGGGCATTTTGTAGAAATACTGGCCCTCGCTCTCCACACGCTCCGATTCGCCTCACCCGCGAGCAAACCCTGGACCACGCAGCCGCATTTTCAGCCGCATGAAATCTCAGACATCACACCACTCATATTCCAAGAGGAGCGAAAGACTCAACCCTTAACAACATATTAGTAATCTCTTACAGAAGGGCTTGATGGCTCCTGGGTGAAATACAACGATCTTCACACACTCTCCTCTAAGGAAAGTTTTTTGGAGCATTTTCAGTGGTTTATTCATAACAAACAATATAAATTGTTTTGGTTCTTCTTTGGGGCAGGGTTTGGGGTTTGGGATGGAAACATCTGAAATATGGTGGTGGGAAGGTGTCATGGTCGTGGGATTGGTGTTCAATACTAAATGTAATCAAATATTGTGAACTACATTATAAAAACTAAATTTAAAAAAAGAATAGAGGGGCTGGAGCGATAGCACAGCGGGTAGGGCGTTTGCCTTGCATACGGTTGACCCAGGTTGGAATCCCAGCATCCCTGAGCACTGCCAGGAGTAATTCCTGAGTGTAGAACCAGGAGTAACCCCTGTGCATCGCCGGGTGTGACCCTAAAAGCAAAAAATAAATTAATTAATTAAATAAAAATTAAAAAGAATAGATAATTTACAGAACTTTAAAAAGAAAAAGAAAAAAAATACTGATTCTGTTCTACCCTAAGAAGATTGGCCAATAGAGTTATTTCACCGTGGTGATTTTAGGTTGCTGGTATGCATATTGTTTGAGAAGCACTCTGCACCTGTATGTTCATTGCAGCACTGTTCACAATAGCCAGAATATGGAAATAACCCTAGTGCCCAAGAACAGATGACTGGTTAAAGAAACATTGGTACAGCTACACAATGGAATACTATGCAGTTGCTAGGAAAGATGAAGTCATGAGATTTGCTTATAGAGTATCGTGTTAAGTGAAATGAGTCAGAAAGAGACAAACAGACATAGATTTGTGGAGTATAAAATATCATAATATGAAACTAACACCCAAGGACAGTAGAGACAGGGCCAGAAAGTTTGCTCCACGATTGGAAGCCTGCCTTATGAGCTGGGGAAAAAGGCAGCTGGGATAGAGAAGGGATCACTAACTCCATGATGGTTGGAGGGATTGCTCAAGATAGGAGAAGTGTGCTGAAAGTAGGCTAAGGACCAAACATGATGGCCTCTCCTTATCTGTACTGCAAACCATAATGCCCATAAGTAGAGAGAGACAGAGTAAGAAGGAAACTCTCTGAGGGGTGGGGTGGGGGAGGCTAGGGATAGTGAGGACACTGGTAGTGAAAAATGTACGCTGGTGGAGGGATGAGTGTTCTATCATTGTATGACTGAAACTCAAACATGAAAGTTTTGTAAGTGTAAAAATAAAAAAGGTTTGAGATGCACCAGGATGCAATTCATCCAGGTTGATCTATCTTAAAAAATAAATTACTGGGGCCACTATAGAGATAGTACAGCAGGTAAGGCGCTTGGCTTGCATGTGGCCCACCCAGGTTCGATCCCCAGCATATGGTCCCCTGTTCCTTGCCAGGAGTGATCCCTGAGCACAGTCAGCCCCAATACCCCCCATTCAGCCCCCAAAATATTACTGACTGGAGCTGGAGAGATAGCACAGTGGGTAGGGCACTTGCCTTGCATGTGTCTGACCTGAATCTGGTCCCCTGCACCCCAGGACTGATCCCTGACCACTGCCAAATATGGTCCCCCCCAAAAAAATAAATAAATTACTGACCAACAATCCCTTCAGAAAGTGGTTCAGCAGCTGGACACTACAGAGGTAAGTAAGGCACTTGCCTTGCATGCAGCTGACCTGGTCCCCAGCACCCCTGAGAAGCCCGGAACACCATCAGGATTAACACCTGAGAACAGAGCGAGGAATAAGCCCAAAATATAACCAGGTATGGTGCTCAAAAAAACCCCTTCCCTGCCAAAAAAAAAAATTAACTTGAGAATTACCTCTGTGATACACACTTGGACAAAGAGGAAGAAGGGAAAATACATGACTGAATTACATTTAATAGAATAAAAACTGTATTCCCTGCAAAAAAATTATATATATATATATATATTCAGACCAAATCCTAAAACTGAAAAAATAAAGTTTATGACCTGTGACTAAGCATAACAGAGTTAAAATCTGGTGGAGACTAAAGCTTTTCTGACCCAGAAAGGTTTCCCTCTGCCCTGTGTCTGCCTGATCCAGGAGTGGACAAAATAACTCCAAGCCTTCATAGGGAGTAACCCCCAAGAACTCTACACCTTACACTTCTATTTTAATAAATATACATGAGGGGCTGGAGTGATAGCACAGCGGGTAGGGCGTTTGCCTCTCACGCGGCCGACCAGGGTTCGATTCCCATCGTCCCATATGGCCCCTGAACACCGCCAGAGGTAATTCCTGAGTGCAGAGCCAGGAGTGACCCCTGTGCATCGCCGGGTGTGACCTAAAAAGCAAAACAAAACAAAACAAAACAAAAAAACAAGAAATATACGTGATAGGGCTGGAGCGATAGTACAGCAGGTAGGGCGTTTGCCTTGCATACGGCTGACCTGGGTTCAATTCCCAGTATCCCATATGGTCCCCCGAGCATCTCCAGGAGTAATTCCTGAGTGCATCAGCCAGGAGGAGCCCCTGTGCATCACTGGTGTAACTCAAAAAGAAAAAAAAAATAGACTTTACGGGGCTGGAGCAATAGCACAGCGGGCAGGGCGTTTGCCTTGTATGCTACCGACTCGGGTTCGATTCCCAGCATCCCATATGGTCCCCTGAGCCCCGCCAGGAGTAATTCCTGAGTGCAGAGCCAGGAAGTAACCCCTGAGCATCACCAGGTGTGACCCAAAAAAAGCAAAAAGAAAAAAAAGAAGTATACGTGATAGGGGCAGAGAGACAGTACAGTGGGTTAGGCCCTTGCCTGGATCCTGACGACCCAGGTTCCAATCCCTAGCACCACACATGGTGTTCCCCTAAGCACACCAAGGGTTACTCCTGAGCACAGGGTCCTGAGCACCCCTGAGTATGTCCCCAAACCAAAATCATTAAAACTTGAAAGTTACTTTTTCATTTTAGTTTGCCATGTCAGGGACTGAGCGCAGCTCTCACCCATGCATGCGGGCGTGTGCTTTCCCTTCAGCCACAGCTCCGGCCCCGTGAAATGTTGTTTTAGTTCACTGCCAGCCTGTGGCTTGCCCGGCACACTGCACAAAGAACGCCTCTGTAATAATCGGGACTCTATTAAACATTAACATCAGCCAGGCTAACTAATGCCATACTCAAAACAATTTCCCTTAAAATGCCACACAACCTCTTAGCCGAAAAACGTACCTTCCCCCCAAGAAGCTGTATGTAAGCCAAGATGCTCGCTCGCTCTCTCCCACCCTCTCTCCTCTCTCTCCCTTCTCTTTCCTTTTCTCTCCTCTCCTCTCTCACCTCTCTCTCCCCTCCTCTCCTCCCCCCTCCTCTCCTCTCTCCCCTCCTCTCCTCTCTCACCTCTCTCCCCTCCTCTCCTCTCCCCTCCTCTCCTCTTCTCTCCCTTTCTCTCCTCTCCTCTCTCACCTCTCTCCTCTCCTCTCCTCTCCTCTCCTCTCCTCTCCTCTCCTCTCCTCTCCTCTCCTCTCCTCTCCTCTCTCCCTCTCTCTCTCTCTCTCTCTCTCTCTCTCTCTCTCTCTCTCTCTCTCTCTCTCTCTCTCTCTCTCTCTCTCTCTGTTTTGGCCACAGCCAGAGTGCTCAGGCCTTACTCCTGGCCTCCTGGCTCTGTGCTCAGGGATCACTCCTGATGATGCTCAGGAGACTCTCTGCGATGCTGGGGACAGAGCCTGAGTTGATAGCATCAGCACTCTACCTGAGGTACCTCTCAGGCCTGGGCAGCTGTAATTTTCAGCAGCTACCAGGTGGTTCCCTCTCAGCCGGAGATGAGACACCTCCAGACAGAGTCAGTCATCGATGGATCTCACACACTGCTGGTCCCCAGTCCAGTCTGTCCCTTAACTGCCAAATCTTGGAAAGGGGTGGGGTGAAGAGCAAATGATTTTGCTGCTCTGGGGCAGAGTCAAATTCAGGGGCCTGAAAGGGCAGGCAGGACGGATGAAGGGGTGATGAGGACCAGGTGGGGGACATGGAGAACTCAGACCCAATGATCCAACACTACACTCAGCCGAGCACGCCGTGTGGGCTGACTGGGGACATTATTGGTGCTGACCCCTGATTTACTTAAGGCTTGGAAGTGTGTGAAGGTGAGTGAGTGTGTGCATCGTCTGTTTCAAATCACATATGTTAAATGATATTGAATATTTTATGCTATATACGTGTGTTCACAAAAAAATGTGAGTGGGCACACTCGCCAGGTTCGGTGGTCTGGCGGTTTTCCCACCTCGGTTGGCCGATGGTGATGAACAAGAAGAAGGAAGACACAGGGGCCAGCCTGGTTGGTGATCAATTGCCTTTATCCCAATCTAGTCTTCCTCTGCCTCCTTCCAGTCTCACTCACTGCCCATAGTCCTTCTCCCCCAGCCCATTCTCACAGCCTTAGTTATACAGAACAATCACCAAGGGTTGGGGAAGCCAATTACACAACGGTCTTCTTAAATTTACTTCTTAATAATCTCTCTAGTCATTGGGGGCTGGAGTGATAGCACAGTGGGTAGGGCGTTTGCCTTGCATGCGGTTCAATTCTCAGCATCCCATATGGTCCCCTGAGCACTGCCAGGGTTAATTCCTGAGTGCAGAGCCAGGAGTGACCCCTGTGTATCACCAGGTGTGACCCAAAAAGAAAAAAAACAAAATCTTTCTAGTCATTTTGTATGGACACAGAGAAACATTAAGCTTGTAGAGTGACTCTCCTGGGAACGTCTCACTATAGATCCCAGACTACAGTGCTCAGACTAGATTAGTCCTTCCTAACCCCTGCAGGGTCCTTGTCCAGTTACTTAGTTTTGGGTCCTGACAGAATTTGTCCATGACCATGCTCTTAACATAAGCTTTATGGCACTTGGCCTGTCCCGTTTCGATGCCAGGGTAGCTTACAGCTTGCCCTGGATCCATCCAATCCCTTCATCGGAACCACGCTTTGGGGATGCTAGGAACTAAGGGCAACTGAGGCTTAAGTCAAGTAAATATGACAGATGCCCAGGAGTAAATATTATTGGGAGTCAATTAACTCCCAAGTTACAAAAAACAGCATTTTTTGTAATGTTTAAACTGTCTTCCTGTGTCTCTACAAAACGGGCATTGCTCTATGCACAGGACATAAGGGAAAGAGAAAAGCAATATTTCACTGACAAATACAAAATCCAGATCTCTGAAGAATCTGATTTTACAAGTTACAGGTTGCCTGATGAGGGGAAAGGAGTGATTAACAGATAGGGGAAGCAGAGCACAAAGGGAAGTTAAAGATGAATACCGAGGAAATGGGAGTGCCTTGGGAGCACTGTGATGATCAGTAAAGCTAAACTCCTTGCTTCATTGGAGGAGAAAGGGTGGAGGAGAAAGGAAAAAAACCAATGTTACCCCACAATACTAAACTATATTAAGTATGTATTCTAGACTATATGCTTTGCTAAGTTTACGTGAAATACATATAGTAACAATTTCTACACCATCAACAATAAGTACATATAATGATAGTGCTGCTGACTGTCAGGATTGAGAGCCAGTCCTATTATTCTGACTCTTTACTTAACAAAGAGAGTGATGCAGGCAGGCAGGGAGATAGGGAAGGCCCCTCCCCAGGCGATGGCAGCAAATTTCCTAGGAAGTAATGGCTCTGAAGCTGTGAAACCAATCTTGCAGAAAACAGGAAGTAAGGCCTGATAAGACCTTCTCCTTGCCCCAAGCAACGGACCCTGAGGAGACTGGACCCCCAGCCGTGAAGGAAGTACCTCGGATGTCCTTTCCCTTAATCTGATTAACTTTAGTGATTCAGCCCAGAGAAGTCTTGAGAACCTTCCAGACCAAGACATCCCAGGAAGATGCCCTCTAAAAGCCACCGGAACAAAGGAAGGGCGCGTGCGCATATGCTGCCTGTGCCCATGTACCGCTTTCGTCCACGTGGCCGAGCACATGTGCGCCGGCATCTCCCCTCTTGAGATGTGTATATTCATGCTTTCGTGTCTAATGCCGGGATGTGTGTAGGGGCTCTCTCTGCCCTTGGAGAAGCCCCCGTTCTCTTTTGAAAGCATTACCCACTTTCTCTCTCACTCTCTCCCTCTCCACACCTTCAAAAACCCTCCTAATAAAATCAATTTACTTCATGCTTGCCTATCCTGAAATTCCTTTCTGTGAGGCGAGACAAGAATCCAGTAACTCGGGGCTGGAGCGATAGCACAGCGGGTAGGGCGTTTGCCTTGCACGTGGCCGACCCGGGTTCAAATCCCAGCATCCCATATGGTCCCCTGAGCACCACCAGGGGTAATTCCTGAGTGCAGAGCCAGGAGTAACCCCTGTGCATTGCCGGGTGTAACCCAAAAAGCAAAAAAAAAAAAAAAAAAAAAGAATCCAGTAACTCTAGGTCACGGGTGGCAGAGGCGGGTCAGAGAAAGTGACCATCTTTCTCCTCCACACTTCACACGAGCCACCTGTGGGGCCCACCAACATCAAGAGTACAGGGCTTAGGGGCTGGAGCAATAGCACAGCGGGTAGAGTGTTTGCCTTGCACTCAGTCGACCCGGGTTCGATTCCCAGCATCCCATATGATCCCCTGAGCACCGACAGGAGTTAATTCCTGAGTGCATGAGCCAGGAGTAACCCCTGTGCATTGCCGGGTGTCACCCAAAAAGAAAAAAAAAAAAGAGTACAGGGGTTAGTACAGCTGCCTTACACATGGTCAACTCCGATTTGATCCCCAGCACTACATCTGATTCCCTGAGGCCCGCCAGGAGTGATCCCTGAGGAGCCAGGAGTGACCCCAGGGCACAGCCCAAACCCAACCCCCCAACCCCCAGAGTGCATGTGGGTGCCCCAGCTTCATCCCCCACCTTTCTTAAGGGAGTGGTCTCAAGACAGTGCCAGAACTAAAGTGCTCGGTTGCCAGCAGCCCACCTGGGGTCCAGTCCCAGCCACATATGGTCCCTGGACACCACTCCTCAGCAAAGGCCCGTGACGAGACCACCTGCTCGGGAAGTGAGGACAAGACCCTGACACCTGGCGCTGCCCACGTGCCCCAAGCGTGGTCCCGGCTGCCCTGCACTCAGGGACCCCTGCGCTATAACAGCACATCACAGAGCCTGGAGCGTTCAAGGCCTGTGACCAGGGTGGAGCCCCCAGCCCACGGCCTGGCCAAGCATGTGTGCAACCCCAGTCACTGCAGCAGCGAACGGGGCTGGGGGATGTGTGGGTTGGAATTGAGGGGAATCTGCTCTTCACAAAAACAAAGAAGAAGGGGCTGGAGTGATAGCACAGTAGGGTGTTTGCCTTGCAAGCAGCCGAACCGTGTTCAGTTCCCAGCATCCCATATGGTCCACCAAGCACCGCCAGGAGTAATTCCTGAGTGCAAAGCCAGGAGTAACCCCTGAGCATCTCTGGGTGAGATCCAAAAAGCCAAACAAAACAAAACAAAAAACACAAAGATGAAGAAATAAACGTTTGCTGGGGAAGAGTAAGAGGCATTTGCAGTAGGTCTGCACCAACAGGATCTACCGAAGACCAGGGCTGCCATCTTTCCATGGACTTCAAAGGGATGACGTAGCTCTGCACATGGGTACCCTGAGTTCAAACTCCGCACCTTGTGCTGGGCACTGCCAGAGCTACCACAGAGCACTGAGCCAGGAGCAGCTCCCCAGCACCATCAAGTATGGCCCAAAAATATAAAGGGATGCTTTAGTGATTTTGTTTGATTGTTTGGGGGCCACACTCACTGGTGCTCAGGGCTTACTCTTGGCTCTGTGCTCAGGGAGGGCTCAGGGGTCCATATGTGTTGGCAGAAATCTGCGGACAGTCAGATCAAGGCTAGCACCCTACCCACTGGGCTACTTCTCGGTCCCCGTAATGGGATGCTTTAAGACCTCACCAGCTCAATTTTCTTTTCTTTTCTCCTTTTCTTCACTTCTCTCTTCTCTTTTTTTTTGTTTATATTTTGGTCCCACCCTGCTATGTTCAGGCCAGCACCCTCCTTGATATACTATCACTCCGACCCCACACCACAGCAGCTCATTTGCACGGGACATGACAGAGGACCCCAAGGAGAGGATTTTAGAAAATGATAGTGAGGGTGTGCAGCCATCCTTTGCCAACACAAAACTGTGTTTCTAGGAGGAGAAAAATATATTGTTGAGCAAATAAAAGAGGGGGGGGATACCCAGAAGCTGTCAGAGCTGCTCCCCTACTAAGTCTCACCATAAGCCTCCAGCCCTGCCCCCCAATGAATTCTGAAACTCCAGTCTTAGGAGGAGGAGGAGGGGGGGGTGAGGAGGAGGTGGGGGAGGAGGAGGAGGATGGGGAGGAGGGGGGAGGAGGAGGAGGAGGGGGGGAGGAGGAGGAGGAGGAAGAAGAAGAAAAAGAGGAGAAACAGGAGGAGGAGGAGAGGAGGAAGAGAAGCAGGAAGAGGAGGAGGAGGAGGAAAAAGAAGAGGAGAAGCAGGAGGAGGAGGAGAGGAGGAGCAGAATCTCCCGCACTCAGCCTGCTCGCACCCGAGCCCGGAAGATCCCACTGCACAAGGAACTCAGCGTCAGAGCCGCCAGAGCTCGGCCCCACGAAGCCGCCATCGCCCAGCACGTGTGGTTTTCCCCACGCTGGCAAACAGGGTGACTTCCACTCAACACCGCTCTGCTGCTCGCCCTGGGGTAACTTCCGGCCCCCTCAGCCGAGGGCTCAGTTGTCCAGACTGCCCTGGCCCCACAAGCCTTGCCAGGCCAGACTCCTGCGTCTGAAGTGACGGCCTTCTCCGCCTGCACTGCGTCACCCTCAGAACGCTGGCATTTGGTACTGTGGGTCGGAGTGTCTGCAGAACAGCCAGGTGGGAGAGGAGTGCGGGGCAGAGGGTGCAGGACAGGCTCTGGTGCACGGGTGCGACACTCTCGCCCCATCTCCAAGGAGACCCAACCCAGAAGCGCCCTAAACCCCACCCGCTGGGTCCAAACAGGCTTTATCATGTGGGACAAGGCTGACTGCATCGCTGGCCATTGGCGACTGGACTCCATCTCCTGTCCTTCTCCCCTCCCCCAAAGATGGGAGAGTGGGAGTGAATGTTCCAAATCCCTAATCGCCAGGTTGGTTGCCCTGGCAACCCAGGAGCTTTCCAAAAAGTCACCTCATTAACACAACAAAGGACACCTCTATTGCCTTCCTTGCAGGAAACGCCAAGGATCTGGGAGCCGGAAGGGGGTTTTCAGCCGCTGATGGGAAATATATCCAATGTGTGACTCTTACATTTTGGTTGTTCAGTTTGTGATGCCAAGGATGGAACCCAGGGCCTCACACCGGCAAGGCAAGCGCTCCACCACAAGCTACAGCTCCACCTCGGTCTGTGAACATCCATTAGTACCGTGAGAACAACATGTGTCCTCCCAAGAGATCCCTAAGCGGCTCGGAGCTGACGTCTGTCCCCAGAGGAGCTGAGACAGCAGCAAGGATATTCTGGCAGGTGAACAAGCTAAGAATTTTTCACCCAGGGATTCCCAGAAGTGGGAGAGAGAACTGGCTGCAAATGAAGACCCAGCCTGCAGGCAGGAAAACTGTGTGCTTGACAGAGTAGAGGAGAAAACCGTGCCTTCCGGGGGCGTGGCGGGTGGGGCAGTTCCTCTCTGGACAAGTCTCACCTGCACACGGTGGGGGGTGGGGGGCAGAAATCAGAGCTCACAACTGCAGGGAGAGAACTGCATCTTATTTTTATTTTTTTTTCTTTTTTGGTCACATCCAGCGATGCACAGGGGTTACTCCTGGCTCTGCACTGAGGAATTACCCCTGGCGGTGCTCGGGGGACCATATGGAATGCTGGGAATCAAACCCGGGTCGGCCGAGTGCAAGGCAAATGCCCTACCCGCTGTGCTATCTCTCCAGCCCTCTTATTTTTAATTTTAATTTTTTTGTTTTCTATTTTACAGCCACTCTGAAATTGGGGATCATTCCCGGGGGTGCTCAAGGTATCATAGGGAGTGCCAGGGATGAAACCCACATCTGCCACACCGCAGCAAGTGTGCCAGGGACAGGGATTTAGAAATGCTAGTTGATGGTCTGCAGCATTCTTGGCCAACTTTAAACTTTGTTTCTAGGCGGGGAAAAAATTGCTGATCAAATGCAGAAAAATCGATGGGGGTGGGGTGGGTGGATGCAGGGGGAAGGGGAGTCCTCAGTTTGGAAGAAAATGCATAGCCATGGGGTAAATTGCATGCTAAAACTTCAATTGCATTATTCATAATATCTAAAATGCGAAGTCCAACCAAATGTGCACAAACTGATGGATGGTAGACAAAATGCAGCATGTCCCTACAACAAAGACAACACATATAGAAATGCCAAATATTCGCTCAAGAAAGGAACAAGTATTGGGGCCTGCCGCCCTAGGGCTGGGCCTTTGAAACTATGCCAACTGAAAGACTAGGAACGCCTGATGCCAATACATGAAACATTCAGGGACTGGAGAGATGACATACAGGGTTAAGTGTGGTTCAAACTCCCCCTTCTCCCCACCAAGAAAAGAGAGAGAGAGAGAGAGAGAGAGAGAGAGAGAGAGAGAGAGAGAGAGAGAGAGAGAGAGATGGCCTTCAACAGTGCGGGTACATCAGCTAATTTTTTGAGTAATCAGTGGATTGATTTACATCAATGTAGGTGAATCAGCCAATCATCCAATAGGTTAAGGGTCCAAAAAGGATAGAAAGATGCAAGAAGGGGCCAGAGCCATAGTATAGCCAGTAGGGCATTTGCCTTGCATGTGGCCAACCCAGGTTTGATTCCCAGCATCCCATATGGTCCCCTGAGTACTGCCAACAGTAATTCCTGAGTGCAAAGCCAGGAGTAACCCCTGAGTATCCTGAGTGTGACCCAAAGAGAAAAAAAAGAAAAAGGAAGGAAGGAAGGAAGGAAGGAAGGAAGGAAGGAAGGAAGGAAGGAAGGAAGGAAGGAAGGAAGGAAGGAAGGAAGGAAGGGGAAAGAAGGGAGGGAGGGAGGGAGGGAGGGAGGGAGGGAGGGAGGGAGGGAGGGAGGGAGGGAGGGAGGAAGAGCAAATTCAGTCTCTTCCACATCTTCCCGCTAGTACACCCATCTTCTGAACTCAGACACCAGCAGTCCTGATTCCTACTAAGGACAAACACCATTGCCCCGCCCCCAGCCCTACTTCTTCCTAGTTCTCAGACCTCCCGTGGGAATGGATTGGGCCACCGGCTTTCCTGGTTCTCCAACACACGTTGGCCGGCTGTGGGAGTTTCTCAGCCTCTATAACCACAGGAGCCAATGTACCATAAATCTCTGCTGACACGCGCCTCTCCACAGGCTCCTCGTTCTGCTCTATGGGACGGTCCTGCTTAGAGCAAGATGATAGGCCAGAAGTCAATTACCACACAAATAAAACAGGAATAATGGGCTGGCGGCCTCAGGTTCAGGGCTGAGTTTATGGGCAAGCAGTTGGCATCAAAGGGAAGGGTGTGTGAGGGCGAGAGAACTTAGAACAAATTCTGGGACAGGCGGGCCTCCAGGAGGTCACTCCTCTCCAGTTTTACGAGTTACTATGCCTAGCGGCACGACACGACGCCATTTGTTCCTCTCACTATTGTTCCAGGGATCACTCGCCACGGCATGAGGGACGAGAGCAATGCTAGGGTGGTGCTGGCATCAAGCTCCAGGCCTCGTGCCTTCAAGGCAGGGGCTTTACCAACTGAACCTCACTCCTGGGCCCGAGATTTAGTTTATTGGCCAGAATGAGCGGCAATCAGATTGGATTATACTGTCGGCGGCTCCAACTACCTTCACTACATTTATCCAAAAGTCTGTGAAATTAAGAGCTCTCTGCAGCCCAAGTAGTGGTATTAGGAAGACTTTGGTTTCTGTATAAAAGAGAACCGTTGACCTCTAGAGGGTACCGGGCAGCATACATTTCACACAAAGAATACATTTCAGGAGGTCGGGGGTGGAAGGAGCTCGGGCAGAGACAGTACAGCACACTTTGCCTGTGACCCACCTGGGTTTGTTTCCCCGGCAACACATCTGGTGCCCTGACGCCTGCCAGGAGTGCCCCGAGCACAGTCAGGAGTGAGACTGAGCACAGTCGAGTATGATCCAAAGCTAGAAGAAAAAAATTAGGGGGCTGGAGCGATAGCACAGCTGGTAGGGCGTTTGCCTTGCACGCGGCCGACCCGGGTTCGATTCCCAGCATCCCATATGGTCCCCTGAGCACCGCCAGGAGTAATTTCTGAGTGCAGAGCCAGGAGTCACCCCTATGCATCGCTGGGTGTGACCCAAAAAGCAAAAAAAAAAAAAAAAAAAAAATTAAAACAAAAAAGTACCCTTGACACCTATTTCAATTTCATCAGTTTCAGGATGACTTCTCTCTCTCTCTCTCTCTCTCTCTCTCTCTCTCTCTCTCTCCCCCCCCCCCCCCGCCACTTCCCAACAGAAAGGCATCTCTTTATCAAAAACTAACCATTTAAAAAGTGACTTCAAACCAGTTACATTAATATGCTTTTGTATTTACATATCCATTTCCCTCACGATGTTTGCTTAATATGTTCAGTAATCATGTTCACTTTTTACTTGGTAAGACATTCCAAAAATAGAAACAGGATTTCTCTATTTTTAACTCAGTTTTATAAAGTTTAAACAAATAATCTTCTTTCCAAAGTACAGGGCACATATGTTTCAAATTCATGGAAAAACCCAAAGGCAATGACCTCATCGACACGGGAGCTAGAGAGACAGCTCAGAGAGCTGGAGGGGCTTTGCATGAACTCTGCATGCAGGAGCCCTGGGCTCATCCCTGGCACCACATGGTCCCCCAAGAACTGAGGCAGGAACAGCCCCTGAGCACCACAGGGAGTGGTCCAACCCTTCTTCCCGACCCACAAATTAGACTGACAGGTACAAATTCCTATTTCCTGTTTGCTTTTATATTTTGGGCCACACCCAGTGATGCTCAGGGGTCACTCCTGGCTCTGCACTCAGGAATGACTTCTGGTGCTGCGCGGGGGATCACATGCGATGCTGGGGACCGAACCTGGGTCGGCAACATGCAAGGCAAATGCCCTACCCGCAGTACAGTCACTCCAGCCCCAAATTCCTGTTTCCTAATCAAATTCCGTAGTGAATAAAACTAGGGCTAGATCCCTCTGCACAGCCACAGGAAACAATGCGCTGCCTCTCTGCTTGCCACCCTGTGCTTCATCAGAGGGACGGGCGAGTCACACTGCACACAGCTTGCGGGTCCTCTGTTCCCCAAAACTCAGACAGTGCCCTCTGGTCCTCAGACACAGCTCGAGAGTCTGAATGGGGCACTTACGGCCCTTGACAGCGTCAGAAGGGAGCGGCTTCTCTTCCCCACATGCCAGCCTCTACTCTGTCTGTCAGTCACATGCCCGCACAGGAGCCTGGGAGGTTGCCTCCTCCTCGAGGGAATTTGCCCTTCACTGGGGAAGTGATACTCTGGGCCAGGTGCAGAGAAATTCAGCTTCCAGAGATGGGCCAGATGCATTTAAAGTGGTCTCAGAGACTGATCTTCAGTAGGAAGCTTATGGTGGGGAGTGGGAGGTGGGTGGGCTGAGGGACAGGATGAAGGGGGGTGAGGGATGCTGGTGAAAGGAAGATGACACTGGTGGGTGGAGTGCTGTGCTATGCATGAAACCCGACTCTTAATAGCATTGTAAATCATGGTGCTTAAAGTAATCAAATAGTAAATACAGCGACCTCAGGGTCAGAGAGAGAGTGCAGGGCTGTCTTGTATGTGGTCGATCTGGGTTTGATCCCTGGCACTCCATAAAGTGTCCTGAGCCCTACCAAGAGTGATCCCTGAGCACAAAGGCAGGAGTAAGCCCTGAGTACTGCTGGGTGAGGCTACAAAACATCATGTCCCCAAATTTTTTAATTAAAAACTTTTAAATTTGGGCTAGAGTGATAGAACAATGAGTAGGGCATTTGCCTTGCACGAGGCTGACCCGGGTTTGATCCCAGCATCCCATATGGTCCCCTGAGCACTTCCAGGAGTGATTCCTGAGTGCAGAACTAGGAGCAACCCCTGAGCATTGCTGGTGTGACCCAAACAGTCACAAAAAATTAATTTTTTAAAATTTTAAGAAGTACCATTAGGGGCTGGAGCGATAGCACAGTGGGTAGGGCATTTGTCTTGCATGCGGCCAACCCGGGTTCGATTCCCAGCATCCCATATGGTCCCCTGAGCACCGCCAGGAGTAATTCCTGAGTGCAGAGCCAGGAGTGACCCCTGAGCATTTGGGTGTGACCCAAAAAGAAAAAAAAAAAAAGAAGTCCAATCCAAGGGTCCTTGAGGAGCTTAGAGGTCCTGCCCCTGCCTGGCCGCTGTGAGACCTGGACTTGGATCCCTGGAACTGCCCCACGTGCATGGGATCCCGCAGCAGCACCCCGGGGAGTCCAGGTACCACGACAGACTGGGCTGTCTCCACACTGCAGCCTTCGTGTCCTGCAGCACAACTGCACTGTGTGAGTGTGCGCTCAAGCCTGTGTGACCTGTGCACTACAACACAGCAACACGGGGAAGGGGGAAACCAGGAGGGCCCATCAGTTTGTGCATGTTGGGATGGACCTTTCTTCCTTTCTTCCTTTCCTACCTTCTTCCTTCCTTCCCTCCCTCCCTCCCTCCCTCCCTCCTTCCCTCCCTCCCTCCCTCCCTCTCTCTCTCCCTCCCTCCCTCCCTCATTCCTCCCTCCCTCCCTCTCTCCCTCCCTCCCTCCCTTCCTTCCTTCCTTCCTTCCTTCCTTCCTTCCTTCCTTCCTTCCTTCCTTCCTTCCTTCTTTCCCTCCTTCCTTCCTTTTTCTTTTTTTTTCCTCTTTGGGTCACACTCACAATACTCAGGGGTTACTCCTGGCTCTGCCCTCAGGAATTACTCCTGGCAGTGCTCAGGGGACCATATGGGATGTTGGGGATTGAACGCGGGTTAGTTGCATGCAAGGCAAACATCCTACCCGCTGTGCTATTATTGCTCAAGTCCCTTCAAAGGGGACCTTTTTCTCTGTGGAAGGAACTGTCTCCGTTGGAGGCCAGTGGACCCACTACAGGGCCTCAGGCTGCCAGAGCTGTACTCTGGACCTGCTTCCACTTCCAGTCAGTCTTTCGCCCTTCCAGAACCCTCGCAGCCTCCCTCCGGAGTGCTTCCGAACAAACGCCCCAACCATGGTTGTGTGTGTCAGCCTTCACGGTGGGGGAAAGCCATCTCCCACTTGTCCAGGCGGGAACAGCAGAGGCGCCCGAGCTTCTGGAGCTTTGGGGGGACCCTAGAATGGGTTATTGTCCTGCAGGGAGAAGCTCGTATGGATGAACCTGGGGTTCGGGAGTCGGGGCTGCATGCCGGGAGAGTGCAAGGCCCTGAGGTAAGTCCTCAGCACTGCACGGAGCCCCGGGCACACTGGCTAAGGCCCTGGTGGCCCCAGTCACGCTGGACCCGAGTGCGCCACATTGAGAACTGTCTGCTCTGAAGTCACCCCCTCCTCCCCTCCCCCCAAACTCACCTGAGCACTTCTCTTTTTTTAGCTTTTCTTTTTTGGGTCACACCCGATAATGCTCAGGGGTTACTCCTGGCTCTGCACTCAGGAATTATCCCTGGCGGTGCTCGGGGGGCCATAAGGGGTGCTGGGAATCGAACCCAGGTTGGCTGCGTGCAAGGCAAACGCCCTACCGGGTGTGCTGTTGCTCCAGCCCCACTTGAGCACTTCTGAGGCTCCCCAACCCCCAAAATGAAATCTGTCTACGACTCTATTGCCGCCCATCTGAGGGCTGGAAGACTGTCAGGAAGGAGGGAACATCCCCTGAGCGCTACTCAGTGCGTGGGTTTGTGGGTTATACACACTTGGTGTTCGTTTGTCTGGTTGGGGGTCACACCCGGTGTGGATATGGGCTCACTCCTGACTCTGTGCTCAGGGATCACTCACGGTGACCTTGGGGGACCCTATGGGGTGCCAGGGATTGAAGCCAGGTCAGCCGCATGCAAGGCTAGCACCCTGCCTTCCGTACCATCACTCTGGGCCCAGGTATTCCCTAGGTTAGCTGCTGAGTGCTTACGGCCACCCTGGTGTACACCTCGCAGACATGTGTACATGTTAAAGTGTCTGGAGCTCTGCGTCTGCGTTTATATATTATGCTCTGGCACATGTGTTATGAACAGACAGGTGCCGTAGTGCCTGTCTTCCTGTCTGTTTATATGCGCCAGAGTGCATGTGTTATAGACGTACAGTGCTACAGCGTCTGTGTCTGCCTTTACTTATTTATTATGTATATAGTGTGTATCTTGTAAACTGTGCTATAGTGTCTGTCTATTTATGTACTATAACACAGATTATAAACATACATCCTGCTGTACTATGTATCTATCTGTATCTGTGTCCATAGATTATGTTTCATAGACACACACATACACTGTAGTGTCTACCTTGGTATCTACATTTATTTCTGTATGGTGCCTTAGTACATGTGTCAGAAACAGTGCTACAGTGTCTGTGCCTCAGTGCCTAATTTATTTATGTACATGTGTATACTGCATGTGTTATACAGAGTGCTACAGTGCCTGTGTCTCTTTACTTATTTATCTACTCTGCTACAGTGCATGTGTTATAAACATAGAGAGAGCTACAGCTTCTTAAAGAAATTTTGTTTTTATTTATTTATTTATTTATTTATTTATTTATTTATTTTTTGGTTTTTGGGTCACACCCGGCGATGCACAGGGGTTACTCCTGGCTCTTCACTCAGGAATTACTCCTGGTGGTGCTCAGGGGACCATATGGGATGCTGGGATTAGAACCCGGGTCGGCCGCGTGCAAGGCAAACGCCCTACCCGCTGTGCTATTGCTCCAGCCCCAAGAAATTTTGTTTTTAATTGTTTTGGTTTTGGGTCACACCCGGAGATGTTCAGGGGTTACTCCTGGCTCTGCACTCAAGAATTCCTCCTGGTGGTGCTCAGGAAACCGTACGGGAGGTCGGGGATTGAACCTGGGTCTGCCACATACAAGGCAAAAGCCCTCGGCGCTGTAGTATGGCTCTAGCTCCCAGCCTGCAGCTTCTGTGTCGCTGTGGTCTCCAGTGCTGTGTTTCCAGAGCACTTACTACATGATGACTTTCCCGTGGGTGACTGCAGATCTGGTGGGTGCTGGGTGCAGAGCTGTGAATTTAAGCCCTGACTGATTCATTCAGTCACGTGCAAATACCCACCACACACACCTGCTCCGCACCCCCGGGGGATGCTGCAGTTAAGGAGACACCTGCCCCTAGAGGACCTCGCCGGGTCCAGTGGGCCCACAGAGCAAGTAAACAGGAAATGTGCCAGGGGGAGGGAAGTGCCTGAAGACAGCCAGCCAGGGCCCCACTGCCGCGGGAGGGAGCCTCCGCCTCGCCAGGCAGCCAAGCAGGAATGAGCCAGGGGAGAGAATAGAGGACCCCGTCCACAAGGCCACGGGTTCTGACTCGGGCCTCCTCACAGCAATTTTATCGAGCCAATCGATGAGCAATGGATGACAGTTTTTGTTTTTGGCCTCCCAACCAGTCAGAGCCTCGGTTTCCTCCCAGGGACCAGATCAGCAGTTTAGTGGGAGGCCCGGAGGGTGCAGTGCTGATCCAGCCCCACGGTGCCTGTACCCGAGCTTGGGGGCACTCCAGAGCCGCACCCATGGGGCTCAGGGGACCGTGTGTTGCTGGGGATTGAACCAAGCTTGGGGGCACGTAAGTCAAGGCCCTCAGTCCCTGTAATGCTAAGGGCCTCAAGGGTTTTTAAGTGATAAAACATTTTCTCAATGTACACTGGTGGGGGATGGGTGTTGGAACACTGCATGACTGAAGTCCAATCAAGAGCAGCTTTGTAAGGGTCTGTCTCACAGTGATCCAATTTAAAAAAAGCTAAAAAATTGAAAAAGACATTTCCTCCAAAATTAAGTAGAGGGGCACCAGAGTGATAGAGCATTTGTCTTGCATGTGATCAACCTGGGTTCAATCCTCAGTGTTCCATACAGTTCCCGGAGCACCGCCAGGAGTAATTCCTGGGTGCAGAGCCAGGAATAAGCCCCTGAGCATTGTGGGGTTTGACCCAAAAAGCCAAAAAACAACTCAAGTAGAGAGACCAGAGAGAGAGAGAGAGAGAGAGAGAGAGAGAGAGAGAGAGAGAGAGAGAGAGAGAGAGAGAGAGAGAGAGAGAGAGAGAGCGCACAGCCGGCAGGGCACTTGCCTTTGCATACGCCCACCAGGGTTTGATCCCCAGCACTGAGTATGATCTCTGGAGCCCTGCCAGGAGCAGAGCCAGGAGTAAGCCCTGAGCACAGCCTCATATGGCCACATCAAGAAAGAAATTAAGTTGAACAATACAACAAGACATACATGTAGCTACTATCCTACTTAAAAAATGAGGAGGCAGGGCCGGAGCGATAGCACAGCGGATAGGGCATTTGCCTTGCACGCGGTCGACCCGGGTTCGATCTCCGGCATCCCATATGGTCTCCCAAGCACTGCCAAGAGCAATTCCTGAGTGCAAAGCCAGGAGTAACCCCTGAGCATCGCTGGGTGTGACCCAAAAAGAAAAAAAAAATGAGGAGGCAGAAAGATAGTACAGTGGGTAGGGTGCTTGCCTTGTGCATGGCTGACCCTGGTTCAATCCCCCATACTACACAAGGTCCCCTTGGCCCTCACCAAAAGTGCTCTCTGAGCACAGAGTTAGGAGTAATCCCTGAGCACTGCCAAGTTTGGCCTAAAAAAACATAGATAATAAAACCAATCTAACAGATATGTATATTTATAAGATTTGGGTTGGATTTTTTTGTTTTGGGAGGTTTGGGGCTTGGGGGGGGCTAAACCCAGCTGTGCTCAGTGCAGTGCTGGGATTGAGCCAGAGTCAGCTGCACGCAAGGCAAGCACCCTACCCACTACACTATCTCTCTGGCCCTGACTTTTGGTTTGGGGGCGGAGGGGACGACACACTGTGATGTTCAGGGGCTACTCCTGGTTCTGCACTCAAGAATTACTCCTGACGGTGCTCATGGGGCCAAATGGGATGGACACTGGCCAATTACATGCAAGGCAGGAGCCCTAAATGCTGTACTACCACTCCAGTTCCCCAATTTTCTGTTTTTAAGAATTAAGACACTATTAATAAAGCTCTTCCTCCAAACTGGGGTACGTCTTTATCATCCTGAGCTGGGTACGGTTTTATTCTGTGTAGCACCCCTCAGGCCAATCCTCAAAGTATAAATATACAAACTATAGAGTAGCATTTGTGCCTTTATTTTTTTTTTTTTTTTTTGCCTTTTGGGTCACACCTGGCGATGCACAGGGGTTACTCCTGGCTCTGCACTCAGGAATTACCCCTGGCCATGCTCAGGGGACCATATGGGATGCTGGGAATTGAACCCGGGTCGGCCGCATGCAAGGCAAACGCCCTACCCGCTGTGCTATTGCTCCAGCCCAGCATTTGTGCCTTTAGATTTATTTTTCTTGCACAGTTTCTTCATATGTATTCTTTGGGGAAAGTTGCTTGTGTGTGTGTGTGTGTGTGTGTGTGTGTGTGTGTGTGTGTGTTTCTGTCATAAAGGCAATGGTTAGGGATCACTCCTGGCATGCCTCAAGGTGGGGGGAGGGCAGAAGGGGTTACTGGGGATCAAACCTGGGTCAGCTGTGTGAAGGCAAGCACCCTACAAACTGGGCATCGCCGGAAGTTGCCTTTGAATATTCAACAAGGTACTCTTTTAATTAGTTTTCTGTTGCATCCTGCTGGATGGTTATTCCACCATTTAATGATTTAATGCTGTTTGGGGAAAACATGAAGACAGCCCTCTCCTTAGTTTTTTCATAGCGGCGACCCCCTTGTGCTCAGTCCTTGTGCTGAAGTCTGAGCTCACACTCCTGTGTAGTACCGTGTCTGGGTGAGGATAGCCCGACTTTCACGCTCCTCCACATCCCCCTGCAGAACCCCGTGCCCAGGGAGCCTGCAAGCATGATCCCACCCCCCACCGAGTCTGACATCATCAAACTGTTAAATCATGCAGCTCTAATGGCAATTAATCGATTAATATGTTATTTAGTTATTTATTTTTACTTTATTTTATCTTTTGGTGGCTAGCAAATTGCCCATCTCTTCTTCTATCTACTGGCTATTCAGGTTTCCTGTTCTGAAAAACTGCATTTCTATCAAGTCGCCCTTTTTTTTTTTTTAAGAAAACAAGTGATCTGGGGCTGGAGCAATAGCACTGCGGGTAGGGTGTTTACCTTGCATGCAGCCGACCCAGGTTCGATTCCCAGCATCCCATATGGTCTCCTGAGCACTGCTAGGGGTAATTCCTGAGTGCATGAGCCAGGAGTAAGCCCTGTGCAACGCCGGGTGTTTGACCCAAAAAGAAAAAAAAAATCATCCATAAAATATGAATAAAAAATGAAAAGAAAAGAAGTGATCTGGGGATTAAGGGGAAGGCTCAGTGGCCAAAGGGGGGCTGCCTTGCAAGTGTGAGACCTTAAGTTTGACCCCTGACACCATCCACAGGTGAAATTGTGGTCCGGCTGTTTGTGTTCTGGTCTAAAACAACCAGGGGCGTGTGTGTGTGTGTGTGTGTGTGTGTGTGTGTGTGTGTGTGCGCGCGCGCGTGCAAGCACCATAGCCAGGATATACCTCCTGATAAGCACATTGTGTGAGCACCACAGAACACCCCAACCAGAATGTGCTAGAGCACCACAGTGAGGTGAGGGCGGCCCCTAGCAAGCATAGGCGCAAACACCACCACTAACACCCTTGTTGTATGTCATCAAAACAACAACAGCAATACAGAAAAAGGTGGGGAAATGCCTGCAGTGGGGACCTGCATTTGGTATTCTGTGAATGCTCTCCAAGTGTTTTTTTGGCTTAATTATTTAGAAGCAATGTTGTTAAGTGAATCAATTAAAAGATCCATCTAGCCTACTAAATATGCATTGCTTAAATAAAATGATTTTTCCAGACTTCATTTGCATCCTCTTAATGGTTTCATATCCCATGCCTTAGGGGAGCATGGCCAAAGAGATGTCTTTTGTTGTTGCTGTTTGTTTGTTTTGGGGTGGGGAATGCACAGCCTGCAATTCTCAGGGGTTACTTTTGGCTCTGCACTCAAGAATTACTCTTCCTGGCAGTGCTCAGGGGACCATATGGGATGCCAGGAATTAAACCCAGATTGGTGGTGTGCAAGGCAAGTGCCCTCCCTGCTGCACTATTTGCTATGGCCTCATCCCCACCATAGAGACATCTGAAACGAAGAGTTCCTGATGGTTGCCAAAGAGACTCCAATGGGAGATGGTTTATTTCTGTCCAGAAGATGTTAAAGAGTCTCAGAAATGTTCCAAACTCCATGCTACCCTTAGATCTTTTTGCCCAATTTGTCTGAGTTTTTTTAATTTGTTTTTTTGGCCCACACCTGGTGGTTCTGGGGGGCCAGTCCTGGCTCCATGCTTGAGGGTCACTCACTCAGTGATGCTCAGAGGACCATGTGATGCTCGGAACTAGCCCCAGGCCACTTGCATACAAAGCATACAAAGCTTCAAGCTATCCCCATGACCCTAATTTGAGTTACAATTTGGCTTTTTATCATTCTTTATAATTACCCTGGGAAAAGTATAAGATAAATGAATATTTGGCAAAGAAAAGAGCATTCAGGATTCCCGGGATCTTCCCAGGGACGAGCACTTGGGGAGTGACCCTCAAGCACTGCCAGGTGTGACCCCAAAACACTGTCACTGTCGCTGTCACTGTCATCCCGTTGCTCATCAATTTGTTTGAGTGGGCACCAGTGACGTCTCTCATTGAGAGACTTATTGTTACTGCTTTTGGCATATCCAGTATGCACGGGTAGCTTGCCAGACTCTGCCACATGGGCTCGATACTCTCCGTAGCTTGCCGGGCTCTCCAGGAGGGGCGGAGGAATCAAACTCGGGTTGGCCGCATGAAAGGCGAATGCCCAACCGCTGTGCTATCGCTCCAGCCCACCCCAAAACAAAACACCAAAAAAGATAAATACACTAATACTCTACTAATACTCTCATAATTGAAACCCCAGGATATTAAAACTAGAATGCTACCATCAAGTGAAACCTGGATAATGCAAGTTCGGTCTGAAAGGTTGAGTAAGTTACTTATGTGTTCGTTCACTCATCCCACAACATGCATTCATGGAGCTCAAAGTCTACCGGACGTCACCTAGGTGCTGACAGGAAGTTAGGACTAAACGCAAAGCCAACAGTTTTATATAAACTGACAGATGTAATGGAAACATTTTCAATCTTAAATTTGAAATAAAAAATTTTAACTTTTATGGGGCTGGAGCGATAGCACAGCGAGTAGGGTGCTTGCCTTACACGGAGCTGACCCAGGTTCGATTCCCAGCATCCCATATGGTCCCCCGAGCACAGCCAGGAGTAAATCCTGAGGGCATGAGCCAGGAGTAACCCCTGTGCATTGCCGGGTGTGACCCAAAAACCAAAAAAAAAAAAAAAATTAAACTTTTGTGTTTCTTAACATGCACCCATGAGGCAGAAGATGATAAGACAAGCTGTGGAAGCTGAACAGACAGTGGAAGAGGCGGGAAGAGACAGGACGACCTTTGGGTTTTAAAAATCGGGAGTAAGGGACTGTTTGATTTCTTGATTTCTTATGATTGGCGCGTAGGGGCCACACCCGCTGTGTGTGCTCTGGACTAACTCGCCTCTGTGCTCAGGAGTGAGCCCTGGCCGTTTCAGGGGACAGCTGTGCCCCCTTCTCGGAGTCGGGATGGGTGGCATCTCCCCATCACTCTGGCGGGCAGCCATGCCCCCATCCCACCACTACCACCATGTAAGCGCATCGACCAACCCTGTTCCAGAGACCTGAAGAAACCTCAGCGGAGATCAACTAGCTGCAGAAATTCTCAGACGCCCGTTCCCCACCAAGACCTCGAGGTGTTCCCGGAGTGGGGTGGGTCAGCTCCCACCCAAACAAAGCCCCGGCCACCGCTCTCACACCACAAAGTTGTTTTCCACATCTGTACACTGGAAGGAACACCCATCTCCCAGGCATTTGGAGATGGTAAGGAAAAAAAAAAAAATCCACTTAGGTAAAATACAAAGCAACTGATACATAAACAGCAGCTGCCCTGACGGCATTTCATAGCTCATAATGGACTTCTGCATACATGGTTTCACTTCTTAATAGACTTCAGCGACTACTTCCAGCTTCCCCCCCCCCCGCTTTTCTTTGCGTGTGTGTGTGTGTGTGTGTGTGTGTGTGTGTGTGTGTGTGTGTGTGTGTTGGGGCGGGGGAGGAGAGCACACACCCGGTGCTGCTCAGGATCTGAGTTTGGGGGCGTCACTCCAGGTGGTCCTTCGGGACCAAACTGGGCCTTCCACTTACAAGCCGGGCCCTGTGCTTCTCCAGCCCTCTTAGCTATCTCTCCATCCCCCCTCCTGCTTTCCATGCAGACAGCACCCCAAAGTTCTAACTAACCACAAATGCCAGGTCGTTTCTTCCGTGATGTACCCTGACCCTGATCTTTGCTGACCCTGATCTACCCGGAGCAAGCACAGAGCAGTCAGTCAAGTTTCAGGGTCCCGTCTGGGATCATCTGGGATGTCCCTGGTGTGGGAGCACTAATGCTGTCTGCTGTGGCCACAGGCCACAAGAGTGTTGTAATCACTGCAGGCTTGACACAGCTACTCTAACCCAGCTCCTCCAAGGCTCCAGGCTGTCTCTGAGAGAGAGAGAGAGAGAGAGAGAGAGAGAGAGAGAGAGAGTAAATTATTTGCAGGGAGTCCTTTGGGGGCACAGATAATAGGCTTGTTTTATTTTTTTTCCAGCTCAAGCTGAAATCTTTGACCCTTGACCCGGGGTTACCTGAGAATCTCTATTTGATTCTATTTGCACAACTTACTGCTATTTGCATAAGTCCCACCTCCAGTAATTCACAGATGTCCAGAACCTTTCCTGGCCCGAGGCTGCGAGACAGAGACGAGATTTGGTCTGTTCGGGCCGGGGATGAGTGTCACTGCCACAGAGCACTTAGCTCAAGCACCATCACTGCCAACTTGAATGTGGAAATACGTGAGGTGCTGGGAGTAGGGAGCAAGGAGGTGGAAAATTTGGCTTTTGGGCCACCAGCAGTACTTGCTCAGTGCTCAGGAGTTGTTCCTCAATGCTCAGGGGACCAGAGTTGGGGGGGACAAAACCCAGGCCTACCCCCGGGCAAAGCATGTGTTTTAGCCCTCTCAGCTCCTTCTATAGGGTCTGCTTTCCCACTGTTCTTTCTTTCGTTCTCTTGTTTCTTTTCTTTTCTTTTTTTTTAATGGATAGTCTTCAAGTGGTTCTCTGAATCAGGATAGTTAAAATCAGAGGAAGAACGGTGACATAACGACCTAAAGAAGGAATAAAAAAGACGAGTAAAGCCTAGATGTGTGAACGCACATGCAATCCATGAAAACTTCCTGGAGGAAATAGCATTTGAGCTGGGAAAGGTGGAAGGCTTTTCTTAAGGAATAAAGAAGCCTTTAAAAGAAACAGCCTTAGAAAGAAAGAAAGAAAGAAAGAAAGAAAGAAAGAAAGAAAGAAAGAAAGAAAGAAAGAAAGAAAGAAAGAAAGAAAGAAAGAAAGAAAGAAAGAAAGAAAGAAAGAAAGAAAGAAAGAAAAGCAGTGAGCAAAAATGAGAAAGCTTAGTTAGATTGACAAAATAAGCAGTCCCATTTTGTTGGAGTTTAGGGTACAAAATCTTGGAACTCGAGAGACAGAGATGAGCCATTGCCTGAGCGCAGTTAGTCACGGCCCTCCACCACCAGCCTCGGGCATGTGGTCATTGGTCGGGGAGGGGAGTTGGACATGCCAGGAACTTTGGGGATAAAAAGCCTGAAAATGGTTCAGAGTGTTGGGGAGATCCTGTGCCTGGAGTGCCCCAGAGTTGATTCCTGGCACCACATGGTCCCGAGCACCAGAGAGAGTGACCCCCACCCCCACCCCCAAACTACAGTCAAGAGCAGACTCCAGCACTGCCTTGCTGCTTGGTCCGAAAACAAATCAACAACAACAACAACAAACGAATTTTTTTTTAAGGAGTGGCTGATCAGAGAATGGTTTCCTGAGAGATAAATCTGCTATGTTGCTGTTCAGCACACAATTTCAACCTGGAAAGCATGTTATTACTCTAAGCATATGTTTTCGAAAGTAAACTTGGTCACCGCAAATGTATATGAGAAAAGAGAATATAACAACTAGCGGCCAATTCTGCAAATGTAGCCATCTGTTTCTCGAGTAGAGACCAGCAGAAACGGTATTTTAAAGAACAGACATCGCTACTTGAAATCAGATTTTTCCACTATAGTTTTCCACCAGTGACTATTGATCTCATTTGTCTGGCATTTTCAATAAAATATCCTGTCTCCAGGCCTTCGTGGAGACATCATGGCCTATCATCTGTTGCATTGTAATTGCAAAGAATAAAAATAAGGCACGGAGGAAGAGAAATGATATATAGCTCGTCAGGAAATGTAAATCAAATGTCAGATTTGACCTTTTTAAAAGTAATAATGATGAGAAAGAAAAACATCCAACAATCTGTTCTGAACTTTCAGGAGAAAGTGGTAGAAGGCTCAAAATGAAGAACTTAAGAGCTGTGGAGTTTAGAAGGCCACGTCGGGATCTCACCTCTTTTTTATAAAATCGTCATTCTTCTGGTAGGCAAAGTTCTCTCTTTTGTCCTCTAATCAGTGGACACTAAAGTGTTGTACTGCACACGAATCATGTAGCGTCACCCTTTCTCTTCCTTTGTACGGACAGACACGCTTGTCACTGTGTTCAGGGACAGGACACAAACTCTAGATGCAGAGATTCTCCCCCTGAGCTGTCTCTCCAGCCCGGCATGTAAGTGTTTGATGCTCTCAAGTCGGGGGATTTTATCTATTTATCTATATTCTGCAGTGCTGGGATTACACCAAAGCCTTATATACGCCAGGCATATAGGTACAACCTATGTATGGGTTTGGGAGCTTTGGGGCCACATCCAGGAGTTCCAGGGGCTACTTCCTGCTCAGTACTCGGGGGAGGTGCTGGGACTGAACTTGGGTCTCCAGCATGCAATGCCTGTGCTCCAACCCATTAAACATTCCTCTGGCTCCCATCAGGGAATTTTAACCATGTAAAGAGCAAAGCACATTGAGAAGAACCTACTGGTAATTTATTCTTTATCTACAAATCCTTCCTGAGCACCTATTTGGGGCTGGACAAACCTGAGTCCCTGCCCACAAGAAGCTTACATCCTCGGGATGAGGCAGGAGGACCACGATGGAAAGAGATATTTCGGTGTCCCAGTATCCGGGCAGCCATCAGAAGCAGACTCTGCCGATGTTACTAGAAAGGCAAGCTTTGGACGAACGCCCCTATAGTTAGTTAACACTGGGTCTTCTCGGATGCTGAACCACTCATAGCAAATGATTTTTGTTCCAATAATAACGACGGGCACTGCCCCCTGCAGTGACACAGGGCTGGGGCTGGCGAGGGAGAGAGAGAGAAGAGGTGCAGAGGTGTGGGGTCATCTCTCCCGAGGCCTCCATGGCTACGCTTTTCACTTGCTAACGTTTCTTAAGTTTATCAGAGCCTATCTTGCTTTTGTTTTATGATATTTTTGTTTGGTTGGTTGGTAGGCTTTTTCTGTGTTGTTGTTTTGGGGACCACACCTGGCTGTGCTCAGGGCTTACTCCTGCTCAGGGATCACTCCTGGCAGTGATCAGGGAGGCATATGGGGTGCTGGGGATCAAACCCAGGTCAGTCGTGTGTGACAGAAGTGCCTTAACCCCTGTACTATCTCTCCAAACTGTCTCATTAATTAATTAATTTGCGAGCTTTGGGGTCTCACCCAAAGGTACTCAGGGCTTACTCCTGGCTCTGTGCTCAAGGACCACTCCTGGAGGTGCTCTAGGGACCATATGGGGTGGGATATGGGATCAAACCAGGATTGGCCACATTCAAGGAAACACCTACCCACTATACTATCACTCCAGCCCTCACAGATGTTTTCACAGGCAGCCAGCGCTGGGGAGCTGAGAGAGCCCATCAGTCCCTCTTGGGGACTCACCTCTGAATCCACTTTCTTCCTCGCCGCCCCAGGCAGTGCTCAAGCAGAGTGCTCCAGGCAGGCTGCAGACCCACTCCGCCTCCGAGTCCACGCTGCCGAGCGCTCCCGTCTCTCACGGGGAAGACGCCTGTCTCCACCCGTCTCTGCATCCTCACAGTGTCCCGCCCTTCCCCACCCCAGCCTCCCGTCACTGTGGCGGTGACTCAGACCTCACACTCCCACTCGTTTCCTCTCAACTCATGAACCCCAACTCTGTCTGTCTAAGGAACAGAGTCGCGGGCCAGAGCGACAGTACAGGGGATGGGGTGCTTCCCTTCACACCGCCCACCCGGGTCTGATTCCTGGCATCCCACTTGCTTCCCTGGGCACTGCCGGGAGTAATTCCTAAGTACGGAGCGAGGAGTAAGCCCTGAGCACTGCAGGGTTTGACCAAAAACAAAAACAAACCAAAAAAAGAAACAGAGTCTGTTGACCTCAGGCTTTGACCCCGAGGGAAGCTGGAGAGTTGACACAGTTCCCAATCATTTTGCCACTAACTGATGAGTGGTCTGAGTAAGCTGTCACCAGTCCTCTCTCATCGCACTGGGCTGCCAGGCAGGACGTGATGACCAGAGAGATGTTAGAAGAAGTCCGCCTGCAGAGGACCCGGGCTGTCCCTCCCCGGGTCCCTGCCCACCCAGCAGACTGGACGCCATACCCACAATGTGCCTCCGGACACCACGATAGCACACCAACAGCCCTGACCCAGAGACTCCCAACTGAACCCCAAAATGGATTAGTGCCCTACAGAAATGTTTCTGGAACCCCACCACTTGCAATCTAGAAATTAACATTACAATCGCAGCCGTGCAAACTCTCATGATATTCAAAATGAGCTGCACTGCACTGCACTGTTGTCCTGTTGTTCATCGATTTGCTCGAGCGGGCACCAGTAACGTCTCCATTGTGAGACTTGTTGTTTCTGTTTTTGGCATATGGAATACGCTATGGGTAGCTTGCCAGACTCTGCCATGCGGGCGAGATACTCTCAATAGCTTGCCGGGCTCTCTGAGAGAGGCAGAGGAATCGAACCTGGGTTGGCCACATGCAAGGCAAATGACCTACCCACTGCGCTATCACTCCAGTCCTCAAAATGAGGTATGGAAAATAAATTAACTAGCTTTTGCCCCTGGCAGATAGGCTTGAATGGTGCTGGGAAATTTTGAGCAAAACATAATGCACAAAATGAGAGAGAGAGTATGGGGGAAATTGTCTGCCATAGAGGCAGGGAGAGGACTGGGATGGGGGTGGGGAGGATACTGGAGACATTGGTGGTGGAAAATGTGCACTGGTGGAGGGATGGGTGCTTCATCATTGTATGGCTGAATCTCAAACATGAAAGCTTTGTAACTATAAAAAAAAAAAAAAAAAAAAGAAGTCCGCCCTTGTTCCCATCCTAGCTCACTTGTACATGGATGCAACAGGTGACCTGGAACTGGGAAGTGGCAAAGCAAAAGACCAGATCCCACCCACGCAGGGCACTCGATGGAATAATGGAATGAGCTATGATGGACAACAGACAACAAGCTGACACAGACGCTCCCTCCAGAACTGCTTACCTGGAACTCTGAGACGGCTGCTCCAGATCCAGCCGTTCGGAAACGCCCTGCCTCTCAGCTCTCAGTAAGGAGGAGAGCAAAATACCTCGACTGCCAGAGCTGGACTTAAAGGTGCCGGTGAATCACCTGGACATCTCGTCAAAGCGAGCAGTCTGATGGCACAGTGATGGAGGGCCCGAGAACCGACACCAACGAGACTGGCGGGAGAGGGGCTGGGGGACGAGCCCCTACAAACCCAACTCTCGTGACTCTTGACCCACTCACCCGCCTCTCCAGGGGGGTGCAAACAGCGTAGGGGCTGGCTCCTGTCTCCTCCTGATGCTGAGCTTGTGCAGATTTGAGTATTTTTCGACATATTAGCTCTGGTGATAGTCTGCTGTTTGGTTGGTTTCTTTGTGGGGGAGGGTGGCTGGGAGGGTACTACCAAGCAGTGCTGGGTAGTCTGGGGCCCCTCCTAGCAATTCTCTGGTTCAGTACAGGGCATGACGGTGCAGGGTGTTGGGTCTGTGCAGTGCCAGGGGTTCTCATGTGGAGCCAGGACGTGAATAAAAGAGGGCTGCACACTGTTTACAATAGCCAGAATCTGGAAAAAACCCGAATGCCCCAGAACGGATGACTGGTTGAGGAAACTTTGGTACATCTATACAATGGAATACTATGCAGCTGTTAGAAAAAAGGAGGTCAAGAATTTTGTAGTCAAGTGGATGGGCATGAAAAGTTTCATGCTGAGTGAAATGAGTCAGAAAGAGAGAGACAGACATAGAAAGATTGCACTCATCTATGGTATATAGAATAACAGAGTGGGAGACTAACACCCAAGAACTGTAGAAATAAGTACCAGGAGGTTGACTCCATGGCTTCGAGGCTGGCCTCACGTTCCGGGGAAAGGTCAACTCAGAGAAGCGATCACCAACTACATTGTAGTCGAAGGCCATGTGGGGGAAGGGAGTTGCGGGCTGAATGAGGGCTAGAGACTGAGCACAGCGGCCACTCAACACCTTTATTGCAAACCACAACAGCTAATTAGAGAGAGAAAACAGAAGGGAATGCCTTGCCACAGTGGCAGGGTGGGGTGGGGGGGAGATGGGATTGGGGAGGGTGGGAGGGACACTGGGTTTACGGGTGGTGGAGAATGGGCACTGGTGAAGGGATGGGTTCCCAAACTTTGTATGAGGGAAGTATAAGCACAAAAGTGTATAAATCTGTAACTGTACCCTCACGGTGATTCTCTAATTAAAAATAAATAAATTTAAAAAAAAAAAGAGTAGGTAAAGAGATATACATGATATAACCTTTCAGTATCTGATTGCAAACTGTAATGCCCAAAATGAGAAAGAGAGAGAGTGAGAGTGAGAGAGAGAGAGAGAGAGAGAGAGAGAAAATAGGTGCCTGGCATAGAGACAGACTGGGGGTGGGGAGAGGGGGATGTTGGGGAGGAAGGGAAACTTGGAACATTGGTGGTGGGAAATTATACTGGTGCAGAGATGGATGTTGGAACATCATATGACTGAAACCCAATCATGAACAGCTTTGTAATCCTCTATCTCACGGTGATTCAATAACTAAATTATTCTTCATGTGTGAGAATAATTCTCTTAATAAATAATTGTTTTTATAATTAAAAAAAAATAAATTCTCACCCACGCAGGAAAATAAGTTCAAAAGAGTTCCCAGTCACAAAATACTAATTTGGTATTATTTTACTAATGACAAACAAGACCAATAACAGCAAAAGAACACTCTGGAAAAGCAACCCGAAGCTCCTCAAATAAGCAGAGAGCCTTCTGCCTGAATGGCCCGGCCATGGGCTATGACTGACGTCTCTCTCTAACAGCTTCATCATTGTTTACACGAAAGTGCTGGAGAATAATAAACAGCAGGATGCACGGTAGCCCTCACTGGAAACAATCCCGGCCTCCGCCAATTGATAATGGGATAAACAAGACGTGGTGGGCTACAATGAGCCATAAGGAGCCTCCTTGCGAGCATGAGGCTGTGAGTCGGCCACGGTGCTGCCCACGGGGTTCTGCTGGCCAGAGCGTAACCCGCCCCACAGCCAGGGGTGCTAGACCGCACCAAAGCGGGGACTCCCTGCTGAGCACCCACAGCGAGCTTGTGGGTGGCCCAAGAGACCCCAAGCCCAGCAGCAGTGGGAAGAGAAAGCAGAAGGACAGAGGGGGTGTTGACGCACAGCCGAGCGTCATGCTGGTGAACATGACCAGGAGAAAAAGAAGTGTGGGCTGGGTCGGGAAGTTTCCACAAGAGGCGAGTCCAGAGAGACAGAAAGCAGGAGGGGGGCTGGCCAGAGCTGGGGCACAGAGAAGCAAGAGGGGGCAGCGATGACTTAGGGGTTGCCCCCCACCCCCTTCCTGTTGTTGCTGCAGTAACCAAGGCACAGGCACACCTGCCTACCATGCTCAGGCTGGTGGGGCTGGTACACCAAGTGGGATTCAGGGGTTGCCCCCAGGGTATTCAGGGGTCCACAAAGTGCCAGGGATCGAACCCGGGCCAGTTGTGTGCAAAGCCCGTGCTTGGTCCTATTGAGTGCTCTTTGTCTGTCTATCTGTCTTTCTCTCTGTCTCCTGCCTCTCTCCCACCCCCTTTTCCTCCAGTGTTTATTTTTTTCTTAAAATGCATATTTTATTTTGGTAGCCAATGACCATCAATCAAAGAAGGAAAAAGAAAATTAATCTCACGGAGAATGACAAAGCTACGGAGTAGTTTACGGGAAGTGAAGAATGAGATGATGCAACTAAACCAAGTTAAAACCATAACTACAAATGCCAAATTAACTGCCAGAGAAGTCTAAAGGGACACTCCCAGTTTTAAAGTGTGATAGAACTTTCTGTACCTTTCATGCTTCATAATTATATGTAAAAGCTATAAATACATGAATAGCTAAAATTCCCAATGGATGAAAGTAATGCTTTATAATTTAAAGCTCTATGTTGATACTCTTCCATCTTCAAATCAGATTCCGTCATCTGAGGGTGGTGCTCCATTAATCTGTGGTTTGAACTTCCTCCGCTTGACAAGAAAAGCTGTGTGACCAATTTGCCAGTGTATAGGTCTAGCAACAGAGGGACTGATCCATACGGAAAACCATAATGTGATTCCTCTGCATGGTCATCTTCATGAACTCTCACCTTCAATTTTCATAGAATTTGACTATAGATCTATGTGGCTTTTAGGCACCACTTTTGGGAGTAAATTTCCACTTTTCTAGTTAGCAAGGCAAACCAACCAACCTCTGACTGTGATTTCACTTATCTTTCCACATGAGAGATCCAGTTCACAGATTCTAATTCCATCTAAAAGTTTAATAACCTGTGTGATGCTTTCAAAAAAGTAGAGAGTTTATATTTGTAAAATAATTAAGTTCACTATGTCTCTTACCTAAATTGCAATGATATGAGTCAAATCAGGGGAAGAAGAATTAAAACTGCAAGCTGGGCCACATAATATGCAATTTCACAAAATACTAAGTAAAAACACATACATGGACCACAGTTTAACATTATTATTCACATTATACTGTGTTAGGGTCAGAGCGATAGCACAGTGGGTAGGGTGTTTGCCTTGCACGCAGCCAACCCGGGTTCGATTCCTCCGTCCCTCTTAGAGAGCCCGGCAAGCTACTGAGAGTATCCCGCCTACATGGCAGAGCCTGGAAAGCTCCCTGTGGCATATTCGATATGCCAAAAATAGTAACAAGTCTCACAATGGAGACATTACTGGTGCCCGCTAGAGAAAATCGATAAGCAATGGGATGACAGTGACAGTGATATTTATTGAGCACTTACTGCCTAACAGACTCTGTTTTCTTTGAAGGCATTTTTTTTTGCATTTACTTTTTTTTAAATTTACATTTATGCTATATACTTAAAGTACAGACTGTTATGTGTTGACATATGGACTAATCTGTGAAGCCAACAGCTACCATAACATTTCCATCACTCCCAAACTTCCGGTGCCACTTGGCAACTCTTCCCTCCCTCTGCCCCCAAGTGTTCCATTTGTGCCTGGAGACTCGTGTGCATTTGCAGGAGTCTGTGGGGGCTTACTCCACTCAGTAGAAGGACGGAGGAATCCCCTGCTGCCACATGCATCCTGGCCCCCCTTTCTTCTTCATCTTACTGCCTATAGCATGGGTGCATCTGGATTTTCTGTTTGGGGGGGTATTTTTTGCTTTTTGGGTCACACCCGGCATTGCACAGGGGTTACTCCTGGCTCATGCACTCAGGAATTACTTCTGGCGGTGCTTGGGGGACCTATGGGATACTGAGAATCGAACCCAGGTCGGCTGAGTGCAAGGCAAACCCCCTACCCGCTGTGCTATCGCTCCAGCCCCTGGATTTTCAGTTTCGAGGCTGTTTCTCACTTTGGTTTTGTTGTTGTTGCTTTGGGGGCCACACTCAGTGGTGTTCAGGGCTTACTCCTGGCTGTCCACTGAGGGGGACCAAATTGGGGAGGTGGGGATCAGGGATCAAACCCGGGTCAGCCGCATGCAAGGTAAGAGCCCTGCGCACTGTAGTCTGGTGTCTAAAGGTTGGAGGTACTCACTGGCAGGTACTCCTTGCACGCTGATCCCTGGGGCGGAACTGAAACAACACAAAGCCCCCAGGAGTGCCTGGCTCTTGCCCTGGAGGCGGGAGAGAGCAGCTTGGTCAGGGCCTCCCCACACGCCCTCTGGACGCTGTGGCCCCGCCTCTCCCACACTGTTCCCACTGCCCTGCCCTGCGGCAAGCCCGTCACCCCCACTTCCTGCGGCTGAAGCCTCCTCATGTCTCCCTTGGGTGCCCCTGCCCCTTCATGCCTGGACCATGTGCCTGGACCATGCTCCAGCTCCCTCTGGAGACATGACAGAATTGACCGCTTCCTACTCAGACAAAACGAGATCCTGAGTTCATGGATGCATAAATATGCACTTTCCCTACATGTCTCGTCTCCTGATTATATATCAAGTCAAGACACCAAAGCAGGGGCTGGAGCGATAGCACAGCGGGTAGGGTGTTTGCCTTGCACGCGGCCGACCCGGGTTCGATTCCCAGCATCCCATATGGTCCCCTGAGCACCGCCAGGGGTAATTCCTGAGTGCAAAGCCAGGAGCAACCCCTGTGCATCGCCGGGTGTGACCCAAAAAGAAAAAAAAAAAAAGACACCAAAGCAAATTACTCCGGAATAAAAATAGGAGAGGCCTCGGCGGCGATGGCTGAGTGGCCTGAAACACCTTCCCGCCAGCAGGAGGCGTCCAGTGTGATGCCCAGTGCTGCACCAAACACTGTGATGCCTATATGTGCCAAGTGCAGTCCCAGGAACTCCCCAGGAGTACCACAAGGCAGGGGGTCTTTGGCACACAGCCAGACGTGTGGGAGTATCACAACTAAAGTGTGTGACCTCCAGGAGCATCTCAACTTAAAGATACCCGAGCACTGTGGGAGAGGAATAGAGTAGGCCCCGCCCCCTCCGCGAGCACTGTGAAAGCACATCACAACTAAAGTGGAAGACCCGCGGGCGCACCACATTCAAATGCGCAAGTTCAGGGGAGGAGGGATAGCACAGTGGGTTGGGCACTTGTCTTGCACGTGGCTGGCAGGAGTGGGGTCCCAGCACCTCCGAGCACCCCCAGAGTGTCGCCAGGAGTGATTCCCTGAGCACAGACCCAGAGTAAGCCCTGAGCACAGCCAGATGTGGCTCAAAAAGCAGAAAGCAAGAACAAAATGGGACCAAAACTAATTGTGTGAGTGCCACCTGGCCATCGTGCCACCAAGGGAAGGAAACGGGAGACACATTGCTCTTATTTTTGGTTTTGGTGCTCAGGGCTGACTAGGGTTTGATCCCCGGCACCCCAGATGGTCTCCCGAGCCCTGCTGGGAGGGACCCGAGTGTGGAGCCAGGCAGGAGTAAGCCCTGAGCACAGCTGGGTGTGACCCCAAAACAAAAATAAAAGTTTGAACTATCAAAAGTCGTATTTTAAAAAGTAACACGGCCATTTTAGGGACAGAGATAGCTTAAAGAGCTGGGCGTGTGCTGTGCACGCAGGAGGACCAGGTCTGGGAGCCAGCACCACAGACGGTCACCTAAGAACCCGTGACCCTGAGTACAGAGTTGGGGTATCCCCCAGGCACTGCTGGTGTGACCCCAAAACAAACTATATATATATATACACACATATACAAAACATTATATATGTTAAAATATATATGTATATGTATGAATGTATAGAGTCTTTTTTAGCTGGTGCCTTCCTTTAAAGAGCTAATGTTTCTTTGTGTAAACAAAATATTGTGACTTGCTGTCATATTCATTATTGATTTGCTGTAATCACATATTGTAGAATCATATTTTTAAATGAAGGTCCTTCTCTGTTCCCAGCACTCAAAACGTCCACATGTTTTCAAATGAATCACAGCTAACTTTCATTTTGGCTGTGATTTCAAGCTGGAATTGTTTCAAGCAATCTACATTAACGAATTTCAATCTGTCTTTGTCCGTTAGAGTCAATCAAAAAGATGGAACGTTAGTCCATTTCATAGAAGCGAAATCGTGCAGCTATAGTTTAGGGGTGATAGAGTGTTGCAGAAGGGCTTTGTAGGGCACTCCTGATGCCACATCTTAATCTTGTAATCTCTTCTCCCTTCTGCAGAAGTCCTGTGAACCGCTTGCTGGGTAAAGAGGGAACTTGGAATGAGGACGCAGTTGAAGTGGCAGAGCGCCTGTGCATCACGTGAAAGGCTTTGAGTTCAATCTCTGGCTCTGTGTGACCCGAAAAAAACCCACAAAACACACTGACATGGCACATTAAATAATTACATGAGAGGGGCCAAAGTGACAGTACAGTGGGTAGGGCATTTGCCTTGCTTGCAGCTGATCTGGATTCGATCCCCAGCATCCCATGAGCACTGCCAGGAGTGATCCCTGAGCACAATCAGAAATAACCCCTGAGTGAAGAGTCAGGGGTATCCCCCAAGCACCACTGGGTGTAGCCCCCAAACAAAAAAAAGTAGGTATAAAGCAGTAATACATAAAATTTTAAAATAAAAAAATTACATGAGCAGCCTCTTTCTCTGTCATAAACTGGGCAAAGTCAGGCAACTTAAGGCCACTAGCTTTCATATCTACATTTTTATTGGCTAACAGCCTAATTTGAGGGCCAATCTCAATTAGTCATTCAGGCCACTTGAAAAAGACACACAGGGTCCCTCCTTGCTTTAGTGTGTTATTCAGCTCCCTCCCTGACGCCCCATCCCCCCTCTGGCTCCCCTCTCCCCTTCCCTCTCCCTCCCTCCCCTCCTCCTTCCCTCCCTCCCTCCCTCCCTCCCTCCCTCCCTCCCTCCCTCCCTCCCTCTCTCCCTCTCCCTCTCCCTCTCTCCCTCCCTCCCTCTCCCTCCCTCTCTCTCCCTCTCCCTCTCTCTCTGTCTCTGTCTGTCTCTGTCTCTGTCTCTGTCTCTGTCTCTCTCTCTCTCTCTCTCTCTCTCTCTCTCCCCCACCCAGCCACTGGGGGGCATCTGAGTACTGCTCCCAGCCAGCCATCGAGCCAACAGAGAAAGCTCTAAGCTCCTGACCCAGAATAACTTTCCTGGAGGTCACCTGAGGTTGTGCTCATTCTTGAATGTTCACAATTCACAATCCCAGCAAGAGCTATTTAAAAAGATAATTTTTTTTAAACAAGACCCTCTTGGCGCTGAGGATGTGGCCTAGTGATAGAGCAGTTGCCTTACGTGTGTGAGGCTCTGGGTTAGATTCCTTGTACCACAGTGAGTGACCTGTCCCCCCACCAATAGTCTCCCAAGTACTGCTGAGTGTGACCCAAAAAAAAGGTGTTAATATGATTATTTGACATATGTATGATATATGAAATAATGAAAAAATGTGGGGGGCTGGAGCGATAGCACAGCGGGTAAGGCGTTTGCCTGGCACGCGGCCGACCCGGGTTCTATTCCCAGCATCCCATGTGGTCCCCCGAGCACCGCCAGGAGTAATTCCTGAGTGCATAAGCCAGGAGTAACCCCTGTGCATCGCTGGGTGTGACCCAAAAAGAAAAAAAAAAGAAAAAAGAAAAAATGTGCAAATATAAATAAGAAAACAGGAATCCATCCCCTTGGTGACAAATTAATTTGGACAAAGGCAGAGTGGATGCTTCCTTCCCACTTAAATAATTCTAAACTCCCTTCCTCTCGCAGATGCAGGGTGCCAATCCATCCCTGAGTTTTCCCAGGCAAAAGATGCCCCCGAGGCTGGGATGTGAGAAGATTCCATCCCCTGCACCACGTATCATCAATAAATACAAACTGGGGTGGAGTGGGGCTGCACCCTGTGTGCTCAGGGCTTACTCCTGCCTCTGTGCTCAGGGATCAAAGCAGGACTCAGAGGACCACCCGAAGAAGAAGGACCACTGCGACTCCATTTTGGAAAGCCAGGGCCTCAGGGCCGTGAGTTTACAGCCTGGTAAGGAAAGCATGCCAAACTCAAACATACACGCCCAGACATCTGACCACAGGTAATAGGGATGGTTCGAGTCAATGGAACAAGATGTGTTAAAGGCTCTATTTCATGTCTGTACCTCTGCTTGTTTGCTCAAGGCCATGGGCACGCACCTGGCAGGGGCACCCAGACACGCAGGCAGGCACCCAGGCACACAGGCAGGAGGGCATAGGGCTTAAAACCCTCTCCCGGAGGGCGATCAGGGTTCCAAGTCTCTTAGGCTTGTGTACCGTCAGCGCTGAATCCTTTGTATGAGTGTGTTTCAGTGTTTGGTGAATAAAACCTTGAACAATCTGTCCTGTCTCTGTGTGTCTCAGGCAGCGGCTAAGCTCAGGCTTGTGGTCACTTAACATTTGGACGTTCCACTGAGATCTCTGGGCTGGAGCGATAGCACAGCAGTAGGGCATTCGCCTTTCACGCGGCCAACCCGTGTTTGATTCCTCCGCCCTCTTGGAGAGCCCGGCAAGCTACCGAGAGTATCCTGCCCGCATAGCAGAGCCTGGCAAGCTACCTGTGGCGTATTGGATATGCCAAAAACAGTAACAATATGTCTCACAGTGAGAGACATTACTGGTGCCCGCTCGAACAAATCGATGTGCAACGGGATGACAGTGACAGTGACAGTGACTGAGATCTCTGGCACCTAATAGTGGCACTGGGGATTGAATTGGGGTCGGCTGCACGCAAGTCAAAATTCAGCCTCTCTATTATATCTCTCTGGCTCAAATCAATACAATTAAACAAAGAAAAGTCTAATATCTAATGTGACAGGCAGGAAGCAGAAGGCCCCAGGAGTCAATCTGCTAGTCCTTCCTTGGGGAGCATCCGCGCCTCCTCCCTGGCAACCCCCGTGTGCTGTAGCATCTCAGCCACGTCACACATGCCCAGGCCTGAGCTCACAGCACTCTATTCCCAAGTAAACAATGCCAGGCTGCTAGTTTTACATGTTCCTTACAATTCCCTGGGAAGAGCTAGGAAATGGAGTGCTTCACCATCTATTTTTTTTGGGGGGGGTCACACCTGCGATGTTCAGGGGTTACTCCTGGCTCTGAGCTCAGGAATTACTCTTGGTGGTGCTCAGGGGACCGCATGGGATGCTGGGAATCGAACCCAGGTCGGCCACGTGCAAGGCAAATGCCCTACCCGCTGTGCTATCCCCCAGCCCCCTCACCATCTATTCTTAGCCGGGAAGTTCCTTAGGTCAACTTCTAAGTCTAAGAACAGACATTTCTCCCACCTTAGACACATCTAAGACTCTTGCAGCTGATAACACTTCCTACTGGCTGGAGTTGGACAAAGGATTGGGGAGCAGAGAGTGGACGGTGTTTGTTTAGTTGTATTTTGAGTTCTTTTTACTCACATCTGAGGGCTTAGTCCGGCTCTGTGCTCTGAGATCGCTGGTAGTGTTCAAAGGACCACTTGGGGTGCCAGGGACCGACCCCGGGTCTGCTGCGTGCAAGGCAAACACTTTAACCCCTGGACCGTCTCTGCAGCCCTGGGCTCACGTGGGAATTAATGGAACATTTCTTGTTTCTGGGTTGTGAGGACCAGTTTTTCCAGAGTGCACTGTAAGGACTGCCCAGATTTGAATTGTGGTTTTAGGGAGGAGATTTCCCAACAGCTGGAACCGGCCCCCTCTTCTGCCTGGGGACAAAGATCCCTCTCTTCAGCTTTCCGGCAGTGGCCAGCCAATCCGCAGCCTTGGTGCAGCCAGCGCGGCCTTCCTGTCTGGGGCTTTCATCCTGAGGCGGGAGCCTGAGCCTGCGCCGGTGAGCTGAACGGGCCTTGGCGCTCCCCTCCGCAGGGGCTCCTCCCACCCACCCGGCTTCTCACCCGGGCTGCTCACTAGGGTTGCATCCCGGTTTTTTTTTCTTTCCTTTTCTTTTTTTGGGGGGTGGGGGTCACACCCGGTGATACACAGGGGTTACTCCTGGTTCTGCACTCAGGAATTACTCCTGGCAGTGCTCAGGGGATCATATGGGATGCTGGGAATTGAACCCGGGTCGGCTGCGTGCAAGGCAAATGCCTTACCTTCTGTGCTATCGCTCCAGCCCCTGCATCCCGGTTTGTTTTGAGTTTCAGGTGTCTGATGTTTCAGCTCCGATCCCACCACCACTGTCCTCTGCATCCCTCCACCAACTACCCTGGGTTCCCTCCTACCCCACAACCTCGACAGCTGAATTACTGCCACATGGGTTCCATGCTTACCGTCACGTTAGCTCTGCTGGTTTAGATTCACTGTTCACTGTTCACTGTCATCCCGTTGCTCATAGATTTGCTCGATTGGGCACCAGTAACGTCTCCATTGTGAGACTTGTTGTTACTGTTTTTGGCATACCAAATACACCACGGGGAGCTTGCCAGGCTCTGCCGTGTGGGTGGGATACTCTCAGTAGCTTGCTGGGCTCTCTGAGAGGGACGGAGGAATCGAACACGGGTCAGCCATGTGCAAGGCAAAGACCCTACCTGCTGTGCTATCGCTCCAGTCCTTCTGGTTTAAATAGCCATAGATAACTCACCTCGACACATACCCAAGGCCCCGATTTGGCCCCATGTTACCCCCAGACCGCTCTCTTCTTTCTTCCAAGGCTTTGCGTACCTTCAATACCCTCCTTTCCCATGTCATGTTATTCTCTCTCTCTCTCTCTCTCTCTATATATATATATATATATATGTATATATATATATATATCACAGATTCTACTCTAGCTCCTATTTGTCCTTGGTTTTCTGATTTACTTTCCTAACATGAGCTCCTCCATGTTACACAGAATTGCATGATTTCATCATTCCTTGTGGCTGTACAGTCTTCCAGTTTATCTGTCTACATCTTTACCACACCTTCGTTATCCACTAACTATTGTTGGATATTTGGGTTGTTGGATATCCTGGCTACTATACCAAGCAATGTGATCAACACCCTAAGTGTGCACTTATCTTTTCTAATGGATGTTTTTGTGTCTTGGGCTAGAAACCAAGCAGTGGAATTGCTGGGTCATATGACAACTCTATTTTTATTTTTCCGAGGAGCTCCACACTATTTCCCAGGGTTCGCTGGTCTTGAATATCCGTGCATCCTAGAGCCTCCTACAGGCTTCCAGTGAACTCTTTCCTGTGGATATCTGCCTGGTTGGTTCTTTATAGACTTGTGATTGATAAGAAACATGAATTTCTGAGACATATTTGGTCTCCATCCACCACGCCTGACTCATTGCTCTCTAACCCTTGGACTTCCAGTGCTGAGATGTTAATGAGGTGACTTGCAGAAACTGCCTCAGGATAGGGTTTGGCTGCCGGGGAACCAACAGTCAGATGGGAAGGTTGGAACATCCGTGACCTCAGGGAGGGTAGAGAGACCGGAAATTGAGCTCTATTCACACTGGCAAATGAGTCTATCAATCCTGCCAATGTAGTGATGCCTCCATAAAAACCCCAGAGGAGAAGGCTTCAGACCTTCTGGGCTGGTGAGTAAGATTTGGAGGAGAATGGCACCCTTGGGAGGCACGGAAGTACCACACTTTCCTCCACACTGTGCCTACATTTCTTCCATCTGCTAGTCATAAATCCTTAATATCCTTTGTAATATGCCGATGCTCTGGTGAGGAAATGGTTTTTTTTTTTTTTTTTTTTTTTTTTGCTTTTTGGGTCACACCCGGCGATGCACAGGGGTCACTCCTGGCTCATGCACTCAGGAATTACTCCTGGCGGTGCTCGGGGGACCATATGGGATGCTGGGAATTGAACCCGGGTTGGCCGCATGCAAGGCAGACGCTCTACCCGCTGTGCTATCACTCCAGCCCCGGAAATGGGTTTCTTGAGGTCTTTCACGCCATGCCAGGAAATCAGCAACCTGGAAGGGGTAGCCGGGAATCTCTGATATCCACGCAGTCTGGTCAGAAGCACGGACAAGAAAATGGGCTGGCATATTGCCCTCCTGTCAGGTCCGTTGGTGGGAAGGGGTAAGCTGAGCCTCTGTTCACTGACTATAAACAGGGGGGGGGGGTCTCTGTGGACCAAATCATTCACCTGTGGGATCACCAGGACTGAGTTGCATCTTCAAACACCCTATGGGGTCCGAGATTTGCTACCAGTGTGGTCCACACAATCCCACTGGAATCGAGTCCTGGAAACACAGTGCAGTTCTTGTAGTCGAGTTCTTGTAGCCGAGAACCTGCATCACCACCTTGATGCAAGAAAGGCCTTCCTTGACCTTTCTCCAGCAGTCTGACTCTACCGTTGGAAGCTCTCCTCTCCGTCTTATCCTGATGTTAAGGAAGCAGGAAGCGAGGACCTTCCCAAGTCCCTGTGATCTTGTTCCTTAGCTCAGGCCAAAGTCTACTGCTCAGCATCAAGAATGGCCATTCACCGTCATTCCAGGGCTAGCGTCTAGGTTATGCCAGGCCTCTCCAAGGAGTTGGAGATACAATGTTGGAGTCACTACCCTGAACAAGTTTACAGTATAGCAACAAAGATAGACAGACAGGGGCTGGAGCATAGTGCAATGGGTAGGGCGTTTGCCTTGCGCTGCCAATCCGGGTTCGGCTCCCAGCATCCCATATGGTCCCCCAGCAGTGCCAGAAGTAATTCCCGATTGCAGAGCCAGGAATAACCCCTGTGCATCGCTGCGCATGACCCAAAAAGAACAAAAACAAAGACAGAGATAGACAGGTGTGTAAATGAGCCTGAAGTGGTGCCCTGTGCTACAGGGGACAGACAAAGCCCAGTGTGCCAGAAGAGGAGAGCACCCTTACCCCTTAGGTAGGAGGGAGTCAGAGAAGCTCACTGGGAGAAAGGATGCTGAACTTAGCCAACTGAAGGGCTAGAGGACAAAGAGCATAACAGAAGGAAAAACACCGCGGTAGTCTAGAGAGTGTTCTAGAAGATTCTAGATCACGCTAGATAAACTGAGATATTCTAAAGAACCACCCATATATTCTAGAGAATATTCTAAAGACAGTCTTGAGATCATTCGAGTGAGAGCACCCATGGAAAAGGGTTCAGTGCGGGGGGTGGGGGGGCGGTCCCCAGGGGGGGCATGAAATTCAAGAAGCAAGACAAGGGCGAGGATGAGACTTTGAGACTTCAAGAGGCAGATGAGGCCCTTATTAGCATCCCATGACCTTATTCCCAGCACAATGAGCAGCCACGAGAGAGCTGAAACAGAGGCAGCGGCAGAAGGGCGCTCGTCAGAGCGGCTGATGGAAACGCTCAGCCGGGCTGTGGGTGGAATGAAATGAAGAGAGGAAACACAGAGGCCCAGAGCTTCCCGAGGAGCCCGCAAACGCCGTCCAGATTGGAGCATCCACCTCCCAGACGCACGGGGCAGGAGAGATGAAAAGAGCAAACGGGGGCCCAGAGAGTTAGCCCAGGGTTAAGGCACTGGCCGTACATGCAGCCAAGCCAGCTTGGCGCTCAGCACCCCCAAATGGTCCTCAGGAGTGAGCCCCGAGCCCAGCTGGGTGTGACCCAAAGCCCAAAACAACGAAGGAAAAACAATGTGCCCCGACTCGGACCCACCCTGTGCTGGGTGGTCGGGGCAGCTGGGGGGTCTCTGTCTCGGCCGCCACAGCGGGAGCCCCTGCACTCGCGCTGTTCCTGTGCAGGTGGCTCATCCTTAGCTTGTGCCTGTGGTCCTGAAGGCTTCCGGCACAGATGTCCAGCACGTTCTTTCCCAGATTCCGAGGCGCTCTCCTTCCTCTTTCCTTCCTGCTCCCTCCACCTGCCTCAGAATTCAGACCCTGAATGCCTAATGCCACAGCCCTCACCCATCTGTTGTCCCAGCTGAACCAGGGCACTCTGGCATGTGCAAATGTCCTCTCACTCCAAACACACACAGCACAAGCTTCTGCACCTCCTTGGCTGTGGGACAAGGCTGCCTTCAACGGGCTCCCCTCCTTCCAGCCTCCAGAGACGGCTCCTCCTTGGCACCGTGGGTCAGAATAGGAGTGTCACTCTAACTCAGCCAGGGCCAGCTCCCTGGGTTCGAGCCCTGTTTCCAAAGCAGAGGAGCCCAGGCTGATGATGATGATGATGATGATGATGATGATGATGATGATGATGACGAGCACAGAGATGGAATCTCCCTTTGCTTAAACCGTGGCTGTTCAACGATTTTGCATGTTGTAAGCGAATAGCGTTCACTGACGGCGAAGTGGCTGGCACCACACCCCCGTGAGCAGATGACAGCAGTGCCTCCATCATTTTGAAATTGGCGAAGTGAAGATTTGAAAGTTTAGGGCTACATGGCCAATCCGGGTTCAATCCCCCGCACTCCATATGGTTCCCTGAGCACGCCAGAAGTAATTCCTGAGTGCAGAGCAAGGGGGTAGCCCAAAAGCATAAACAAGGTTAGGGCTGAGAGGGCCAGGGAGATAGTCGAGCAGGTAGGGCACTTGCCTCGCTTGTGGCCCACCCAGGTTCAATCCCCAGCACTACACGGGGTGCCCCAAGACCCCTCAGGAGCCATCTCTGAACACAGAGCCAGGGTAAACCCCCCCCAAAAAAAAACCAAAGGAAAGAAACGATGAAAAAAGAAGAGGAAAGCTTAAGGCTGAGAAAAAAGGCTGGTAGTTTTGATGTCTGCCTCACTTCTGAGTCCTAACTTTCCATCAATTCTGAAGTGTGTCTATGTGGGAAATACACACAAACATGTGTATCCTCCACCCCTCACTCCTCTCTCTATATATACACATACACACTCACACACATACCTAACATATATAAGGTAAGAGTTAAAGGGATAGTGCAGGTGTTAAGACACTGGCTTTGTATGTGGTCATCTTTGGTTTGACCGCTAGCACCATGTATGATCACCTCAAGTGACCTCTGAGCATAGAGCCAGGAGTAGCCCACAAACACCACTAGGTGTGGCCTAAATGCCCCCTACTATGAAAAGTGTAAATAAAATATACTATGTTTTAACCACCTAGTGTCATATATAGCATGATAAAAATTCCATACATGTGTGCACATGGGTGTGCTGGCACATACAGGTAAATTATGAGTGCAGAGAGTATGTATGTAAATACATTCGTGCAAATACTTGTGTGTGAGGATATAGGTTTAGATGCACATATATGTGTCTGTGCTACTAGAGAGTGCCAGAGGTTTCCATATTTTTATTTATTTATTTTTGGATTTTGGGTCACACCCGACGATGCAAAGGGGTTACTCCTGGCTCTGCACTCAGGAATTACTCCTGGCAGTGCTCGGGGAACCATATGGGATGCTGGGATTTGGACCCGGGTCAGCTGCATGCAAGGCAAGTGTCCTACCCACTGTGCTATTGCTCCAGCCCCCGTATTTATTTTTAGAAAGCAGGGGCTGTATCATGTTTCACACCTAGCATAACACAATATTCCAATAGAAATGCTCTTTTGTGTGTGCATTTGGGGTCCTCCTGTCTTACCCCTGGCTCTGTACTCAGGAGTCACTCCTGACTGTATCTGGGGGACCATATGCATAGTTGGGGAACAAGCCAAGATTAGGCACATGCCAGGTAAGTGCCTTCACCTCTATACTGTCTCTCTGTCCCTCCAATAGAAGTTTGTCTGTTTGTTTACATCCATTGCTGCCCAGGGCTTCCTCCCGGCTCTGTGCTCAGGGATTGCTCCTGGCAGGGCTCAGGGGATCTTATACAAGGGATGAATCTGGGTTAGCTTCAAGCAAGGCAAATTACCTGCTGTATTATTGCTCTGACCTCCAATAGAAGCTTTGAAACACTTCTAAATCATGAAGGTTTACATTCATGAAATAAGTTTTTTAAATTGTGTTTTTTTTTATTTTAATTTTTTATTAGAGAATCACTGTGAGGTACAGTTACAAACTTATGAACTTTTGTGTTTGCATTTCACTCATACAGTGATCGTTTACCCATCCCCCCACCAGTGCCCATTCACCTCCACCAATGATCCCAGTATCCCTCTCACCACCCCCACCCCATCCCCCACCACCCCACCCTGCCTCTGTGTCAGGGCAGTCCCTTCTGTTCTCTCTCCTTTTGGGTGTTGTAGTTTGCAATAGAGGTATTGAGTGGCCTTCATGTTTGGTCTATAGTCTACTTTCAGCTCGCATCTTCCAACCTGAATGGGTTCTCCCAACATCTTCTACTAGGTGTTCCCTTCTCTATCTGAGCTGCCTTTTCCCCCAGCATGTGAGGCCAGTTTCCAAGCTGTGGGGCAGGCCTCCTGGTCCTTATCTCTACTACTCTTGGGTGTCAGTCTCCCACTCTGTTATTTTATATTCCACAGATGAGTGCGATCTTTCTATGTCTGTCTCTCTCTTTCTGACTCATAAAATGTCTTTTTTTTTAAAAAAAAAATGCATGTTATTGAGAAGTCCATTAGAAGTTGCACTGTAAGCCCTGGGCCCAGCCTTGCCAAGCCCAGTCAATACCTTCTCTGATGCCATGTTCCCTCTGTTTGACCAGAAGCCTCAATAGGGACATTCCTGCTCTCAAAGACCATCTCTCTGAAGAAAGAACATGTTGGGACCAGGAGACAGCTCACGGTAGAATACTTGCTTAGCACCTGAGTCCCTGGGTTCCATCCCTGACACTACAAAACCAAAACAAAGCAGCACCCACAAAACCCAAAAATACACAAAATGTCAAACCAATGGCTTTAGGGCAGGGGAAAAGGCAAAGGCTATTTGGGGCTGAAGGACACGCTTCCCCGTGAGAACTGGGCTGTGCCCATTTCCAACATCATGGGGGAAAGACCCCACCCCAACATACTGGGTGTGGCCCCCAAACCAATCACTTCATATTGAACGGAGTGTGCTTGCACAGAGGGTGGCTAGCACTTATACTTTGATTTTTCTACTGCCCTTTTCCTCCTGGAAACCTTGTACTCTTGTTTACCCCAAGTGTCCATGAGAACAATAATAAGAGTTGGTTTCATGGGACTTCTAATTTACTGAACCCACTAAAACAGAACAATTATGAAACACACCAGTGGTGTTTCTTAGCAGCTTCTCATGTCAATTAGAAGCTCAGAAATGAAAAGAATCGGAGCCTCTCTGGGTTTCGCGGGCGAGACAATGCACCCAGACGGTGCTGGTTCCAGAGGCCCGACAGAGCTATTTCCGTAAAGGGCAAACTGGAGAGGCCCCGTCTTGACACATCCTTCAGAAATGACTGAGAGTTAAGTTTCAGAGGCTGCACGGAAGATGCAGACCGTGGATTCTGGCAAGAGCCCATGAATGCAATCTTTAGTTGCCTTTGGGGAAAAAACAATGACAGATTAGTTTAAGATTTTCTCACAGGATGCCAGATGTGTTAGCTAAAATGCTACCAACCAAAGCTGATGGGGAGGGAGGGAATGGGATGGAACAGAAATGGGGCTTTTAGATCTCATGCACTATTTCAAAATTTATTTCCTGATCCTGTTCAGTGATCACCATTTGAGCAAAGTAAATGAGCTTGGAACACAAAGAAAAATGAAAGCTACCTGGCATGAAAAAATGAGTTTACGAAACATCTGGAGTGCCCCCATCAAGTACAAAAAGTTCTATAATGGTGGTGGCCTAAAGCAGGCTGAAAGAAATGGTAATGGCCACCATTGCTTTTAATAAGCCCAGTGTCAAAGTTTTCTATTGCATTTTTTTCTCCAAGGAGAAGTGAGTGAGTACTCCACACACAATTCAGTATGGTTTTCTCTACTTGTGTTCTAGTAAGCTTTTATCTTGAGAGTATACCTAATTCTTCAACTTTTCATTTGTTAGTTTTAAATACATTTTAAAAATTATTATTATTATTACTACTATTATTATTATTATTTTACTTTTTGGGTGACACCCAGGGATGCTCAGGGGCTACTCCTGGCTTTTCACTTAGGAGTTATTCCTGTCAGTGCTCAGGGGGCCATATGGGATGCTGAAGATCAAACCCAAGTTGGCCACGTGCAAGGCAAATGCCCTACTTGCTGGATTATCACTCTGCCCTGCTTACTATTTTAATATCTGGAAATACTTCCTTAAAAAAATGTTTCTCATTTATTTTACTCACTATCAAATCTTCAGATGATTATAATAAGTTAATTTATAAATGTGACTTTTCCTTCTAGAAACTTTAACCAAAGAGTTCAATATTTATTTTGAGGGGTGGAGTATCTGGTGGTGCTCGGGGCTTCCTTCTGGCTCTGTGCTCAAGGATCACTCCTGGCAGTGCTTGTGGCACTACATACAGCACCAGGGATCAAACCCAGGTTGGTGACGTGCAAGGCAAGTTCCCTACCTGCTATACTATCAGCCCCAGAATTCAGCATTTTAAGGAAAAGCTTAATAACTGAGTTTACCCAACTTTTAGAAAGCTAATTATCCCGAAGCATATCTATCTAGTTATCTTAAGTATTTGGTATTTAGGATTCCACTTTATTTTAGGAATGGGAGACAGTACAGCAGGTAAGGCACTTGACTTGCACACAGCTGAGCAGGGTTCAATTCCCAGCACCTCCTAAGGTCCCCCGAGCACCATCAGGGATATTCACTAAGCATAGAACTAGGAGTAAGCCACTGGGTATACCTAAAACAAACCAAAAAAAGATTCCTTTTTTTTTTTTTTTTTTTTGCTTTTTGGGTCATATCCAGTGATGCTCAGGGGTTACTCCTGGTTCTGCACTCAGGAATCACTCCTGGCAGTGCTGGGGGACCATATGGGAAGCTGGGGATCAAACCTAGGTCGGCCACGTGCAAGGCTAATGCCCTACCCGCTGTACTATCGCTCCGGCCCCCAATTCCATTTTATTTTGAATTAGATATGATTTTGAAAAAAAAGGTTTAAGTCATCTGAATTCCAATTAAAACCAGGCACAAATAGGAAGAAGCAACACATAAAGGAGTTAGCTGAGCTCGCGAACATTTATGCTTTATTGTTGTTGCAAGTATTCATGCTCTACCAACACCCATATGGGCCTTCTATATTGATTATTTTATTTTATTTTATTTTTTTTTGCTTTTTGGGTCACACCCAGCGATGCTCAGGGGTTACTCCTGGCTCTGCACTCAGGAATTACTCCTGGCGGTGCTTGGGGGACCATATGGGATGCCGGGGATTGAACCCGGGTCGGCCGCGTGCAAGGCAAACGCCCTACCCGCTGTGCTATCGCTCCGGCCCCTTTATTTTATTTCTTTTTCTGGCTTTGGGGCCACATCCAGAGATGCTCAGGGCTTACTCCTGGTTCTGTGAGAGAGGGGGGGAGGAGAGAGAGAGAGAGGAAGAGAGAGAGAGAGGGAGGGAGAGAGGAGAGGAGAGGTGCCTGCCATAGAGGAAGGGGTGGGTGGGAGATGGTTGGGGGTGGGGGGTTGGCTGGGGGAACAGGGGACATTGGCGCTGGGAAATTACACTGGTGGAGGGATGGATGTTGGGACATTGTATGACTGAAACCCAATCTTGAGCAGCTTTGTAATGCTCTATCTCATGGTGATTCAATAAAATATTTTTTTTAAAAAAAAGGGAAATTAACGGTCCATCATCTATTTCTCAACGTTACAATGACATCCATTTCCAGGGCAGAAAAGTTTGGGATTGCTTCAGGTGGGGTTTTTTCGATTGAGCTCGGATTCTGGCCTCGTGTGGAAAAGCTGGCACTCGTGCCTCTGCCAAAAAGGCTCCTGGAAGGAAACTGGCACGGCTGGCTGTTTACTCTGCACGGACAAGCTGCAAGATCCAGATCTAATTTTTCAAAAGGAGAGACACAGCGCGGGCTGGCTGCTGCGCCAGTGAGTAACAGGGAATCAGAGCCAAAGGAGGGGCAGGAAGCGAAACCCAGACCTCCCCGAGGGGATGAGGAAGCAAACAGAAACAGCCGCAACCTCCAGAAGTCGGAGTACGGAGAGCTCAGCTTCTACTCCGGACACCTACCCTGATTCTGCGCGCAAACTGCTCTCACGGGAAAGGGAGCACTCCCCGGGGTCTCCCCGGAGCCCAAGTTTGCAAACAAAGCAGAGCGATCACCTCTCTGTTTGAAAACCTGAAAACACTTCAGTGTGGGAATTAATCACAATTCCCATGACTGAAGCCTTAACAAGGAAACACTACAGAAACGCTGACTTAAATGCTGTCTCACTTCCAAAGGAGAAGTAGAGTGCAATACAGTTTTCGCGCGATAACTGGCATCTGCATACCGCCGTTTCCTCTGTGTGCCAGACCCTAATTGAAGCACCTGATCCAGAGGAATTCTCTGAATCCTTCCCAGGCCAGGACCGGGGTGCAGCTGCCACCCCACTTACCTGTGAGGAAACAAAAGCTAATAAGAATTGTATTCTCCCTTTTGTTCCTGCTCTCGTAAATGGCTCTAGAAAGCAGCTCTTAATCACACTTGCCGAAGAATGATCATGACTTTTTGTTCGTTTGTTTGGGTGCCACACCTGATTGTGCTCAGGGCTGGCTTACTCCTGGCAGTGCTTGGGGGTAGATGTGGTAGATGTGGTGCCAAGGATTGAGCCGGAGTAGACCATGTGCGAGGCAAGTGCCTTAATCCCTGTACCATGTCTGGCTTCCCGTTACTTCTGTTCTGTTTTGTCTTGTTCTGTTTGGAGGCCACACCTAGCAATGCTCAGGGCTTACTCCTGGCTCTGTGCTCAGGGAACACTCCTGGCAAGGCTTGGGGCACTAAATTGGTGCACTGGGGGCAGAACCTGGGTTGAGTGCATGCAGGACATATGCCCTCCCTGCTGTACCATCTCTCTGTTCGCACCCCTCCCCCATTCCTTTTTGTCCCTATTTCAACCTACCCATAGTTTTAAGGTTCATTAACCTTATAAAACACAAGGTTTTGTATTTAAGCAGCTCAGCTTCATCTTCTCTCACAAAATTAGATTTTACTTGTATAACAGCACAAGGAGTGTTTGTAACATGAAACAGTTATCCATTCTGTGTAAGATAATGTAATGGTTGAGGTCGTGTTTTTATAAAATATTACTTCATAAAGCAAAACCCAGGGATACTAAGCACATCTGGCTCTTTTTGGATCTGAGCCCCCCAAAGAAAATACCAACGAAGCAGCAAGAGCTGTGAGAGAGACTCGGGAGAAAGAGCTTAAAAAAGAGAAAGACTAAGTGACCTTCCAAGTAGTCCTGCTACATAAAAGAACTGAGACCCAGAAGAAGCAAGGGAATTTGTTTTAGCAGAAGTAGACCTCAGTCCATAGCTTTGTTACTTGTGCCTGATTATAACAGGAGCCTGTTGGGTCAAATTGCCACTAATACTCACAGAGCTGAAGAGACCGAGCACTTATAAACAAAATGACAGTGGAAAGTTTAAGCTCTACATAGCAGAGTTTGGCGGTGGCATTGGCTGAGGAGAAGGTGAGATCCTGGTAGCCTCCCATGAGGAACAGACCTGGATGGTAAGAGCTCAATTAATAAGGGCTGGAATTGATTACTACTACAACAGAGTTTTTCAGAAACTTAAGCCACATCACTTAGATGTGGAATACCTACAGCCTCCTCATCCCCCAAGTGAGATAAGTCCCCAAAGCAGGGGCAGAACCATCACACGAAGCTTAACGTGCTGTTCACTGAACAACGGTGCCATCAGGAAGAAGAGTGACCCCGTGGTGTGGGGCATGGTGAAGGATGAGCTCTCCTTCCATCCCTGCCTCTCTCCCTCCCTGCCTCCCTCCCTCCCCTCGCCCACCCTCCCGCCCTCCCTCCCTCTCTTTTCCCTTTCTCCTCCTTCCTTCCTTCCTTCCTTCCTTCCTTCCTTCCTTCCTTCCTTCCTTCCTTCCTTCCTTCCTTCCTTCCTTCCTTCCTTCCTTCCTTCCTTCCTTCCTCCCTCCCTCCCTCCCTTCCTTTTCTTTCTCTTTCTTTCTTTCTTTCTTTCTTTCTTTCTTTCTTTCTTTCTTTCTTTCTTTCTTTCTTTCTTTCTTTCTTTCTTTCTTTCTTTCTTTCTTTCTTTCTTTCTTTCTTTCCTCCTTTTCTTTATTTCCTTCTTTTCTTTCTTATTGTGGTTTACAAAACTGTTCCTAGGAGGGTTACAGGAAACATTTCAGCACCACACGCTCCACCAGAGTGTCCACTTCCCTCCAGCAATGCCCCAGTGTCCCATCTGTCTCCTCCATCCCTCACTGTGGCCAGCTTCCTGCTGAAGAGCAATTCTCAGTCTCTGTTGCCTCTGGACATCTATTACTCCCCAACTATGACTCTTCACATCTCACACATGAGTCGGCGTCTGTCCCTCTCCCTCTACCTTTAGTCAACACGATATCCTCCAGGCCCATCCACATAGCAATCAGTTGCATGATTTCACATTTTCTTACAGCCGAGTAGTATTCCATTGTGGGTCTGTCCTATAGTTTCTCTATCCAACCATCTGTTCTTGGTCATTTAGGATGTTTTCAGATTTTGGGCAATTGTGAATAGCATTACAATGAACACAAGAGTACAGGTGCCTTTCTTAAATGGAGTTTCGGGGCCCTTGGGGTAGATACCGAGAAGTGGAATGGAACTGGGACAAAGGGGCCATGGGGCTATCTGTGGCTGCTCTGGGGCGCAACGGGGAAGGCTTAGGAAAGAGCCAAGATAGGCGAGAGAGATAGTACCTGGATCATAGCGTTTGTCTTCCATCCCCGTGGCCCTGGTTTGATCCCAGCACCTCACATGGTCTCCCAGCTGCCCAGGAATCACTCCTCAACACAGAGCACACTGCTTCGTGCAGCCCAACCCCACCTCACCGCCTGAAAACGAAGCCAACTTGACCAAAGGGAGGGGCAGCAGAGACTCCTCTGAGTATGAAGGCCCGAAGGATCGGAACTGTGTTCTGAAGGACGTTGCTCTTATGTGAACTCTGCCCCTCATATCAGAGTTGAGTCAGAGAGCTGTGCTTTCTGCAAGATGTCATGCCTGCCCAGGAGAGAGGTGGTGGCACAGCTGCCTCCCGTGCTTCCTTCCTCCCCAAGCACACACGTCCTTCCCACTAGTTTCAAGGGAGCGCAGACAGATTGGAGCCTCATGATGATGGATAATGAGAGAGCCATTGTGGGCACCATCTGGCAGATTCTGTAGAATAAAATGTCCTCCAAACAGAAGAACCAAGTCTGCAGTAACTGGATTGAGTCATTCAAATATGCTAGAGGGGCGTGTGTGTGTGTGTGTGTGTGTGTGTGTGTGTGTGTGTGTGTGTGTGTGTGCTCTCCTCGCTCGCACACCAGGACCAGCTTTTCCCTTATGTTTTCACAGAGTAAACTGATACCAACCTCTTTTTGGTGCTCTTAATTGTAGGACAATATAGTATCTTATGCACTTATTTTAAACTTTCTCTAAAAAATAATGATGGGGCTGGAGAGACAGCTCGGCAGGCTTTGTATTGCAGGAGTCCTGGGCTCAATCCTAGCACCCCCCAGAAGTGACATCTGATAAGAAAATATATAAATCTGATGGAAAAAAATTGTCTATAAAATAAATAAATTAAAACAACAACCTCTGAATAGCATGCATATAGGCTGCTTTTCTTGGCTATGTATCTATTTTTTTTCTTTTGGATCACACCTGGTGATGCACAGGGGTTACTCTTGTTTCTGCACTCAGGAATTACTCCTGGAAGTGCTCAGGAGACCATATGGGATGCCGGGAACTGAACCCGGGTCGGCCGTGTGCCCTACCTGCAGTGCTGCTATCACTACAGTTCCTATGTATCTACTTTTCCCCTCCAATTTGTCTGCCATGGTTACACATCATTTTTACAATCAGAAGAAATATATATATTTATATACATCTATTAATATATTTATATATGTAGCACTATAGTCCTGTTGTTCATCGATTTGCTGGCACCAGTAATGTCTCCATTATGAGACTTGTTACTGTTTTTGGCATATTGAGTATGCCACGGGGAGCTTGCCAGGCTCTGCCGTGCGGGCGGGATACTCTCGGTAGATTGCTGGGCTCTCCAAGAGGGACAGAAGAATCGAACTCGGGTCGGCCAAGTGCAAGGCAAACGCTCTACCCGCTGTGCTATTGCTCCAGTCCTTATTCTATAAAAATACATCTATGTATTATACATGAATTACATATTAGATGTATATAAATATATAATTAAAGTACAGATATATATATTTATATATAGTTCCGCTTAGCTTCCTTGTTCCTTCCACCTATAGTCAGGATTGTGTTCGTACAAGAAATCAGCTGTGTGTGCACGATGTGAGACTGGCCAAACCGGTCCCCAGCGGGGCAAAATTGAGGCCTGGCAGTGTAAATGGAGCAAAGATGCCACACGTGAGACACGGCAGGTACTCCGCGTGGCAGGACGCACTCGGGGTGCTTCCTCACCATGGTCCAAAGGGCACCCTGGCAGGAATGTCGAGCGCCTACTCCTGCATGTTGTTGGAAACATGAGATCAAATAGTGGGCATGAAATACATATAAAAAGGGGGCGGAGGGGGCCCAGAAATGCACAGTGGCAAATGCCTGCCTTACAAGAGGCATAGGTTCGATCCCTGGTGCCCTTCGGAGATTGCCCAGGGCTTTCGGCAGGGAACGTCTCCCAAATAGCTGGGAAGGACTCCTAGGCACCAACTGGGAGTAGCCCCTGAGCACTGCCTGGTTGTGGCCCCAAATAAACAAAAATTGCAAAAAACGATATCTTGGACCCGAGCAACTTGCTGCAGCACAACTAAAGTGGGTGACCCTCGGCAGACACCACAACCAAAGATGGGTAGATTGAAGCCAGGACTATGGTCTTCAGCAAGCAGTACAACCAGGCATACGCGCAGCCCTCAATGATGGAAGTAATGACAACCATGGACCAGGCAAGCACGACGGGAAAGAAAGGTCAGAGTGGAAGAGTGACAGCTCCAGTGAGTCCATCTCCCAGGAGTGTCTGAAGAACTGAAAGCAGGCTGCAGGCAGGCAACTGGGGCTCAATCCCCAGCGCAGTCATACGGGCTCCCAAACGGCTGACTCTTCTCTTCTCGCCCACTTTATTTAAACACTGTGGTTTACAAACTCTCTCATGATGGTTTGTTACAGGCATTCAATATTCCAACCCCAACCCCACCACACTGTCACCTTCCCTCCACCACTGTCTCTATTTTCCCAATCACCTCTCAAGCCTGCCCCCATAGCAGGAAGGCTAAAATAATTAATTTTTGTGGCTAGTTGATCTCTTTTGAGATTTATTTGTGACTCTCTGGAAAAGGGCCAGATGAGGTTGGATGGTGGCGGGCAGGGGTGGGGTGGGGCTGTGAAATACGGGGGGGGGGTGGGATGAGGTCACCCATCCAACTCCAAGAAGGCCTGGAATTTTCAGCCAAAAAAAAAAAAATCCCCTGTGAACCTGAAATTTTCAGTAGCTTAGGATCTCTGTGGCACTCAGTCCCGAGCGTGGAGTCCTGGCGTTGGCTTTGGGGCGTGACTGTGGCTTGCTCTCCTCCGGAGATTGCCCAGGGCTCTCAGCAGGGAAGGTCTCCCAAATAGCTGGGAGGGATTCCTAGGCACTAACTGGGAGTAGCCCCCAGCACTGCCTGGTGAGGCCCCAAATAAACAAAAATTGCAAGATACACAAACGATATCTTGGACCCGAGCAACTTGCTGCAGCGATTTCTTCAGACCCTAATTATTAAAATCTTAGAATTCCTAGAGCGTGTGGCCGCAAGTTATACCCATAACAAGCAATACAAAACACATTGTCTAGCATTGCATTTTCGGCAGGTATGAGGGGTGGTAAGTCTGGTCTCAAAATATCGAAGGCAACTAAAGTAGAGAAAGAGTATTGTGCAAATTGTCTGCCACACAGGCAGGGGGAGGGGTGGGAAGGGGGTGGGTGGGATACTGGGGATTTTGGTGGTGAAAAATGTGCACTGGGGGGCTGGAGTGATAGCACAGCGGGTAGGGCGTTTGCCTTGCACGCGGCCGACCCGGGTTCGATTCCCAGCATCCCATATGGTCCCCTGAGCACCGCCAGGGGTAATTCCTGAGTGCAGAGCCAGGAGTGACCCTTGTGCATCGCCAGGTGTGACCCAAAAAGCAAAAAAAAAAAAAAAAAAAAAAAAAAAAAAAAAAAAAAAGAAAAATGTGCACTGGTGAAGGGATGGGTGTTTGATGACCGTATGATCGAAGTTCAAACATGAAATCTTTGTTATAGTACCTCACGGTGAATTAATAAAAAATAAACAAATTAAAAAAAAAAGGGGAGGATAGCACTTGCCTTCCATGCAGCTGGCCCCAGATTGGTCTCTGGCACCACACAGGGTCCCCTGAGCCCCTTCAGGAGTGATCCCTGGGCACAGAGCCAGGAGGTCAAGTGCTAAGTCAAGGCAGTCCTAGGGGTGCTTCACCCCCAGACGAAGTGTTGAGACACTACGTCTGGGCCCGAGAGACCGGACAGGGGTTTTGGCATACGCCTTGCACACACACAGTTGACTCGGGTTTAACCCCCAGCACTGCCCCAAAAGAAAACCAAACGAACAAGGAAAGAAATGATGTCTGTGTCCTCACTGGAGGGACACTGGACACCTTTACGTGTGTTGTTCTGACTCTCCTCAAATCCCCTGCCGCTCCTCCCGCCCCCTCCCCCCACCACTCTGCCCACCACTCTCCCATCTTTGCCTCCTGCACGGAGGCTGCTGTGAAATACCCACAACAGTCTGAGCACTCCTGGGAGTCCATCCCACGCATCCTCCCTCAGCTACTCCAGTACCCTGTGCCCACCTCCCTTCCCGACCGCCCAGGGCCTGCAAGCTGACCCTCAATCTTCCTGCCCCCGTCTCAGGCCATCGAAAGGTGGGCACGACTCCCTCGGCCTCCCCTCTTCTCTGCTACTACCTCTCTCGGCGGCTCTGCATCCCGCTCCTCACTCTAGTCAAGCTGCAGCCTCACACTTCCCGGTCCAGAGGTCAGTTCATCGAGCGCTCGGGCAGGACTGAGCATCCCCCGGCCCCCGCCCCACATATCCCTTGCCAGGCTGTCCTGAAGCATCTGGCAGTGACTGTCCTCGGCTCTCACACCCTCTCAATGTTCCTGGACTCCAGGGGTTGTAAGTTGGGGGCGGGGTGGGGGAAGTGGTGGGTTTTGTAGCCCCTGGCTTGCACCAGGCCTGTGGAGTCTCTCCTCACTGGACTAAACCGGTCCTCAGCAGCTGGAGCAAAGAGGAATTAGAACACTCTGCTAGTGATAAAAATAAATGAATTTCTCACAGTCCGTCTGGATTATTTAATGTAGTCTCTCAGCACAGATGGAGTGGAGAGAGGGGAAAGTCCGCGTGTCTGCAATGAAGCAGATGACGCCGCAGCTTCTGAGTGGACTGGCGAGTCTGTGCCCTGAGAAATACACACACACACTGGTGTTCTGTGGTGGTTTTGGCCTTTGTGGGCCATGCCCAGTTGAGCTCAGGGCTCAGTCCTGGCCCTCCACCACTCAGGGATCGTTCTTGGCGGTGCTTGGGGGATGATATGGGCGGTTGGGGGATTGAACCCGGGTTGGTAGCATGCAGGTAAATACCCTACCTACTGCACTCTCTCCAGCCCCACAAATACAATTTTGAACCAGGGATCACGAGTCCCTTCCTAGGAGAAGTTATTCTTTTAATTCTCCCAGAAACGCAGACACTAATAAAATCAAAACGCAGATACAAATAAAATCAGAATCTTAAACCTCTTTAAGGGTATTTGTTTGCCCTCCCTCCCTCCCTCCCTCCCTTTTTTTCTTCCTTTCTTTTCTTTCTTGTTTTTTTTTTTTTTATGCCATACCTGGTGATGCTCTGGAGTTACTCCTGGTTCTGTGCGCAGGAATTACTCCTAGCAGTGTTCTAGCCCCCATATGTGGTGCCAGAGATCAAACTCAGATCAAATGCCAGGCAAACCCTCTAGCCACTGTACCCCTATCTATCTCTCCACCCCTCTTCTTTCTATCCTTTCCTCTCCAAAACACAATTTTCAGGTTCAAAGGCAGGCGTGGCAGTTAAGTTTCAAGCTTGAAGCTTGGAGTCAACTTCTTGCCATCTTGTCTCCTTATTGGTGACATTTGTAGTAAAGAAAATATCATCTAGAACTTTAAATGAGAAAGGGATCCAATAATTATGCTGCATTATGCTAAATGACTGTTTAAAATGTTATACACACCAGAATGTAACACAAAAATTTCATTCTGCTGCACATCTATAAAAATAATAGCATCATCTATAAAAAATAATACCATCTTTTATAAGTTGATAGATGAAGTGACCATTTGTACATCTGCTTTTGGATATCAATCAAAAGACTGGCCAGTAAGCACATTCCCAACATTCCATAAGTATATCAGTTCAAGAGCAACAACAAAACTGAAATATCCTCCTCTTTCTCCTTATTTTTCTCATCTTCTCCCCCCACTTAATTGTTTTGGGTTTTTTTGTTTTTTGCTTTTTGGGTCCACCCAGCAATACTCAGGGGTTTACTCCTGGCTCTGCACTCAGGAATTACTTCTGGTAGTGCTGGGGGACCATATGGGATGCTGGGAATCGAACCCAGGTCGGTAACGTGCAAGGCAAACGCCCTAGCTGCAGTGCTATCTCTCCAGCTCCTGGTTCATTCACTCTTTTTTTTTTCTTTTTGGGTCACACCCGGCGATGCACAGGGGTTACTCCTGGTTCTACACTCAGGAATTACTCCTGGTGGTGCTCAGGGGACCATATGGGATGCTGGGATTCGAACCCCGATCGGCCGCGTGCAAGGCAAATGCCTTACCCACTGTGCTATCTCTCCAGCCCCGGTTCATTCACTCTTGATGCCAGCATGTAGTACCTCATTTATTATCTTTCTAGCCCTATATATCTTCTCTGGTATAATTTAATTGTCTTCATAAAGCATAAATGCTATCTACAACTTTCCCAGGTAAGACCATCTTTCTTCTTCTTCTTTTCATTGCATCAGCAACAAGCAGTCCTTTATCATCAGTAGTTCTGAGAATATCCATGTCATGGCAGAAGAAACGCAGGAAGAAATGTTAGAAGTTCAAAAGTCATAAATCAAATTCTGAGAACAGCAGTTGCATGACCAGGGCATTTATTCACTTTACATGCACTTTGTTTCTGGCTGTTTTTTTTTTTTTTTAAACTATGAATCCCAATAAGGGCTGCTGCAAAATTAAAATCTATCCTCTGCCTGGGTTTAATTCCCAGCATCTCATATGGTCCCTCGAGCACCGCCAGGAGTGATTCCTGAGTGCATGAACCAGGAGTGACCCCTGTGCATCGCCGGGTGTGACCCAGAAAGAAAAAAAATATCTAATCTCTGATCTGAAAGTTAGCTCTGTGGAAGTAGCAGAGGGGAACTATGAGGTTTGAACAACATCCGCTGCTAGAGGAGCAGCTTCAAAATACTCGGAATCTTGGGCCGAAGATACAGTACAGTAGCTTAAGATACTTGCCTTGCATGCATCCAACCCTGATTCAATCCATATGGCACCCCCTATGGTCCCTGAGCCCTGCCAGATGTGATCCTTGAGCACAGAGCCAGGAGTAAACTCTGAGCACCCTGGATGTGGTTAAAAAAAAAAAAAAGATGAAAAAGAAAAAACGTTTTCTTGGTTAAGAGAAACCCCGGCATCCACCTCAAGCTCTCGAGGGTTTCTGGGTCCCCAGATCCTGCTACTCCCTCTCCAGCCATCCGGATCCCCGCGCCCCAGGCCGTGCTCCTCGGCCAGCCTCCTCTGTCTCACGACTCACTGCACTCACAGCCACCACACAGCTCCTCCTCCTTGATGCCTACAAACCACGATGACAGGTGAGTACAGCGGTCAGGGGTCTTAGGGACACTCACCAGGGGAGCCAGGGTGGGAGGAAGAACACTCTCAATCTCCCCTTCTCCCTCTCATTCTCTCTCTTGCTGTTTTTGTGTGTTAGTTGTTGCTGCTATTTGGTTTTTTGTATCATCTCTCCAGGCCCCATACAACCTCTTTCTCCCTTGTTCATCTGTTAGCTTAACGACAGCAAGACTCAGGCTGTTTTCCATGCTGGGCCAGTGTGGATATGCTGCACGTCGTGAATAATGGGGCGCAGACATTTCCACAGGCTCAATGTTCCCCTTTTTTTTGAATATCTGCCCAGATACACACGCTGGTGTGCCTGTTTTCCATTTCCCAAGGAACTTCCACATTACTTTCCACGATGGCCACACCAATCTACACTCCCCTCAGCAGCACACAGGGATTCACTCCTCTTCACAACTCTGCCAACACTTGCTCTTTCTTATCCACTGAGGTCAGACATTCTAACAAGAATTAGAAGTTCCCTCACATATGGTTTCTGAGGCTCAGAAGTGTAATACACCCTTGGAAAAACGTTTACTCAGATTCCCTGCCCATTTTTGATCAAAGAGTTTGCATTTCTTGCTATTAAGCTGTACGAGCTCTTTACATTTTAGTCACTATGTAATTTACAAATATTGCCTAATTCCTCTTTTCTGTGGATGACTTCCTCTGTATCCAGATGCTTTTAGATTGATAAACAAAAAGCCTTTTGATTTGATAGCCCCTCTTTTTAAAATGTTTGCCCCTGTTTTTTGGTGTGTTCTTTAGCCTCACCTGGTAGTGCTCAGGAATCACTCCCAGCAAGTACTCAGGGGAATCAACTATGATGCTGGAGATTGAACTCAATCAGCCGCATGCAAGGTAAGCATGCTACCCACTGTACCATCGCTCCAGCCTCTCTCTAGCCCAGTTTGCTCTGCTTTTGAGATTAATTTTGAACACTCAAGATTAATGTCAAACCGATTAAATATTTTGGAATCACTTTCATCCCATTCTGGCCGTACTACCTTTTCAGAACCCGTCCAAGTCAAACGGAGGTGGTGCGATTAGCTCAGGGGTAGCTCCGGAAGACTTGTGAAGCTAAGTTTTCCCTGCTCTCGGCTGTGGACGACTGCACATGCATCAGAATGGAGGCCATCTCTGCTACCCTGTAAAATCCATCAATACCTACGGGACTGTACAGACGGAGAAAACACTGAGCATGAAAAAATAGCAGAAACGAGAGTATTAAATGATTACATATGCAAATACTTATTTTTATGTGATAAAAATAAAATTTGGGGCTGGAGAGGTAGTGCAGGGGCATAAGGTGTTTGCCTTGCACGAGGCGTCCCCAGTTGGATCCCCAGCACCACATATGGTCTCCCAACAGGAGGGATACCCAAGCAAAGAACCAGGAGTAATCCCTGAGGACAGCTGGGTGAGACTCCACTAATCAAATCCACTAAATAAACCAAGGAATGAGGTTGAAGTGATAGTACAGAGGGTAGGGCCGACCTACATGTGGCCGACCTGCATGTGGCCGACCCAAATTTGATCCCCAGCACCGCACCCCATATTCCTGAGGGTAGGGCTGGAGTAACCCCTGAGCATTGTCTGAGTAACCCCTGAGCATTGCCGGGTGTGACCCCAAAAGTTAAAAATAAATAGATAAATAAATAAATCAAGGAATGACTAATCTCAAAAGAGATGCCAAGCCGATGAAACTCGCAGGTACAACAGTCTGAAAACTCTAGGGTCTTCTGGGAATGGGTATGGGCAGCCACCCCCATCCCACCCACCTCCACCCATACTGCCAGAAGCAGCACCAGCTTCACCCACAACCCCAGTTTCCAGAATATAAATGGTCGAGCGTCACAGCTAACTTCAGAAGAGACTCCAAGCCAATGAAACTCCCATCCATGTGCACCAGTCTTCCGACTCTGGGGCCTTCATGGGAGGAGGGCAGGCTGTGTCCCCACCCTGCCGAAACTCACACCCTACCCCACAGCCTTCAGCATGTAAGCAGCCAACTTCACTACTCATCTCAAGAGACCCCAAGTCAAAGAACAGTCCCAGTTCCATAGCTCCCGGAGATAAAACAATTTTCACAAATTTTCATTTACTCAACTACTTCTTGGTAATTGCATTTGCCATTTTTTTTTGCAACAAGCAATATAAAATAAATTATTTTGTGCCTACAAAAGAGGCAGGCTTGGGGATGGGTGGGAAACTGGGGACAGTGGTAGAGGGAAGGTCTCAGTGGTGATGGGACCAGTGTTGGAACATTGCATACCTCAAACAACTTTATAAACCACAAACCACCACAAACCACAGTGTTCAAATAAAGTTAGAAAATAAGGGGCTGGAGTAATAGCACAGCAGGTAGGGTGTTTGCCTTGCACGCAGCCGACCCGAGTTCGATTCCCAGCATCCCATATGGTCCCCTGAGCACCGCCAGGAGTAATTCCTGAGTGCAGAGCCAGGAGTAACCCCTGTGCATCGCCGGGTGTGACCCAAAAAGCAAAAAAAAAAAAAAAAGGAAAATAAATAAATCAACCAAGGATATTTACACCACTTAAAATCAGTTGTTAAGAGCAACACGCCACAGGATGCCCCCAGACCCAGGGCCAGGCTGTCTCATTTGGGGCAATCTGGAGGGAGGTGCGTAAGTCCCCCCCACCCCCCATCCACCCCAGCTAGCCCCAGCAGCTGAAAACCTCCAGAACTGTCACCGCCATTTTCATGGCCGATTTCCATAGGCTTGCACGAACCTGCTGAAAAACCCATGTGTGTGGGATTTGTGACAGAAATCTCCAGGCTTGAAAGAGTCAGGAATGGGTGACCTCCCCTCTCTCCCCATCTCCCTGTGCTTCCAGTAGCTGGCAGTCATGCCCACGACTGCCTCTGGTGCTATGTAAGCTCATGAACAGCCATGATCCAAAGATTCAGAAATAAATCTCCCAGAAGAGGACAACATGAGAGGAACACACCGCAGAGACGTCTCTGGACCCCAAAGTCACTTTCCAGTTAAAAAAACAAATCTCAGATGTATCACCATATTTAAATTTTTAGAACTCCTGGAGGATGCATCCACGTGACATCTCATACTCTACACCATTAATGTACCAGGACAAGGGCTTAATGGCTCCAGGGTGAAATGCAACAATCTTCACACACTTCCCTCTAAGGAAACTTTTTGGTATCAATTTTAGGAGAATATTCATAACAAGCAATACAAAATAAATTACTTAGGTTCTGCTTTGGGGGCAGACTTTGGGGGGTCAGGGTGCAAATATCCGAAATACGATTTCAGGAAGGTGTAATGGTGGTGGGATTGGTGTTGGAATATTAAATGCAATAAATTATTGTGAACAACTTTAAGAGAATAAAATTAACAATAAAGTTGGTTGTTAAAGTTAGTTTCTCTATAGGGGCAGAATAAAGGTCTAACTTTTCAACTTAACAAATACGCACTAAATTTTTTTGAGATTCAAATAAATGACTCTTGAATTGGAAAACGTTTTATTGTTTGCCCAAAGGCTGACAAAAGACAGTGATCATTCTGGTCACAGCTGAAAGGTCTCAATGTACACACTTGGGTTTCTCAACAGTCGAGACCGCCCTGCATTCAGGAAACTGTTCCCACAGCCATCCCCTGTAATGCCAAGGAAACGGGGTGTTCCTAAACACCAAGGGAGATAAAGCACATATCAAAGAGCTGAGAGCCAGTGGACCTTATCTTGTCTTGTGAACAAAGGCTCCAGGCGCAAGAGGAATGAAGAGAAAAAAGAGGTGTCTGAGAAAAAAAACATGACTCAGCAGGAGAACCTGTGCCCATGAAGGAGGAAGAGAAAAACAAAACAAAACAAAAAAACAACCAAGAAGGCAGCACGGAATGGGGTGGGGGAGTCCGGAGAAGACTGGCATAAAACAACAGGGGTACAAAGAGAAACATATCCCAACAATACAGACAGAACGGAATGGAAACATTCACTCACTTATTCATTCACTCACTCAGCCCCTCATTCACTCACACACTCATTCATTCAATTTCATTCATTCACTCACTCATTGTTCACTCATTCATTCACTCACTCACAGATTCATCATTCCCTCAGTTCCTCATTCACTCATTTATTCACTCACACACTTATTCACTCACTCATTCCCTCAATCACTCCTTTAGTCACTCACTCACTCACACATTCACTCATTCACTCACTCAATCTCTCATATATTCACTCACTCACTCATTCACCCATCCTTCATTCATTCATTCACTTGGGAAACGCCCTCTGTCCCAGTACTACTGTGGAGGCTGCGGTCTGGCATGAATGAGATAGACCAGGATCTTGCTCCACTGAAGGTAGGCGGAAGGAGAGAGGCACAGCAAGAGGCACATGGACTGGCATGACATTTCTGAGAATAGTAAACTGTGAGTGGCTGGTGTGGATGTTCTTTCCACTGACCAAAGGGTGAGTTCAGAAACGTACAGCCCCAAGCTTTTTAAATTGTGGGTCGTCATCCCAGATGGGATCACATGACTGAATGTTGGGGTTACGAAAAGCCTGGCAACAGCAAAAGGTTTCTGAATGCACAATGACCAAAAATTAATTCAAAATCAACTATGTGTTGGAGTCCAGGTATTTTCTTTTCTTTTCTTTCTTTCTTTTTTTCTTTTTTTTTTTTTTTTTTGCTTTTTGGTTCACACTCGGCGATGCTCGGGGGTTACTCCTGGCTCTGCACTCAGGAACTACTCCTGGCGGGGCTCGAGGGACCTTATGGGATGCTAAAAATCAAACCCGGGTTGGCCATGTGCAAAGAAAACGCCCTACTCGCTGTGCTATTGCTCCAGCCCCAAATAAATACTTTTTTTTCGTTTTTGGTCACACTCCTGGCTTTGCACTCAGGAATTACTCCTGGCAGTGCTCAGGGGACCATATGGGAGGCTGGGAATCGAACCCGGGTCAGCTGTAAGGCAAACGCCCTACCTGCTGTACTATTGCTCCAGCCCCCCGAAGGTGTTTTCTTGGTAGTGCTCGCTCATGTGACATTTCTGGGGCAAAAAGGGGTCTCAAGTGAAGACAGTCTGAGTCCTGGCTGAGGGAAGTGGCCGGGGCAGAGCTGATGGCAAAGCCTTCCAGGCAGAGGCAACAAGATAAAAGATCCATGTGGGGAGAAGCTGAGTGGCAAACACCCAACCCACTCATGCCTGGGGGTTGGCCAACTCTCCTCCCACACCCCACGGGAGCTGTGTGGGTCACAGGGTCCTTCTGGTAGACAAATGAATGGCAAGCACAAGGCATTGCAGGAAGCAGCTTCATTTCACCCGCACCATTGCTTTGGGCACCATGGTGGCAGTGTGAAACAGGAGGTCTTGGTCACTTGCATACTCCTCAGAGAGGAGGTGAGAGAGCAGGAGGAAGGGGACTCACCAGGAGAAACCTCCTTGAGGCAGGATGCCTCCAACTCCAGTGCTCACTATAACTCACTTAATTACTAGCTGCTCATCACTCATAGCAAGAGTCAAACATCTGCCCACAAATTCCTAGAGCTCCTAGTTCTGCCCTCTGGCACTATTCCTAATTTGTTCACTTTTGGTTTTGTTTGGGGGGCCACGCCTTGCAGTGCCCAGGGCTTATTCCTGGCTCTGAGCTCAGGCCTCACTCTTGGTGGGCCTTGGGAATCATAGGGGATGAAGGGGATGAAATCCAGAATGGCTTCATGCAAGGCGAGCACCTTACCCTTGTACTGGCTCTCCAGGCCCATGTCCACTTCTGTTTGTTTGTTTGTTTGGGGGCTACTCCAAGTGCTGCTCGGAGGATTTTTTGGTGCCAGAGGTGGAAGCTGGGGCTCCTGCAGGCAAAGCCTGTGCTCAAGCCCTTTCGAGCCTTCCTCCCACCTCTGCCCATTTACTTTTGTCCATGGCTGCCTTTCAAGGACCTGTAGGCATTCGTGAGGCTGCCTCCCATTCTTCCCAACTGTCCTTCCATCACTTACAGATATTATCATCACGGCTGGAGCAGCAAACAGAACTATCTAGCAGCTAAAACACTGCTCTACTCCTTGTGGTGGAAAAGGCAATTATGCCTTCTCTGATTTGGGACCCTGGCACCCAACCGAATGCATGACACCTTGGAGCATTCAATGAGTAGATTCATGCAAACTCAGCATTGTTTTCTTTTCTTTCTTGCTTTTTGGGTCACACCCGGAGATGCACAGGGGTTACTCCTGGCTCCTGCACTCAGGAATTACTCCTGGCGGTGCTCAGGGGACCATAAGCAATGCTGGGAATCGAACCCGGGTTGGCCGAGTGCAAGGCAAACACCCTACCCACTGTGCTATCACTCCAGCCCTCATTTTCAAATACTACATCAGCGCAACCCAGGGACGCACCCCTGCACAGCCAGCTGCCAGGAAGCCACGTGTGTGGTCCTGGGCCAGACACAGAATCACACCTCCGAGGCCATTCTCAGTCCCTCTCTTGTCCTCTGGGTCCTAGAGCAGGTCTCTGGCAGGCCCCAGGCCCTCATTCAGTGCCCAGTGTGTCCTGTTCTGCTGGATGGCTCAGTCTCCCAGCTAAGAGTTAATACCCTGGCTGCCTGTGCATCCAGAGGGAGGGAAATCCTTCATTTACTTCGGTTTTACTGGTGGCTTTTGTTGGGGGGCCATGCGCCCCAGTGCTGAGAGAGAGGGCTACTTCTGGCTCTTCGGTTCGGGGGTTCGCTCCTGACAGTGCTCCGAGGACCACGCAGTGCCAAGGATCATCACGAGAACAACCCCCTGCAAAAATGCCATCCAGCCCTCTGAGTCGCCTCCCTGATCCTGGGAAAAGTATTTTTAAAAGACAGAAAGTAGAAACAGCAGGCCCCGGAAGTGGCTCCGTGGTAGAGGCCCTCTCTCCGCTGGCATGAGGCCCAGATGGCCTCCTCCCACACCACCCCGCACTGCTGCGTGGGGTCCCAGAGCGGCCACCGCTGTGATCCCCAGCACTGCACTCTCCAGACACCACCACGACAACAACAAAAGGAGGGGTCCAGAGACAGTGGCGCAGGGAGGGGGGTGACCTGCAGGTGGTAAGCCCAGTTCATTCCCTGACACTACATATGCTCCCGCCGCACCAGGAACGCCAGGAGTGACCCCTGAGCACAGAGCCAGGAATAAGCACTGAGCACTGCTGGGTGTGGCTAGCCCACCCCTGCCTGCATTCCCCCAGGAAACAAGGAAAAAGAAGGAAAGGAGGGAGGAGTGAGGAGGGAGATGGAGCAAGAGTTTTTTTTTTTTTAAGATTGCAGTGTGTGTGTGTGTGTGTGTGTGTGTGTGTGTGTGTGTGTGTTTGAGAGTCATATCAGGGGTGCTCTGGGTGATTTCTGTCAAAGAGCACAACTACAACCTTAAAGAGCGATAGCACAGCGGAAGGGCGTTTGCTTTTCACGCAGCCGACCCGTGTTCGATTCCTCCGCCCCTCTCGGAGAGCCCAGCAAGCTACCGAGAGTATCGCGCCCGCATGGCAGAGCCTGGCAAGCTCCCTGTGGCATATTCGATCTGCCAAAAACAGTAACAATGAATCTTACAATGAGAGACGTTACTGGTGCCCGCTCGAACAAATCTGATGAGCAATGGGATGACAGTGACAGTAGAAATATTGCAATCGCAAGATACCCAGTAGTTTGGGGTATATAAACCTCTTGTTATCTCCATCCTCATCCCCGCTTCCCTTCCTTTTCTTGTTAGGTGGGTTTTTTCTTTATTTTCTTTTCTCTTTTATTTTTTCATGGTGCAGGGGGACCATGTGGTGGCAGGGATCAGACCCAGCCTTCGGCACATAAAGCTTGCACACGGAGCGTCTGAGCCGTCGCCCCAGCGTTTCAGGTGGTCATTTGGGAGGTCATCTTCCCACAGAAGCTCTGAGCAAAATGCTACCATCGATCACGAGAAGGCAGCACTTCAGGGCTGAATGCTCACTTTACTTCCAGAAACAATTCCTCGGGGGCTCATCCAGTCCAGTGCTGACTTCTAGTAAGAGGGTGTGAGCTACACACAGAACCGACAATTTTCTTGGAGGCAAGACTGTGCAAATCAATTTTAGCTTTAATTCTATTTAAGCCAACCGAGCCAAAGTCTTATCTGCTCAACAGATTTGCAATTAATCCAGAAAAGGGCCGAGGTGACTTTAAGTCCTGTTGCAAACCAAGTCTGAACTCCCCTGTGTTCTGACACACCAGAACTCAGGATGGCTGGGGGGATCGCACAGGCCAGGGACGAGTCGGGCTACAAATAAAGCCTTGTATGCTGCAAGGAAACTGGAGGTCCAAGATACTTGCAAAGGTGGTCTTTTTTTATTATTTATTATTTATTTATTTATTTTTTGCCTTTTGAGTCACACCCGACAATGCTCAGGGGTTCCTCCTGGCTCTGCACTCAGGAATTCCTCCTGGCGGTGCTCAAGGGACCATATGGGATGCTGGGAATCGAACCCGGATCGGCCGTGTGCAAGGCAACTGCCTTACCCGCTGTACTATCGCTCCAGCCCCAAAGGTGGTCTTTTTTTTTTTAAAATAGAAAGATTTAAAGTACTTGTGACAGAGAACTCTGGGTTCAACGGGACTGGGAACAGAGATCCTTTGTCTGTAACCTCACCCCTGCACCACCTCCTGTCTCCAGCAACTCAGCAGTTACACCACCCCTTGGCGCCAGATAATCTGAAATAATCTCGTCATTGGCCACCATCCAGAACGCATGTCTTCCTCTCCTGAAAGGGAGCATACCATGACGCTCGCCATAACCATGCCGCCGGACCCCGCGCCAGGCTGTTTCACTAGGGGCGCCCCAGAGGGGGGCCGGTGAGAGTCCTCCCCGCCCCAAGGGACCCAGCCCCGGCAGCCGAAAACTCCCAGAACTCAACTGCCGCCATGCTCATGGCCACTCCCCACATGCTCAGCCAAGCCTCACCCATGAGTCAGCCTATTCCCGGACCCCTCCGCCACTCGACACTTCATGTCACACACCCTACCCATACTCCGAGAGTCCCACACCACATCTGATGGGGTTTAAAGTAGGAGGCAAATAATCTTGGAGGGAAATGTTTTTAACATATATATATATATATATATATATATATATATATATATATATATATATATAACAGCACACAAAGGCTCAACTTCTAACAACATGTTAGTGATCTCTTAGAGAAGGGCTTAATGGCCCCTGGGTGAAGTACAACAATCCTCACACTGCTTCCTCTAAGGATACTTTTTTGTAGAATTTTCAGAGTTTTTTCATAACAAACAGTACAAAATATATGATTTGGGTCTGCTTTGGGGTAGGGATTGGGGTTTGGGATGGAAACATCTGAAATGTGGTGGTGGTGGTGGGGAAGGTGTAATGGTGGTGGGATTGGTGTTTGAATATTAAATGTAATGAAATATTGTGAATTACTTTATAAAATTTTAAAAATCATAAAAAAATTTAAAGCATAGTTGAGTTTTAGACATAGAAGATTGCAGCACCAATTCCACCAACAGTGTCAACTGCCCCCTGCCCCCCACGCCCCCGACCAATGTTCCCAGGTTCCCGCCCATATCCACCCCACTCTTTTTTTTTCTTTTGGGTCACACCCGGCAATGCACAGGGGTTACCTCCTGGCTTTGCACTCAGGAGTTACTCCTGGCAGTGCTCAGGAGACCATATGGGATGCTGGGAATCAAACCCGGGTCGGCCACGTGCAAGGCAAACACCCTACCCGCTGTGCTACTGCTCCAGCCCCTCCACCCCACTCTTGACAGGCACCTTTCTAAGTTCAGTTGTTAAAGTTTGCGTCTCTGGATTTCAGTGTTGCTGACTGTGTGGATATTTGTAGATTTATGCTTGAGGCAGATAGAATCTATCTATCTATCTATCTATCTATCTATCTATCTATCTATCTATCTATATATCTATTTTTTGAATGGCCAAATTCAAAGTCTTCAGTGAAAAATGCAAAGTAATATACAGTGTAAGGTAGTGAAAACAAACAAAAAGGATGACTTTTTCAAAATCCCCTGAGCCTTGAGCCACATTTCCAAAACCTTCAGATTTCCTTTTTCAAAGTCGGAGCTAAATGCTGCGATTCATCTTGTGTCAACCCCAACCTTCCAACAAATACCGCAGAGTTCACGCAGTCTGGGCCAGTCTTTTTATAGATGAAAAGAATCCCTGCCCAGCCTTGCACGCGGTGATCGCATGCGCTCAGCATGATAGCTGGTCAGGGCTGAGGGGCTGACCTGGACTGTTCGTGCCCTGGCACACAGAGCCACGAGCTGGACCCCAAAGGCCGCCCCCACAGAGCCAGACTGAACGGGATTCGGAATCCAAATCTGCCATAACTTCTACAATAAAGCCTCCTGCTAACCATTCCCGGAACAGAGACGAACTGAGAAGTGACGAAGACCAAATGCTGAAAAGGCCACGGGTGGGGATATCTGAGAAAGAAGGCTGTGGCCTCAAAGTCGAGCTCAGTTATCATCTCACTCTTCACTCCAGCAAAGTCATGAGTTGGCAAATGCAAAGTCAAGCTGGAGACGCTCCGGAAACCAGGTTCTACTGAAAATCTTGTGCATGTTTTAAGTCATTATCTTGAAATTGCAAGGGGAGTTGCTAAGACAAATTAGGAATGGGTAAAAACCCACCAAACAAAGCTGTGATCAGAAATGGCATTCCAAAAATGTTATTTATTTAAATCATAAAACTCAGCCCCCAAATGCTGACTTTGACTACAGGGGGTCTGAAGTACTAGTCCTGCTAATCATAGGAAGACCATTTTATCATTTTTAATTTTATTTATCTACTTAATTTTAATAACCGTGAGCGACACAGTTACAAAGATGTTCGTGATTGGATTTTGGTCATACAACATTCCAACACCGGTCCCTTCACCAGTGGACATTTCCCACGACCAATGTCCTTAGTTTCCCTCCTGACACCCTTTCTAGCATTCTAGCATGCCTGCCTTATTGTAGATACTTTTCTTCTCTCTGTCTCTCTCTGTCTCTCTGTCTCTCTCTCTCTGTCTCTTTCCTTTAGGGCATTATGGTTTGCAATACAGGTACTGACAGATTATCATGTATAAACCTTTACCTCCTTTAAGCATTTAGTTCTTGTCCAGAGCGATCATTTCCAACCATCATTGTTATACTGGTCCCTTCTCTGTCCTAAATGCCATCCCCTAGACCTGGACCAGTCTCCTGGCCCTCGTTTCTACTGTCCTCAGTTATTAGCTAAGACCACTTTAGACCATATTTCTGTTTCCTGCAAAAGGTTACCAAATCCAGAGGCCGAGTTGAATAATTCTGAATCAGTTACTGAGAAAGATTATGTCCACACCGGGCTCAGGGAAGAACCCACCGGCTCTTTACTGGAAATGTCGAAAGGAAACATCAATTGCTCCCAAGTCTACAAATAGCTAAGTAGTCTTAAAATTGGCAGGAAGGAAGTCCACAGGGTCTTGTCTCGGATATATGTCACCTTCAAGATATGCAGTTTGGTTGCCAAAAATCACAGGAAAGGAAAAGTCAGTGTCACAGAAGACAGTGACATTCTCTCAAAACCACTTTCCTCAGCAATGGAGTCACGCTGACCCTGTTCCGTGGGCAGACCTGGTTCTAAATCTCTCCTTCCCATTTCCCAGCTCCTCCAAATCCCCCAGTCTCCAGGCTCACCTCCATTTCACCCTGTTTGTCTCCTTCTCGTCCCTTCCTCCTCACTGCTAAGGTTTTAGCAACGTCTATGGAGATCAATTTAGCCTCTCTCCCAGCCAGAAGTAATACTGCTTCTTTGAGAAGGCAAGCAACTAGGTTCTAGCAACTTTCTCTAAGAATGAAGAAGAAAAACCTGATTACCCTCACATTCAAGACACCTGTCCTCGGGGCTGGAGTGATAGCACAGCGGGTAGGGCGTTTGCCTTGCACACGGCCAACCCGGGTTCAAATCCCAGCATCCCATATGCTCCCCTGAGCACCGCCAGGAGTAATTCCTGAGTGCAGAGCCAGGAATAACCCCTGTGTATCGCTGGGTGTGACCCAAAAAGCTAAAAAAAAAAAAAAAAAGGACACCTGTCCTGGGGCTGGAGCGATAGCACAGCACGCGGTTGACCCGGGTTCGATTCCCAGCATCCCATGTGGTCCCCCGAGCACTGCCAGAAGTAATTCCTGAGTGCATGAGCCAGGAGTAACCCTTGAGCATTGCTGGGTGTGACCCAAAAAGTAGCACTATAGCACTGTCTTCCCGTTGTTTGTCAATTTGCTCGAGCAGGCACCAGTTAACATCTCTATTGTGAGACTTCTTGTTACTGTTTTTGGCATATCGAATACCCGCCTTCACGGCAGAGCCTGGCAAGCGACCCAAATAGTTAAAAAAAAAAAAGACACCTGTCCATTTTATGAGTCACCCGTGCTGCATCCAGCCTGGACACAAAATCCAGATTATTCAAATCTAACTAGCGTTAGGAGCAATGTTTGAGAACCAGGCTATATTTTCCTCATGATATGCAAAGTCAGATATTAAACAGGGCAGAGAGATAGTACAAATAGTTAAAGTGGGGGGCTGAAGTGATAGCACAGCAGGTAGGGAGTTTGCCTTGCACGCGGCCAACCTGGGTTTGAATCCCAGCATCCCATGTGGTACCCTGAGCACAGCCAGGAGTAATTCCTGAGTGCGGAGCCAGGAGTAACCCCTGTGCATCACCAGGTGTGACCCAAAAAGCAAAAAAGAAAAAAAAAGCGTTAAAGTGGTTTACTTTTATTACTTGTAATAATTTGTTTTAGATTTATCTAATAGATCAAATTTAGACACTATTAACTAACTAATGCTATCTTATATAACAGAAACTTATAAATGCCAATTATTCAAGTATGATCTGGTCATAAACCAGAAGGTTGTCTATAGTGTATACATCCAATACTGGTCCTGGGATGAGGAATTTGGAAAAAATGATGGACTAGATTTGCTAGTTCTTTGTTACAACTTTTGAAGTACTGCTTTATGCATCACCTATTTTTTTTTCATTTATTTTGTTTTTTAGTGCCACTCAATGAGGCTCAGGGCTTACTCTTGGCACTATTCTCAGGGATCATTCCTGGCAGTGCTCAAGGGATCAATATGCTGCCAGAGATTGAACACAGTTTGGCTACATCAAGGCAATCACCTTACTTGCTATATTAGTCTTACACCTTACTTGCTATACTAATCACTAACTTTCTCTCTGGCCTTGTATGACCTATTAAAGTCATGTAAATGTGGTTCAAGTAAAAATAACATAATTTCATAAATAATGCGTATATATATATTTAAAACATGAAAAAAAAGAGTTAAAGTGGATGCCAATTTGATCACTGGCAATGCATATGGTCCCCCAATCAACACCAGGGGTTACTCTTGGGTATAACCCAGGAACAGAAGCTAAGCACCACTGGATTTCTGTGGCCCAAGAGCATCCACCTACATAGGGAAAAAAATAACCAAAACAGAACAGGGACACTTAGAGCAAAAAATACAACTATGGGGGCTGGAGCGATAGCACAGCGGGTAGGGCGTTTGCCTTGCACGCGGCCGACCCGGGTTCTAATCCCAGCATCCCATATGGTCCCCTGAGCACCGCCAGGGGTAATTCCTGAGTGAAGAGCCAGGAGTAACCCCTGTGCATTGCCGGGTGTGACCCAAAAACCAAAAAAAAAAAAATACAACCATGTTTTGTATTTTTCATCTTGACACCCTGGATTGAAACTCACTTTCTAATCCCTTGGCTATACAGCTACCTATATGTCTCCATTTATTCCCATCACAAATAATCCATACTATTCCCCATTAAAACTCCCTTCTTTCCTCTTATAGCATTTGGCAAGCAGAGGGTCAGAAGCCCCGCCCAATATTTCCACTACCTGCCATTCAACGCTAGAAAATCTCTTCCAAGGAAGCAGAACAATTTTACTCCACTGAAGAAAAAAAAGATAAATATTTAAACACTCCTAGGATTGAGTTAAGCCATTCTCAAGTGAGTGGCAAATCAGATGCTCATCTGAGGACGGCCTGGAGAAGAGAAGACTGAGATTATTTCCTTATACTCTTTCTAGAGCTGACTTCTTATGAAGCTGATTTCTTATGAATATCTAGTCAGAGCACCAGACTCCCATCTATTTTAGGGTGAACCCAACACCAATCTACATGGCCTCACGTTACTGTGTTAGAGTATGTTCTAAGGGATGTTCTTGGATATTATGAGAAAACATGACCTGGTATGTAAGAAGTCTGGGGATCGACAGGTTCATGGGAATCCGTGACTGAGATCTCCAAGCCCGCTTGGATGGGGACTGGGCCTCCTCCCCCCAGCTCCCCAGTTTTCCAGTAGCTTGTCGGTCATACCCACAAACATTTGCATTCCTGAAAACTATTCTTATTAAGATAAATTAATAATTCAAAAAATAATACGGAACACCTGGTAGCACTTGAGGGCTGTGTGGTGCCCAGGACTGAACCTGGGTTGGGAGCAGGCACACACATACACGCTAACCACTATGCCCTCTCCCTGCCCGCCCCCCAGCCCCAGTCCTGGTTGTATCTCAGTTACCAGAGAGAAAGGAAAGGGAAGTGTGGAGGGGGTAGACAGGGTTGAGTTCAACAGTGCAATGGCCCCAGAACTTTGATGACAGGTGGGCAAAGGGCATGCACCTATCAGGGTGTGAAGGGATCCTCCCGAAATGAACCAATGACAACTCAACGCAATTAGAATGAAAAAGCAAAGTGCTCTGTAGAACAGGCCAAAATATGAAATCAAGTTGTATTTGTTTAGAGTTGCCAGGGATGGGACCCAGGACCTCACACATTCGAGGTCAGTCCTCCCTCCCCAACCCTCTAGAATCTTTTCTCGAAAAACAGCATGATTTACTGGGAGCAGATTGCAGGCTAATTTCAAATCTCAGGTGAAAAAGAAGAGGGAAACCAAGACAGATGTCTTCAGCAGGGTGGAGAGTGGCCAAGATCCCGGCCATCCTTGCACAACATTTTATAAACTGGACACTTAGCAGCATCAATAAACAGATTCTGGTGGTTGGGGAGATTCCAGGACAAAAAGGAAAAGATGAACAGTCTGTTCTCCACGGCCACGCTGTGTAAGGACTAGGTTTCTGTAGGGAGCGCTTGGCTTCCCAGAGTCTTCCAGAGCTTATGCTTCCCACTCTTTCCCCGAATCGTGGACAGCCTCTAAGACAGACCTCTGGCAGGTCTGTCAGCTTCCTGACAAGAGTAGAGATTTATAGCTGCATTTGGGCACTGGGGCTTCCAGTCTTGCTGAAAGCTGAGTGTCGGTCTTACTCCATATTCTAAGACGCCCCGGTAGAAATAGGAATCGGTCCTTCAGTGATTTTTTTGGCTGGTATGCAACTTTTACAAGCACCGATTGTCAGCACCCTGAGTCATAAGCGGCTGTGCTCCTGCTCGTTTTATATAAGAGAAATCTGGAATCTGTATGCCCCAGCCAGGCAGACTGGGAAAGAAATGGTGACCCAAATTGGCCACAATTCCAGCTTCCTAAACTGTTGTTTATGTTTCTTTCCCTGGCACTGTTTCTCAGCAGAGAATGAGACACTCTAGGAGCATATTAATGCAGGTCATTTTCTCTGGTCTGTGTGTCACATCTGCTCAGTGGAGCAATTCTCTGGCCTCTTCCAAACAGTTGGGCTCAGCATCAACTGCATTTGCCAGAGGAGACATGCGCATTTACATGGGTCAGAAGACATGGGGTCAGAAGTTGAGAACTACTGTTGAAGAAGAAACCCCAAATCAGCATATAAATTCACTTACCAGGGAATGTCTAGGAAGAAGACAAAGAATCACATGAAAGTTGCCCGAGCACCCCGGATGCCTCCAAACACCACATCCTCAAGACCCAATATCAAATCTCCTGGCCCTCTTGGTAGAGTGTTGCTAGAAGCATGCCTTAGGACCTTTGTCCAACTCCCCCCACCAAGAGAAAAAGAATTCAGCTAGTCTCTCACCCCCAAGAAACCCGACCTATAAATTCCTCAGAGCCAGTTCAACAACTTTCCTAAAATATGGCATCTCAAATATTACTCAGTCTAAAAATTCTTCAGGGCAAGACAACTGAGCCTTGTTGGCGGCAGCCCTTCCCCAGCAAGTTGGTGGGGAACTAACTCAATCCGACCACCCTGTCTGGTGTACGGCCTTCCTGGGTTGGCAGGCCTGCGCATCTCCACCAGCTCAGTGGGGCCTTGGGCAATGACCTCCACCGGGCACCTGCCACTTGGAGGACTGTGTGCAAATCTTTAGACCCATGTGCAGCAGGTCCTAGTTAGGCATGTACAGAACAGTGGGCCGCGCACAGCTCCTGGGTGCCCTGCTTTCCCACATGGACAAAGGAACGATCAGAGGGAATGGGTGTTCTCGAATTCCACGCACACATGCTTAGAGCCCCAACCAGGCTCTCTTTGGATACCCAGCTAAGACACGCTGTTCTGTGCGATCTGCCTTGTGCACAAGTTTGCAATAGACACTGCCTAAATCTCTCCCCAGTCTCCTGTCAATTTCTACTTATGCTGAGAGCCAAAATAACCCAGCACACTGGACTGTACACAGAATCACAAGTTATTCTGAGGGTCCAGAGCGGTAGTACAGCAGGTAGGACACTTGCTTTGCACAGTTGACCTGGGTTTGACTCCCCGCACCACATATGGTCCCCTGAGCCCACCAGGAGTGATCCCTGAGCACAGAGCCAGGAGTAAGCTCTGAGCACTGTTGAGTGTGGTCCAAAACCAAACAACAAAACAAACCAAAAGATGTTATTTTTGTTGTGCTTTGCCAAATCACTAGTACAATTTTTTTTGGGGGGAGGGGTCAGGAGGAGTGTCCGTTCCCAAGCAGTGGTCAGGTGCCCTGGGGCCACACTTGGCCATGTTTGGCTCAGCACTGCTCAGGTCCAGCAGTCCTGGGGCCCACCAGAGCAAACCCAGCGGTACCTGGGGGACGAGGAGAACTCCAAGGGTCTCCCCATGCTAAACACATGCTCCAGCCCTTCGAACCATCTCCCCGGCTCTAGGAGGCCCAAGGAAACTTTCTTCCATGAAAACTGGCTTATGGTCATTTATGCTTAGTAAGTTTCAGGTGCCATTCTAGCTCCTTTGGTCTTCTCAGCTATGGCCTAGGAGCTGGGCTGAAATAATCCACCGTTTTCAGATGAACAAGCTCAGTGTCGCCTGAGGTCGCCCAGATGGCAGAGACAGGACAGGAGGCTGGTCCCTCTGATGGAGAGGCTGCCTTTTGTGTTTGTTTGGGGGCCACGCCCAGCTATGCTCCGGGCTCATTCCAGCTCTGTGCTCAGGGATGTCTCCTGGTGGGCTTAAGCCAGGGATTGAACCCCGATCAGCCACTTGCAAGGCAAGTGCCCCCTGCCATACTCACTCCGGCCCACTGTGTCCCTTTGAGATATATGGATACTAACAAAAAATCCTTTACAATACAGAGAAATGCAAGTTTATGGGTGGTAAAGGCCAGAGTAGCCTTTATTTCAAAAAGCCTCCCCACAAACCATTCTCTGTCTTCTCTCATGCCCCAGACTGAGATCACACTGAGATCACTTGGCTTTTACCTCTCCATGTTTCTGCCTTTCTTCCAGCCTCTACTGATAGCTTCCAGCCAGCACCTGGAGCAGCCATCAAGGAGTGATGAGTAAAAGAACCAGGAAGTGAGCAGACAAAAGCGAATCTCCACTTAGTCACCAAATCCACTTAGTCACCGAGCAAGCTCATTTCCACACGAGACTCCCACATGCTGGAGTGTAGAAAGACACCCCAGTGGGAGCCAGGGAGAAGACATAAGCAGTGCTGTCTCTCTGTCCTGACACTTGCCCCGTGGCTTGTCGCCGGTGTCCTCACTCAGGGCCCGTAGGAGACAGGCACACAAGCAAGTCAGGCACTAGGGTCCAGCAGGGCCCCTGCTTCATCCTGGGGGCGTCAGGGGGCTTCACCCGCCTGCATACTTTCTGGGGTGACACAACTGTTGATTACATGGAACTTATTAAAAATTACACACACATACACACACATATACATACGTATTGTTGTTTATTTCAGTTTTTAGGTCACACCTAGCTGTTCTCAAGGCTTACTCCTAGCCCAGTGCTCAGGGATCCTTCCTGGCAGACTTAGGGAACCATATGGGGTGTCAGGGATAGACTCCAAGTCAGTTGCAAGCAAGGCAAGTGCTCTACCCACTGTAGTATCACTTTAACCCCCAGAGTTTCATTTTAATTTTTTAATTATAATATTATTTTTGTCACTGTCACTGTCATCCCATTGCTCATCAATTTGCTTGAGCGGGCACCAGTAACATCTCCATTGTGAGACTTGTTGTTACTGTTTTTGGCATATCGGATACGCCATGGGTAGCTTGCCAGGCTCTGCCATGCGGCAGGATACTCTTGGTAGCTTGCCAGGCTCTCCGAGAGGGACGGAAGAATAGAGCCCGGGTTAGCCGCGTGCAAGGCAAATGCCCTATGCACTGTGCTATCGCTCCAGCCCGATTAATGGGTAGTACTTGTATTTTAATTTTTCTGGTAATAAAATAATATTATTTTTGAAATAATAAAATGCCTTCTTTTGTGGGGGCAGAGGGACATTGGGGCTATAGCTGGTGGTGCGCAGGGGCTATTCCTGGCTCTGTGCTCGGGAGTGACCTCTGACAGTGCTTGGGGAACCATATGCAGAACTGGGGATTCGAACCAAGGTTGGCCGCATATAAGGTTAGTGACTTCACCAAGCTGCTGTGCTCTCTCTCCACCCCATGAGCCCTGTTGCTTCTTAAATTACGTGCCACGATCCCACACAGGATCAAGGAACTGAAAGTGGGTGGGCATTAAACGTGGGGACAACAGTAAAAAGTTTCTGAAGGTTCAACGACCAAAAATTCATTAAAAATCACAAGTGCCTGAAGCCGGGAGTGTTTCTGGCAGTATCTAGCCCTGTTGCACTTCATGGGCCAAATGGGATCACGAGTGAAAAAAAATAAAAGACAGGTGGCTTTAAGTGAGCTCTGCACAGGACTGCAAAAATCACTACCAAAAACACGTACAAAGACACAGGGAAAGAGAGGAACTAGTGAGATTTTTACCACGGTTCATATATTTTTTTCTCAGCCCCATCATGAAAAAAACAGTTACAGATCTGACATAAAACTGGCCCATTACAAATTTTTTTTGCTTTTGCTTTTTGGGTCACACCCGGCGATGCACAGAGTTCACTCCTGGCTCTGCACTCAGGAATCACTCTTGGCAGTGCTTGGGGGACCATATGAGATGCTGGGAATCGAACCCGGGTCGGCCGCATGTAAGGCAAATGCCCTACCTGCTATGCTTTCGCTCCAGCCTCCTATTTTTTAAATAAAAACAAACAGAAAGTACCAAACTTTCTATTTCACTGACCTCAGAACCTGTGGGGCGAGCTCATTGGCTCTGCACACCTGCCTCTCAAGCCCGAGGCCGTGAGTTCGATCCCTGGCACCCCCACGTGCCGTGAGCTCCGCCCTCACAACTCCACTTTTTTTTAGATCCCCCGTTGCATACAATTTCCAGTCACACTGAGCCAAGATGTGTGTGTGTGCCAGGGCCACAACCAAGGGCCACGAACCCTAGTGGAGCATCACAACTAAAGGAGACATGTGAGTGCCATGGCCGGGAGCTCACCTGGGTGAGCACATATGCAAGTGCCATGACCAGAAGAACCAGGCCCCTAGACCCCTGGTGGGGACCATCGTTAAGGGTGTGAGCACCACATACTAGGGTGGGATGCCCCGCCCCAACACAGGGAGCAACTGCACCGCCGTCAGGCCTGTGTGAGCCCCCGGGTTGGTGATGGGCTGCCCCCATCTAAGTACGTACTGCCCACGTGCCATCCCTATTGTGGTGGGAACCTGTCAGAAATGCGGGCCTGGGGGCCGGGAGGTAGCCCAGGGGCCGGGGTGCATGGCTCGCATGCATGTGCACTAGCCAGGTATAATCCCCGTCCCCACCTGAGCCCCCTGAGCATCACCCGCTGCAGCTCAGTTCATCCCACACCTCCTGTTTCCTTTCCTTTTTTCTTTTTTTTTTTTTCTTTTTGGGTCACACCCGGCGATGCTCAGGGATCACTCCTGGCTTTGCACTCAGGAATCATTCCTGGCAGTGCTCGGGAGACCATATGGGATGCTGGGAATCGAATCTGGGTCTGCCGCATGCAAGGCAAACGCCCTACCTGCTGTGCTATCACCCCAGCCCCTCCTGTTTCCTTTTCACACCCTCCCCAGAAAACTCAGATATGCATTTCTCGGAGCTCCCCTCTTCCAGGAAATAACTCCAACAACTCAGTGCTCAATTCTAAGCTTAGACAGATTTCTCCGTTGAAGTTTTCGTTCAGAAACTCAAACGAAAACGTACCGCCTCTGCCTGAGCTATCTAATGGGTTCATTCCTGTTAGCGAACATTCTTCACAACTGTCAACTATTCCCAGTCCAAAGGCAGTAAGAGAACTCAGGCATCACGACCGCTCGTCTCTCCGTCATTCCAGTCCAGGGCAAATATAAGCCCAGGCGCCCTTCTCCAGCCAAGTAATCCAGGCCCTCCCTCGCTTCCTCTTGCAGGTCCTCCCAGCTCCACTTACTTTGGTCTGGTCGTCGGCCTTGAACACGTAGCAGATACTCTGCCTACCGGCCGCGTCGTCCTTAATCAGACAGGCGAAGTAGCTGGGGTCGTGACTGTTGTGAATCAGCTTGTGAATGTGCTGAGGCTTGCACTCGAAGATGCTGGAACAGAGAAGCGGGTCCCATTGCTGGCTCTTCCCGGGCTCGGGTTCACACTTCAGTCCCGAGGGGGCAACGGTAAGGCGGACTTGCTTGGCGGCAGGCTCCTTAGTGGAGAGGCTGAGTCCCCGCACCTCGGCCACCACCCAGGGCAGCATGGGCATGGTGGTGAGGGGGTGTACGGGCAGTGAGCCCACCAGCTGGAGGCCGAAGTCCACTGAGGCGTCGATGGGAAACGCATGTTTGCGCGCGGTGAATGTGATGGGTTCCATCCTGGAAACTCAGCCTGCGCACGGCAGGGCTCTCTCTGCTCCGGACGCAGGTTCCTGGGGGAGGAAAACAGATGCATTTGGATTTTTGTTTGTTTGCTTGCTTGCTGGGTCTCTGAGCCACGCCCAGCAGTGCTCAGGGCTTACTCCTAGCTCTGTGCTCAGGGATCACTCCTGGCGGGGCTCATGCCCAGGTCCACAGATATCTTACCTGCCGCACTATCTCTCCGGCCCCCTGCATTTGGATGTAATGAGCTGGTAGGGATAAAGACTTTCTAAGACATGACTTCATGAGAACTTAGAAGTCTGAAAGCCAAACACAGGCGGGGGTGGATGCAAGTTCCTAAAGAAAGCTTTCCCATAACTGCATTTCTACAAACCTGGAACTGCTGAGCTGTCACACTCAGGTGGCAAAGGCCCCCCTGGGACTCTCCTGTTGAGCATAAGCCTCTCGGAACCAATGAGGGCAGCGTGACTGGAAACATGAGCTCTGTCCTCATATGGCCGGGATCTTCTTTCACATACAGTTTAAGGGAATTTCTTTTGCTTTTTAGCTCTTGGGCCTCACCCAGCAGGGCTCAGGGGTTATTTTAGATGGTTTTCGGGGGTCGGGGAGGACCCATCCAGCATGCACTCCAGCTCTCTAAGCCATCTCTCCAGGCCTTAAAGAATTCCCTTAAAATAATCAACTCAGAGCTGGAGAGATAGTATAGGGGTAAGAGACGTGCCTTGCCTGCAGTTGATCCAAGTCTGATCCCCAGCATGCCACATAGACCCTGAGCACCATCAGGAGTGATCCCGGAACACAGAGCCAGGACTAAGCCTTGAGCATTGCTGGGTGAGGCATCCCCCCACTCAACCCCCCAGGAGATAATCCAATTCACAATGGGGCATGTTGACCCTCACTCCACAGGAAGATGGTTTCTATTCCCACAGCTGCTTGCTATTGAAAAGAAATACAGGTGGGCCAGAAAGAGAGTATAGAGGGTAGGATGCTCGCCTGGCACATGTCCAGCCCAGATTCAATCCCCAGCACCCCACATGTTCCCCCAGGCCCTGCCAAGAGTGATTACTGAGTAGAGTCAGGAGGAAGACCGAAGCACCATCGGAAGTGGCTTCTTCAACCCCCTCAAAAGAAAAATGGTGCTAGGAAGATGGTTCAGCAGGCTGGAGTACGTGTTAGGCAGGCAGGAGGATAGGTTCGAGCCCCAGCACTGCATATTACTTCTAGCACTGTCAGGAGAGAGTCCCAAGCACCAAGCCAGGTGTGGCCCCAAGCCCTTCCTCCCAAAATAATAATAGAGGTTCATACATTTAGATATAAACCCGCACTTTAGAGACACATGTATTTAGAAAGTATATTTAGAGGCATACTTTATAAAAGAGCATTCCCTATAAATAATAATCTCCCTTCGTCTCCTCTCCTCTCCTCTCCCCTCCCCTCCTCTCCTCTCCCCTCCCCTCCCCTCCCCTCCTCTCCTCTCCTCTCCCCTTTCTCTTCTCTCTTTCTCTCTCTCTGTATCCTACAGGTTTGAAAATGGCATTAAATATCTGATTCATTTTCCACTCCTGTAACTGAATCTGTTTCAAGATCTAACCGTTGACAGCTGCTAATCCCAAGACATGTTTAACGATGTACTAGAATTATTACAAAGGATATTCCCAAGATCTATCAACCAATGCAGATGAGTCTATAATTAACATGGTGGCAATAAGCAGAAGCAATGCAGATTTTTTTTTTCCCTGTGCTGGTAAGAGAACACATAAATAAAATGAAATCAAAGTTTAAAAAAATCAAACCATTTAGATATTTCAATACTTGGTAAATAATTAACCACCAAACCACATTTTTCTTTTCACTGATTAATCTATTTGAATTCATCAAGTTTTCATTTTTCAACCAGTGTGGAAAATTCTGAGATTTTCTGCAGAAATAATATTGGACCTTACTACTGTTTATAAATTTGGAGCGAGTAAGTTCTGCCTCTGACAGTCACAACTATTTATAAGTAATTCAGAATCTACTGAGAGAAGATCATGGAAACTTGGACAGAGGAGGCAAGTAACAGCTTGCATTATTTTCCAATAAAAAGCCCATGATGTGAGTGAGGTTTGTAGTAATAAAAAAAAATTCCATGGAACAAACAAACATTTCAAATAGTCCTAGTGAACCATTGGGTGGTGTTTTGCACCATCTCAATCTACATCATTTGCAGGAAACCTCAGAGCATCCTTTAAGCACCAGGAGACCCACCTTTCCCAAGAGACCTCTCATGTCCTGCCCCCAGAGTCAGAAATCCTGGGGGTTGTTATTCCACTGAGTGTCTAACACCTTCTTGTGGGTATGATCATCTGCATGGAAGCCTTATTTCTAACAAAGACCTTCTGTGTTTGACACAGTTCCTACCTACCACAGACCAGTCTGTGTTCAAACATAGCTACTCTTTTATTAGCAGTTGCAATAATTTTGCTAGTGAATCCAGCTGTGCTAAATACCCCTAGAAGCATGTTCATAGAATCCTACAATTTTCGTTTCTTGGGGGGCTACACTCCAGTGTGCTCAGGAGTGACCCCTGGTGGTGGTGTTCAGGAATTTGGAACTGGGGTCAGCTGCATGGAAGACAGGTGCCCTGTCTCCCATACACTCTCTGGCCCCTGAGTCCTGCTGTTTAGAGACAGAAAGGTCCTCTTGAAAGAACCACTGAGGGGCTGGAGCGATAGCACAGCGGGTAGGGCGTTTGCCTTGCATGCAGCCAACCCGGGTTCGATTCCCAGCATCCCATATGGTCCCCCAGCACCGCCAGGAGTAATTCCTGAGTGTAGAGCCAGGAGTAACCCCTGTGCATCGCTGGGTGTGACTCAAAAAAAAAAAAAAGAAAGAACCACCGAAACTCCATCCTGGAAAGTCAGGCTCCGCTTTGTGCCTCAGGGTCATGAGCTTATACCTAGTAAGAACAACAGGGCAGACCCCAAGGGCACGGACAATCATGCCCAGACAATCATGCCCAGACCACAGGTAACAGGGATGATTTAAGTCAACGGAACAAGATATGTGAGCCACTGTGATTCGCTTCTGTACCCTCCCCTGGCTTGCTCAAGACCGTGAGAATGCACCTGGCAGGGGGCAACCAGTGTAGAAAGGAGAGCATAGGGCTTAAAATTCTCTCCTGGATGGGGGGTGATTGAGGATCCAAGTCTCTTAGGCTTTCGAGCCCTCCCTGATGAATGCCTTATCTCAGCGCCCCCGGAGCTGAGTCCTGGTACGAGTGTGTTTTGGTGTGTGGACAAAACTTTGAAATATCTGTCCTGTCCCTGTGTGTCTCCGTCAGTGGCTGAGCTCAGGCTTGAGGCCCTTTAGTATTTGGACCAGGATCTCTGGCCACTGAACATTTGGAGGGGCCACCAAGAATCTCTGGGACCGGACACTTGAAGCCATTTAGAAATGCCCCCATATGAGGAAGCTGGATTCTGAAGAGATGAAGTGGCCTGTCTGAGTTTGGTGACAGATCAGAAATGACCCAAGTACCGAATGACCATCCAAGGCCCATCCAAGGGCGGCAAACAACCCGTCTCCTGGACCCACCTTTGAGTATGAGGTTGAAAAAAAGCCAGTTACTTCCCCAAATTTCAAGCATCTTCTCACCAGACAATAGAATATGATCATCCCCAACTTTTGCTCAATCTCTAAAATCAGGAGAATCTCATGATCGTCCTGGGCAATACCAAATGTCCCCGATTATGGGGGGACCCAATGCTGATCTCAGCCTCCCTTCCGGAATATAAATGGGGGTGGGGCACAGAACACAGCGTGAGGTTCGCTGGCTGGGTAGTGATGGTGCCACTCGAGAGACTGGCGTTCCACCCCCAGCTCACCCCAGGGAGGAGGACAGGGACTCGGTCCCCAGGAGCTGGAACATCACAGGGCCACCTTCTCGGGACACTGGTGGAGGGGAGTAGGGAGAGAGCAGGCAGGAATGAGGCTGGGGCAGGGGATTGTCACAGCTCTGAGCCAGGCTCCAGGTTAGCAGGCGGTGTGCAGCAGAACAAGCGGGGAGTCCCCGCTAGCCCCCCACGCGCCCTGAGAACCAATGCGTGGGAGCTGCTGCCGCCCTGAGAGGGGGCGCGTGGCAGAGCCACCACACAGCCACCATTGCATCTCACTGACTCATGCAGAAGGAACTGCAGCTCGGAGAGATGATGTGTCCACTTCCTGCAGGGAATCCCCTCCCAGTCAGGGCAGTGTGGCTGCCCCAGGGACGGTCCACAGCGCCCCTGGGATCCTGGGAGCCACCGGCTATTTCAGCCTCACACCGACATTCTGGGGCCAGGGTGTTTGCCCTTCACATCAGCAATCTCCAGCAGTGCGGGGGGTGGGACTTAACACTCCTAATGGTTTCCTTCCTGTATCAGTCAGAGCCGATACCAAACTCAATTTTAATTATTATTTTTTAAAATTTATTTTATTTTTATAAAATTGTTCACAAACTGGAGCGATAGCACAGCGGGTAGGGCGTTTGCCCTGCACACGGCCAACCTGGGTTTGATTCCTCCATCCCTCTCGGAGAGCCCGCAAGCTACTGAGAGTATCCCAGCCACATGGCAGAGCCTGGCAAGCTACCCGTGGCGTATTCTATATGCCAAAAGCAATAACAACAAGTCTCACAATGGAGACGTTACTGGTGCCCACTCGAGCAAATTGATGAACAATGGGGCGACAGTGCTACAGTGACAAAGTTTTTCACAATAATTTGTTATACTCCATATTCCAAGACCAAACCCACCAACATTATACCTTCCCACCACTATTATTTCAAATTTTCCCAACCACCACCCAAGCCTGTCTCAATAACAGGCCTTCAGTAATTTATTTTATATTGCTTATGACTCATTCTCTAATAATGGTCAAAAAAGGTTTTCTTTAGGAGAAAGCATGTGAAGGTTGTCACCCTGTAGCCATTGAGCCCATATAAGAGATTATTCACATGCTCTTACATGTTGAGTCTGAGTGCTAATATTTTGTTAATCCAGACTGGTTGCCTTCCACCTTACATCTCATCCAATGAGCACTACTCCTGTACATCAGTGGTGTAGCAAACTCAACTTTTAGAATGCCACTGTCCCTCTGATGCCGGGGATCTAGCACCTTTGTATCTCCTTTGCTGATTGCAAGCATTAGGGGGTGGAGTTGGGTCCTGACTGATCTTCAAGGGATGATGATAATCTCAGAGAAGTATGTTGCTTTATCGAGTGTGGTGAGGGCAAATCTGAATCCAGACCTGTCATGTGCAATCTCCCATTCGGTGCAACATTAAAACTATTTTTAGAATATTCTGACAATAGCTCAAGTCTAAAATATCTTTGGGGTTGATTAGATGGGTGCTTGACTTGCCCTTGGCCGTCCAACACTAATGTCAAAGGCATACTGGAAGGCCTGTGAAAATGAGGGCAAGCCAGGGGCACATGTCTTCAGTGTGTAAGGACCCACCTTGAGTCTCCAGCACTCATGGTCCACAAGCACCCCTGGGTGTCGCCCTGAAGGCCTCCCTCTGAACACCACCAGGTAGAGGTGACCCTGGCGGCCCGCAGCACTGAACCAAGTGCTCCTGAGCACAAGCCCGCAGAGAGTAAGTATAAGAGGAGCAACATAGGATTGGAATGATAGTACAGTGCGGAGAGCACTGGTCCTGCATGCAGCCCACCCGGGTTCCATCCCAGCCTCCCACATGGTGGTCTCCTGAGCACCCCCAGTAATTCCTGAGTGCAGAACCAGGAGTAACCTGAGCATCACCGGGTATGGTCAAAAGAGCAACAAAACAAAACAAAACAAAGAGGAGTAACAAAATAACAGAATATTAATAAATATGAGAGTAGCAACACCGAATGTTTAGCAAGTTCTATTGACCAGGCACCAAGAACTGTACATGTGTAAATTCATTAGCTTGAAAGCACCCATTGATAACAAATGTGTACCCTCTTTGGAAGTTCAGATTCATGGCCATAGAGATGTGCTTAAATACATACCCTGAGGAGGCCGGAGAGTCAGTACAGAGATAAGGCACTTGCCTCGCACACGGCTGGCCCAGTTCGATCCCTGGTATTACATGTGGTCCCCAGGAGTGAACTCTGAGTATATAGTCTGGAATAAGCCCTGGATGCTGCTGGATGTGGGCTCCAAACCAAAACAAACAAATCACTGTCACTGTCACTGTCATCCCGTTGCTCACTGTCATCGATTTTTTTTGGGGGGTCACACCCAGCAATGCTCAGGGGTTACTCCTGGCTTTGCACTCAGGAACCACTCCAGGCAGTGCTTGGGGGACCATATGGGATGCCGGGGATCGAACCCAGGTCAGCTGCATGCAAGGCAAACGCCCTACCCGCTGTGCTATAGCTCCAGCCCCCTCACTGTCATCGATTTGCTCGATCGGGTACCAGTAACGTCTCCATTGTGAGACTCATTGTTACTGTTTTTGCCATATCGAATACGCCACAGGGAGCCTGCCAGGCTCTGCCGTGTGGGCAGGATACTCTCAGTAGCTTGCCAGGCTCTCCAAGAAGGGCAGAGGAATCGAACCCGGGCTGGCAAATGCCCTGCTGCTGTGCTATCGCTCCAGCCCAAACCAAAATGAAAATAAGTACATACTAAAAAAAATTTTTTTTAAATACATACTATGAAATAATTCTCCTTTTAGGAGAAAAATTGTTGCTGCTTATCAGAAGGAAATAGGTTTAATTCAAGTAAAGGCCTCTTAGTTGCGTTGAAACATATTTTCTACCATCTGCATAGCCTCGCTAAAAGCGGATCTTCATCTTTATCTCTCAGAGCCCCAATATCATAAATCTTCCTCTAAACATTCAAAATCTGGAAAGGGCATATTACCTTTAGATCTAAGACTATGTCCACTGGACATCTCAGCTTGAACGTGTCAAAAAACTCGAAAATACACCTTTCATGTATTTTGTGATGCATCTGGCTAAAAAACATTCCTTATTGGGGCCAGAGCGATAGTACCGATAGTACAGTGGACAGGGTGCGTGTTTGCATGCGGCTGACCCGGGTTCTATCCCAGCACCATACATGGTTCCCCCAGCCTCGCTAGGAGTGATCCCTGAGTGCAGAGCTAGGAGTGAACCCTGAGCACAAATGTTATGCCCCCAAAAAGCAATAAACACAAACATTGCTCATTGTACCAGGTTTAAGGCTCTTGCCTGTTATGGGGCCGACCCAGTCGAGCTCTGGCACCACATAAAGTTCCACCACCCTGAGTACCACCAGAAGTAACCCCCTGAGCACAGAGCCAGGAGTAAACCCTGAGAACAGCGGGCTGTGCCCCCCAGCCCCATAAAAAAAAAGAATTCTTTGTTGGCACGCCTGCTGGAAAGGAGGAAATGAGAAGTCAGCCAAGGCAACGGTAAGGAGAGCAGAGCATGGAAACCCTCATTCCTATACCACCAGCTGGGGCAAACGCACACACCAGTCCTGAGAGCCCCGGGGGCGACTCACAGTTGGCAGAAGGGGGTGGCTCATTCCCTGGCGGTGCTGGAGTTGGAGGGGGGCGCATCACACAGTGCCAAGGATTGAACCTAGGACCTCCTGCAGCCCTCTGAGCCCTCTGCCAGGCCCTCAGTGACATGACAGATTCTCCTGCTCTAAGTACCAAGGAAAGAGAAGGGCTGGGAGGACTCATCAAGTACAGAACTAGCACAGGACGTAAACTTGAGAAGGGCAGCACAGTAAGCTGGGAGAAGGGCAGAGCCAGCTATGCCAAGTCTCCCACAGATACGCAGACAGAAGCCCCGCTGAGAGACAGGGTAGGTCTTCTGGGGAACCCAAGCGGGAAGACAAGCTGCGGGGAGCATGAAAGGATTGGGGGGGAGGGGGCGTTGGTAAGGCACAACCCAGCACATGTTCAAACCATGGGCGCTGTGCAACCGCCATCACTGGAGGTGCCCCCTCGGTCTCTCTGGCCCGAGGTAAACAGGGAGGTGGAGACTGCCCACCACTGGGCAATGGGGGCCGGGGTATTGCCTCCACGTGCTGGGGGGGTACAGAGACACCCTCCCCGCAGGTCACACAGGAGGAACAGCTGGCACCCAATGACGGCGCCCACCACAAATGTCTCCGGGAAAGAGAGAACTGCAGGGCATGGGGTACAGAGTGGTGAGGCTCAAGCCGATCTCTACCCCAAACATACAGAGGCGATCCCAGGATCCTCAGTAGGAAAGACAGTGAATGGTAGCAGAGTAGAAAGCCCGTGGCCAAACCTTACCCCCTCAGTGATAATCCGTTATGATGCCGTTGAATCCCCCTCCCCAGCCCGCCCTCCCTCCATCCCTCCCTCCGCCCTCCACACACATCCACATAGAGGCCCTTGTTCCTGATGACCGCCTGACGGTCTCATTTACTCCTCGAGCCGAGCCATCCCCTTGCAGATCTCCTTGGACTCAATTAATCGTCTGAGGACACACCATCTGTTTACACTTCAGAAAGATGCCCCTGAATCTTTTCACACGGTGCCCTTTAGCTCACAGCTGCGTCCACACGCTGCAGCTCGTGTTCTGCGAGTGCTCACCTGCGCTGCATCTGGAGAGAAAGCACTGCTTCCCCCCCCCTCCTTTTGGAAAAGACCCCAGGCCCAGATAACCTGGTGGAAATGTTCGACCCACCCCACCGGGGATCTGAGGCTGTGATGACGCGGCATTCCCAACCGCTGGCAGACACCTGTTCGCTAACGTGTCCCGAGTTTTCAGGGTGCCCAGGAAGGAGCTGGGCAGGAGGCACACCTCCTCCGCATTCAACTCCAGGAAAAGGGGGCCGCCCTCTCTGCTTTGGGGGTCCTTGCCTCAGAGGAATGGGAGAAAGGTGGACTCCCAGCCTCCTATAACAGCTCTGGGGTCATCTTTCCACTCCAGGAGCGAAGATATAGTCCAGCCGGGAGGGGGCTTCCATCCCCAGCACCTCATATGATACACACCCGCCCCTCCAGCCCCAGACCTGTCATGGTCCCTGAACGCAGACAGGAGCAAGCCTTGAACACTGCCGGGTGTGGCCCCCAGTCAAAACCCAGTGTTTACCCATTCCAGCCTCTGCCACATAGAGCGGGCTCCGGACCAATCAAACCACCAGGCAAGCAAGCAACCCCCAGCCCCAGGTGGCCGTTCTTCTCTCTCCCAGGGGGCTTCTCTAGGCCTATGCTTTCCGCTTACACATGAGCAGAAAGTTTAAAAGCTGACACTTGCGAAGTGAGCTGAATTTCGTGGGTGTGATCCATTCAAACCTGGTCACCTGCGAGTCCTCTCAAATCTCAAAGTGGGGTGAGGAAGGGGGGTGGAGAGAGAGAGAGAGAGAGAGAGAGAGAGAGAGAGAGAGAGAGAGAGAGAGAGAGAGAGAGAGAGAGAGAGAGAGCTGGGGGGATACTTAGCCATCCATCTAGGGCACGCTGAAATTAAAACGGTTTGCTGCAAAGAACAATCATCACTTTCCATTTCTCTTCCCTTTTAAAGCAAACTGCCAGGAGAGAAGCTATTGGAAATAAAAATTCCCGGAATGTCAAGAAAGCGTCCTATTCCTACTCCGGGTGGATTTCGGAGAAAATGACACTTGGCGAGAAAAGGAAGGAAAGCAGGCATGGTCAAGTGTGAGGGAGGGGGTCCCCTCGCCACCCCACCGGGCGATCCGGAAGCTGCTAGAAGCCGGCCCGGGTTTCAAAATGACTAGTACAGGATGTGCCGACAGACGGAGCGGCGGCGCGCGCGGCTGGGTGGGACTTGCCAAAGTTCCTGCTGCAAAGTCCCCTGAACTTTCGCAGGGTGCCAGGGGGTCAGGGGCCGCGCTGCCCCCGCCCCCAGCCGGGCCGCCCTCCCCGCCCGCCGGCCCCGGGAGAAGCGTGCAGGGAGGCGAGCGGGGCGCCGGGGAGCGGGGTGCCCGAGTGGGGAGGCGGCAGGGCAGGAGGGAAGCCGGGGGCAGCTTTTGTGTCCCGGGAGCGGGCGATCGCGGCCCCGAGACCCCCGCGGCGCGCCGCCCCCCGCCCCCCGCCCCCGCGCGCCCGCGCGCGGCACCCGAGGCGCCGGGGATGCGCGGGCTGGGGTCGCCGCCCCCGCCGAGGCTCCTACCTGCGCGCGCGGCGAGCTCGGGGCGCGGGGCCCGGCCGGCGGCGTCTGCGCGCGGCTCCGGTTTCCTCCTCGCGGGCCGGCGGGGCGCGGGGGAGGTGCGGAGGGCGGGCTCGGTCCCCGGGGCCCCCGCCGGCCTCGCTGCTGCAGTGCGGGGCCCCGCGGCCGCCCCATCCTTCGGCCCTCGGGGGCGGGGGCGGGGGGCGCGGCCCGCGGCCTGCTCGGAGCAGGTGGCGGCGCCGCTCCGGGGAGGGAGGACACCCTGCCAACGCGTCCCGCTTCCCTGGGGGCTGGCGCGGCGGGAGAATCAGGGAGGAGGGCGGGGGTCTCTGCCTGTTCAGCCCCTGGGAGCCCCTTTCTCACCGGCCTGGCGGGACGCCTGCGGGGGCGGGGGCTGTGCTCCCAGCTAAGGGCTGGCGCGCCCCCCGGGTCCGGGGTGGGAGAAGCACAGCAGGACACCGGGAGATGCAAGACTAGGATGGGGGTGGCGGGGTGCAAGCAACCCCTCTCCGATCCTGGTCCCGCCCAGTAATCGCCCTGGCAGGACCAGGACGGGGGAGGGAAGGTGGTCGTGAGAGGCAGAGGAGGGTGGAGGGAGAAGAGGAACGTGGTGAGGGGGTGAAGAGGCTGGAGAAACCCCAGTAGGAACCCCAGCAGCGTTTCAGTGATCCAGTCCGCCGGGCCCCTATTTTATTTTATTTTATTTTATTTTATTTTATTTTATTTTATTTTATTTTATTATTTGCTTTTGACGATGCACAGGGGCTCATGTACTCAGGAATTACTCCTGGCGGTGCGCGGGGGATCATATGGGATGCTGGGAATGGAACCGGATCAGTGGAGTGCAAGACCAACGCCCTACCCTCTGTGCTATTGCTCCAGCCCCTGGGCTCCTATTTTAGGGAGGCAGCTGAGATCCGGGTCGGGGCTGTAGAGTTGCTCTTGAACCCAAAGAGCAGTTGGGTTCAAGAGCAACAGTTTCACACCCGGTATGGCCTCAGCGAGCTGCTGAAGGTCTCCACTCTCACCTGTAAATTGGGACCAGTGCAGGGGGCTGGGAAGTAGGACAGCGGTGAGCAGGGTCCCGTGAGCAGGGTTCTCTTTCCGGCACCAGACGGCTGCCTGAGCATCTCCGGGCGTAGCTCTGGCAACCCGCAGCACTGCTGCGGTGACCTCGGGGTCCCCAACATGCAGGGCCCAAACCACCACATCCTGTATCTTCAGGTACTGGACCACTAGCCTGACCTCCATTAGGGATAGAAATAAGTAAGTGCTGGGGGGCAGAGGAGGACACACCGTCAGGGGCATTGTAGGGGGTCACCCAGTGTGCACTTTCCAGGATCACAGTGAGGCTGGGCTGGGAACCCTCTCACAGTGCTTAACCCGGTGCAGGACCTCAACCAACAGCCCCAGCTTCGGCTTCTGCAGCTCAGGAGCCTGGAGGTGGTTCAAGGTGTCCCCCTGCTTGGCCACCCCATCCCTACCCAGAAACTGTGTTTTCCTAGGAGTGGACCCAGTTCTTGAGTCCTGTAGGGGGTTCATTTGTCTGGAGGCTCACACCCAGGGTGCTGGATTCAATCAGGACACAGCAGTTCTACATTTAAAATTGTCATACCATCCTGTGCCAGGCTGAACCCTGGAGGGGGGGGGCAGGTGAGTCCCACCACCGTAACAGGGCTCCCCTGGCAGGCAAAAACCTCCAGAACCCAATCACCACCTTGCTCACAGCACATCTCCACAGGCTCAGACGAGCCGCATCTGTGAATGAATCTGTTGAAAAACTCAGGTATTGTATTGCAAACCATAGGGAAGGCAGAAAAGGAAAGGAGAGAGCAAGAAGGAAAGGGCCTCCCATAGAGGGAGGTAGGTGGGGTGGAGGATGGGGCTTTGGGGGGTGATGGTAGGGGAACAGGGCACATTGGTAGTGGGAAATGTACTCTGGTGGAGAAATGGGTGCTGGATCTTTGTCTGACTGAAACCCAATTGTGAACAGCTTTGTAAAGGTCTATCTCACATACATCCAATTAAAATTTTCTTTCTTTTTAAAAAGTAATGTGGAGGGGCTGGAGCGATAGCACAGCGGGTTGGGCGTTTGCCTTACACGTGGCTGACCGGAGTTCGAATCCCAGCATCCCATATGGTCCCCTGAGCACCGCCAGGGGTAATTCCTGAGTGCAGAGCCAGGAGTGACCCCTGTGCACCGCCAGGTGTGACCCAAAAAGCAAAAAAAAAAAAAAAAAAAAAAACAGGTATTCGGGTTTTGTGACTGAAATTCCCCAGACTCTCATGGAGTTGGAAGGGGGCGATTTCCCCCATCCTCCTGTTCTTCCAGGAAGCTGGAAGTCACGCCTACAAACTGCCCCTAGTGCTATCCAAGCTTATTAACTGCCCATGATCCAGAGACTCACAAATAAATCTCAGAAGAGATCAACAAGCTGTAATGATGCCTCAAACCCCAAAGTCACCATCCAGTTTAAAATTTAACTCTAACTGTATCACCTTATTTAAAATTTTAGAGTTTCTGGAGTGTGCAACCATGACGTCTCCTACTCTACACTACTGATGTACCAGGACTAGTACACATTGGATAGGATGTTAGATAGAGGCAACCAATTTCAATTAAAAAATTATATATGTTAGGGGCTGGAGCAATAGCACAGCGGGTAGAGCGTTTGCCTTGCACGCAGCCAACCCAGGTTCGATTCCCAGCATCCCATATGGTCCCCTGAGCACCGCCAGGGTTAATTCCTGAGTGCAGAGCCAGGAGTGGCCCCTGTGCATCGTCGGGTGTGACCCCCCCCCCAAAAAAGCAAAAAAAAATTAGTGGGGCTGGAGCGATAGCACAGCGGTTAGGGCGCTTGCCTTGCACGCGGCTGACCCGGGTTCGGTTCCCAGCATCCCATATGGTCCCCTGACCATCTCCAGGAGTAATTCCTGAGTGCAGAGCCAGGAGTAACCCCTGAGCATTTCCAGGTGTGACTCAAAAAGCTATATATATATATATGTATATATATATATATAAAAACACACAAGTCTCAACCTGTAACGACAGCATGTTAGAAATCCCTTATACAAGGGCTCAATGACTCAGGGTGAGATACAACAGTCTTCTTTGAGAGAAAATCTTTCTGATCATTTTTAGAGAATTATTTAAAATAAACAATACAAAGTAACTTATTTAGGGCCTGCTATTGGGGAAGGCTTGGGTGGTGATTGGGAAAATTTTAAATGATAGTGGTGGGAAGGTGTAATGGTGGTGGGATTAGTGTTGGAATACTGAATGCAATAAATTATTGTGAACAAGCTTATAAAAATAAAATAAAATATAAAAAAACAACCACCCCCACCATACAATCATACTAGCAAGAGTTGTTATTCTTTAATGGGCCAGTCTCATGATTCTCTGAGGGCCATTTGTTGTAGGCACTTCACATTTATTGTCTTTAATCCTCACAAAGTGCCACAGACCAAAGAGGAAGAGTTCCTCTTGACTACTGAGAAAGCAGAGAGGCTCCAGCCTCTTGCAGGCCATGGAACCCAGATTGCGGGGGACCCCACCATCCACAGCTCCTCTGCCACTGTCTCCCTGATCTCTTGTAGCTCTCTTGACACACGAACTCATTCTTGGTTTTATCACAGTTTTCTGTATACTTCACCTCAAATCTTTACTTTGGGGAGTTTGGGAACATACCCAGTGGTACTTAGGGGCTACTCCTGGTGTTTGGAGGACCATGGGGTGCTAAGAACCAAACCTGGGGCTCCTTCATGCAAAGCCTTCATTCGATCAGCCTACTGAGCATCTCTCAATCCCTTTAACCCCTCATTTTCTCCCTCCATTCCTGCTATACCCCCACCATCACCCCAATTCCCTTTATCCCAGAGTGGAGAAGAATTTGGACTGGAGCGACAGCACAGCAGGTAGGGCGTTTGCCTTGCATGCGTCCGACCCTGGTTCGATTCCTCCGGCCCTCTCGGAGAGCCCAGCAAGCTACCAAGAGTATCCCACCTGCACGGCAGAGCCTGGCAAGCTCCCTGTGGCGTATTCAATATGCCAAAAACAGTAACAAAGTCTCACAACGGAGATGTTAGTGGTGCCCGCTCAAGCAAATCGATGAACAACAGGACTGAATGACAATGCTACAGTGCAGGAGAGTTTAGGGACAGGTAGGCAGCTGGGTGGGGTGCTAACCAGGCTGGGAAGATGGGAAGAAGAAAGCTTAGAACAGAAGCAGCCCAAGGCCCTGTGTTCCCCATAGTATCACAGTGCTGAGAACCATTCCTGGCCCCTCTCCATTGTGGAAACCCAGCAGGTCCCAGCTCAGAGATTTTTTTTTTCTTTTTGGGTCACACCTGGCGATGCACAGGGGTTACTCCTGGCTCTACATTCAGGAATTACCCCTGGCAGTGCTCAGGGGACCATATGGGATGCTGGGAATCAAACCCGGGTCAGCCGCGTGCAAGGCAAACACCCTACCCTCTGTGCTATCCCTCCAGCCCCAATTTTTAAAAAAATTTAATTATAGATACTTTATAAACTGCCCTCGGCGCCATGTAATCCCATCAACGGCCAACGTCCAGAGACTATAAAACCAAACTCCTGGAACAGAGCGACACAGTCTCTTGCCCCCATGCCTGGCTATCTTCAACAGGGCCCTTGTGGGGGATGAGATGCATTTCCCCCTCCCTGCCCCGAGCAGAGCCTCGACAGTTGAAGACCTCCAGAACCCAGCCACAGCCATGTTCAAGGCCACTCTCCACACGTTTGGACGAGCCTCACACATGAAGGAACTGGCAGAGGAACCCAGGTGTGCGGGACCCGGGGCCGAGAACTCCAAGACTGCTCGGATCTGGACTGGGCCTCCTCTGCCCAGATCCCCTATTTTCCAGTTGCTAGGCAGTCACACCCAGAAACTGCCCCCCAGACGCCGTGTAATCCCATCAACAGTCAACATCCAGAGACTATAAAACCAAGCTCCTGGACATTTTATAGCTTTGTTCTCCCTCTTGGAGACTCTGAGAAGCTACTGAGAGTCTATTGCCCACTCGGGAGAGCCTGGCAAGCTCCCCATGGTGTATTCATATCCCAAATACAGTAACAGAGATATACATACCTCTCGGAGAGCAAGTTACCGAGAGTATCCCACCTGCACAGCAGAGCCTGGCAAGCTACCCGTGGCATATTCGATATGCCCAAAACAGTAACGATAGGTCTCATTCCCCTGACCCTGAAAGAGCCTCCAATCATTGGAAAAAATGAGTAAGGAAAGGCTGCTAAAATCTCAGGGCTGGGAGGAATAGAGACGTTACTGGTTCCTGCTCGAGTAAATCAACGAACAATAGGATGACAGGGATACAGTGATAAATAATTTATTTTATAAAGTTGTTTATGATAATTTGCTACATTCAGTATTCCAACACCAATCTCACCACCATTGCACCTTCCCACCACCATTATTTCAAATTTCCCCAACCACACCTCAATCCTACCTCTGTAGCAGGCCCTGAAAAATTAATTTTATGTTGCCATTATAAATAATTCACTAAACATAATCAAAAATGTTTCCTTAGAAGAAAGTGTGTGAAGATTGCTGTGTCTCATCATGGAGCCCTTAAGACCTTGTATAACAGATTATTAACATGCTATAGGTTAAGCCTTGTGTGTTTATATTTTGTTAATCAAGATTGGTTGCCTTCTGCTCTACATTCCATTCAATGTGGTTGTGCTACTCCTGGTTATTAGTGATGTAGAATCATGCCATGTGCTATAGGAATTCAAAACTTCTGAATGGGTTATATAACTGGAGTTAAAATTTTTTAGAAATTTTTTTCAATTTTATTGAATCACCTTGAGATAGTTATAAGCTTTCATGTTTGGGTTACAATTTCACAATGATCAAACACCCATCCCTCCACCAGTGCACATTCCCCACCAAGAATATCCCGGGTATACCGTCCCTTTCCCACCCTCCCTCTGCCTCCATGGCAGACAATATTCCCCATACTCTCTCTCTACTTTTGGGCATCATGGCTTGCAACACAGACACTGAGAGGTCATCATGTTTGGTCCATTATCTACTTTCGGCATGCATCTCCCATCTCAACCGGTTCCTCCAGCCATCATTTTTTTAGTGGTCCCTTCTCTATTCCATCTGCCTTCTCTCCTCCGCTCATGAAGCAGTCTTGCTGGAGTTAAATTTTTAACTGGATGGTGACTTTGGTGCTCCAAACAACTCAGCATGTTGTGGGGTCTGGAAGCATCTCTGCAACTATTTTTTTTAATCTCTTTCGAGATTTATTTATGAGTCTCTCAGAGATTTCTGAGTGATACGATTGCCCGTTTGCCCACACCCTCATCTGGGTGAGGGAAGGGCCATGGCCTTGTTAGAAGCCATGATTTCTGCTTTGCTGTGCTAGTCTTGAGGCCAGTTCACCCCCTGGGAGTGATGTGGGGGGGCTTATAATAAAAACACAGGCCTGGAAACAGCTCCCTCTAAAACGCAGCGTCTTGGTGCTGCCGTGAACAGTGGTCTCAGAGTCACCTGCATCAGCAGCACTAAGGCATCCAAAAGGGGGACTTGGGGCTTGCTGGGAGCTGGGGGAGGGACAGGATGAAGACTGGACAGCAGGGATTAAACATCACACTGTCCCACGCAGCGAGGACAGGTGAGAGGCCCACCAGGTGTGCCTGCAGGAGCCAGCGCCAGGCCTCATCCTGCAGGGCCCAGGGAGGCATTCAAGCCCTCCGTAGCCAGTTGCATTTTAATATTCATGGTACATATTTTTCCCAAGTATATAATTAACTTTTCTGTTGAAATCAATGCAGTTCTCTTCACGCATCCTTTTTTAATGAAGGGCTTCTTACCCCTCAATTGGCAGCTTGTCTATTTTCAAACATTGCTTATTGGCTTTGGCAATCCCTACGTGTACCATATTTTTTTTATAACTAATTTTTCTTGCTGTATCCTAGCTTACCGTACTATTGGAGTTGCTGTTTTATGGCTGTTAAGTTACTACTCCAATGCCCCCACGAATATTTCCGTCTCCATCTGTCACTGTCCCCACTCTCCCGCCTGCCCAGTTCAATTGACCATATCACAGGATTTTTTTCATGCAATATTGTCTAATTTATTTATTTTATTTATTATTATTATTGTTATTGTTACTATTTACTTTTTGGGGGTCACATCTGGTGATGCACAGGGGTTACTCCTGGCTCATGCAGCCAGGAATTACTCCTGGCGGTGCTTGTGGGACCATATGGGATGCTGGGAATCAAACCCTGTGTCAACCACATACAAGGCAAACACTACCCGCTGTGCTATCGCTCCAGCCGTAATTTTTTTATTTTTATAAAAGCCACATTTGAGAGAGATCATCCAACACTTGTTTTTCACTTTCGTTATTATTTGGGGGGGGGGGGGGTTGGGGACCATGCCGGGATATTCTCAGGGGCTATTCCTGGCTCTGTGCTAGGAGTGACCCTGACGTTGCTTAGGGATCCATATGCTGTGTCGGGGTTTTGAATCAGGAGTTGACTACATGCAAGGCAAGCACATGTTCTATCTCTCCAGCCCAGTCATCTGTTCTTTATTCTTTACTTTCTGATCACTTCACTTATCATGACACTCTCCAGTTCTATCCAACTTGCTACAAATCACTAACCGTCATCTTTTCTCTGAGCAGAATAGTATTCCTTTGTGTATCTATACCTATGGATGTGTATAGGCACCTGGACTCAAATTAAAACGGGAGTGGGATAAAACACCCTGTGATCCAGCTTCAGAATTAATAATTCTGCCTCGTGTGGCTGGAAAGCACAGGGAGAACAGAGAGGGTCCTTTTTTTTTATTTTGTTTTTTTTTGGGGGGTCACACCCAGTGATGCACAGGGGTTACTCCCAGCTCTGCACTCAGGAATTACCCCTGGTGGTGCTCAGGGGACCATATAGGATTCTGGGAATCGAACCCGGGTCTCTGTGTGCAAGGCAAATGCCCTACCTGCTGTGCTATTGCTCCAGCCCCGAGAGGGTCCCTTCTTGAGGCGTCGAGCCAGAATGCAGTGAGTGAAACCTGGAAGCAAAAACATCAGCGACCGTGACGGCTGCTGTGTGTGTCAGGGTACTTCCCGCTCCTCCTGAAGACCTGCCGTGAGTCATTCTTTCTGGGCTCCTGCTAGCCACTCTGTCGTAATTTTGCTGCACAATTTATTGCATTGCCAAGGGCCAGAAACATGTATATCAGCTTTAATAAGGCCACAGGGCCTGTAAAATTATGAGCCATTGACATTGGTGGGAAGGGCTAGAGTAATGACAATGTCAAAAAAGAACATTGGACAGAACCCTAGATTTAATCTCTGGGACCACATTTTCTCACAGGGAGCAACCGCTAAGCACCATGCAAGGAGCAGTCCCTAACCACTGCTGGGTGTGCCTTCATTCCAATAAATAAGGTAATGGGGAGGCTGGAGTGATAGCACAGCGGGTAGGGCGTTTGCCTTGTATGCTGCCGACTCGGGTTTGATTCCCAGCATCCCATATGGTCCCCTGAGCACCGCCAGGAGTAATTCCTGAATGTACAGCCAGAAGTAACCCCTGTACATCGGCAGGTGTGACCCAAAAAGAAAAAAAAAATCAGGTGATGGGGCAAATGTGGATTTATTCCTGAGCTTGTGACTTCTTGAGTACTGTGTGCAAGATTTGCTTATGAAACTCAGAAGCTTAAGACGTTAGAATTTAGGGTCCAGAGAGATAGGACAGAGGGTAATAAAATGCTTGTCTTGCATGCGCCCAACGTGGGTCCAATCCTCAGTACCATATTTGGTCCACAAGCCCTGCTAGGAATGATCCCTGGGCACAGAGCCAGGAGTAAGATCTGAGCACAGCTGGGTGTGGCCCCCTCGCCTCACAAAAAAAAGACGGTAACGTTTTTTTTGTTTAAATACAGCGTGGGTCTGGGTCCCTCCTCAATGTCCAGGCCTCTCTTTTTATCCACATGACATCATAGTTTTTCCTCTCGGAGAGCCCGGCAAGCTACCAAGAGTATCCTGCCCGCATGGCAGAGCCTGGCAAGCTACCCGTGACATATTCAATATGCCAAAAACAGTAACAATAATGGGCCACATTCCTCTGACCCTAAAAGAGCCCCCAACGTGGCAGCATTGGGAAGGACGAGTAAGGAGAGGCTGCTAAAAATCTCAGGCTCTTGGTGTTCCTGGAGCAACCAGATGCCACTGGGCTACACTAACACATGACAGGGACCAATGGAGACGTTACTGGTACCTGCTTGAGCAAATCGATGAACAACGGGAGGACAGTGATGCAGTGACACAGTGATGATCTCACCTGTCCTGTCCCCCAATGCCTGATCCAGATTGTCATCATGGTCCTGTCCCTCAACATATGCTCACCTTTGGTGCTCGGTGGCCTGGTTGCTGAGCTGCTCTCTGTGTGTGCTCTTGGTCTGGAACCTATAGCTGGAACCCTGTCACCTCTATCCCCATGCTGGGGCTGCTGCTCTGGAGTCTCAGTGGGCCTCTGTAGCTGTGCCCAGCAGCTTCTGTCCCCGTGCTTGCCTTGGTCACTGACCATGCCTGTGCATGTGGGTGAGCACCTGTGCTGTCCTGCGGTCCCTTGGCAGAGTAAAGGAGCTGTCTTTTCTCTTTCACTGTCTCCCCTGCCCAACCGCCCCGTTACCTATCTTTTACTGGGCACCTTTTTAGAGGGTGAGATCTCCTTTAAGATCTGAACTGTAACCACCAAACTGTGACACGTGAAGTTAAGGTGACAATGGGAGCACGGGGGGAGGGGAAGCTGGTACTGGTGATGGGATGGGGTTGGAATATTGAATGTCTAAGATTCAACCATCACTAACTTTATAAATCACAGTCTCTTTTGTTTTTGTTTTCGGGCCACACCCAGTGATGCTCAGGGTTACTTCTGGCTCTGCACTCAGGAATCACTCTTAACAATGCTTAGGGGACCATATGGGATGCTGGAGATAGAACAGGGTGGGCCAGGTGCAAGGCAAACACTGTGCCCACTATCCTTGGATTGATAGCACAGCGGGTAGTGCGTTTGCCCTGCACACAGCCAACCCAGGTTAGGTTCCTGGCATCCCATGTGGTCCCCCCAGCACCGCCAGGAGTAATTCCTGAGTGCAGAGCCAGGAGTAACCCCTGAGCATCACTGGGTGTGATCCCCTCCCCACCAAAACAAACAACAACAAAAAAACTCAACCAGAGCAGCAGGAGGCCAGGAGCTGAGGCTGCTCTGCCTGCTGCCTCCTCGGGACCCCGCTCTGGGCTGGGGTCCGTGGCGCTCTCCCTGAGACAGAGTACCCAAGCGCGTCCACATTCACTCACATAGAAACTTTACGACCTCATTGGCTGTCCGGAGCACTGAGCGCCGCTGAGGCCTTGTCACTGTGCTGCCCTTGTCTTGACCAGAAGTCTCTCCCCCTGGGGGTTTTGTCCCTGCTCTGAGAACACTGTAGGGGGCAGGGCTTGGCACAACAATTTCTGTTTGGATATAGGGAACAAGTCCTGGGGCACAACGGCAAGAAAGCACCCAGAGAAGACCACAGACAAGTCCCCACCCCACCCCCACGTTTAGGGGGGACAGGAAGTCACCGTCAGCTACTAACCCCCTTCTGTGAGGCGTTCTGTAGAGTTCAGTGGCTGCAAGCCGTTGCAACTTCCTCCCCAGATAACTAACCTGCGGACTTTGAGGACTGGGGGATTCCTCTGAGGCTATGCCCGGTGGCGTGGCGGTTTGTTTGCTTATCGCTTCTCTGGCAGTCTGAAAGCCGGCCTCCGTTGGCTCCTCCGTTAGCTGGAACCGCCAGACGGCAAGCACGGATCTCCTGCCTCATTGCTATGAACAACGAGATCTCCCTCAGGGGAGAAGGAACTCTCCTGCAGGAACGGAGACCAAAGCCTCCAGCCCTCTCAGTCAGAGAAATCTGGCCTCTGTTCCCAGCACTACCTCCACAGGGTGGCTCTGAACAGCGTCTGGAACCAACTTTGTACGGTTGCAGAGAAGGAACCCAGGGCCTCACACATCAACATCTGTTCTACCACTGAACCACCTTTCCGGCCCCAGCAAGCTCTCTTGTTTAACTGTGAATTCATGTTGCAGCTGTCATTATTTCAGTAGATAAGTAATTTACATGTTCACATGACTTAAGAATCTAGACTCTAATTACGGCTATGACACATTTTCACCTAACTTAAAAATGGCCTTGTGGGCCTGTTTCAAAAACTTGTCATAAAGAAAGGGTGGAGGGGCCAGGGAGATGGCTCAAAGGGCTTTCTTGCACGGGGGAGCCCCAGTTCCGCCCCTGGCATTGCATCGTCTTCCAAGCACTGCCAAGAGTGACCCCCAAGCACTGCCAGGCTAGCCCCCAAACCAAGCAGTGAGAAATAAGACTCTGCTGAAAAGAACCTGAGGGCAGTGAGCTGGAGGTGCTCTCATCTGTAGCACTATCACATTGTTCATCGATTTGCTCGAGCGGGCACCAGTAACATCTCCATTGTGAGACTTGTTACTGTTTTTGGCATATGGAATACACCACGGGTAGCTTGCCAGGCTCTTACATGCGGGCAGATACTCTCAGTAGCTGCTGGGCTCTCCGAGAGGAACAGAGGAATCAAACTCAGGTCGGCTGCGTGCAAGGCAAACGCCCTACCTACTGGTGCTATTGCTCCAGTCAGTATAGTGCTATCACTCCAGTTTGTATAGTGGTGAATATCCCCACCTGTCAAGTGGGAGACCGGGGTTTGATTCCCTGATGGGGAGGTGCACAAATATATTTTTGGGCTGGAGTGATAGCACTGTGGGTAGGGCGTTTGCCTTGCACGTGGCCAACCTGGGTTCCCAGCATCCTATATGGTTCCCCAAGTACCTCCAGGAGTAACTCCTGAGTGCATGAGCCAGGAGTAACCAAAGGTGCTCTCATCATTGGTAATTTTTCTGGAGCCCCAGGTGGAGTCAAGTCCAAAGGCAAATCCAAACTCAGTGGGAAAGAGGAGTGCAACATTGAGAAACAGAAGCAGCCTTCAGCACGGGGCGTGAGTGTGTGTGTATGGGGGGGGCGGGGAGAAGGGGCAGGAGATTGACGATCACTGGGGTGACTCCCCAATCATGCCAACCCAAGGCATAATGATCAGCATCTAAAACAGTCCATGAAGTCTTGCTGGGCATCTTTCTGAGCTGGAAACATTCTCCATGACAAGGAAATGGGCTGAAGTAAACCCAGAGATGACCTTCCATGCCTGGGACGGTGATCTTTCTGGGGAGGGAGTCCTGGACGTTGCTCTCAGGAAGGCATGCGCCTGTCACAGGGAGAGTGAACACTGTAAAGTGAGCCCGGGGGGGCTGGGGACGCTGGGCATCGGGACAGCCCAGGGGGGTTGAGCTCCTGAGTCCCGGGTCTCAGGGGCAGGCGGACGAGCCACCGAGTGCCGTGTGAGCCCCACGGCCGTATCCCTGCAGCCAAGCAGCAGCCCGAGAAGTGCCTGATGTCCTTTTATGGACAAAACAGTTAAACCTCTGGGCACGGGCCCCACTCCTGGCCGCGCTCCTCCCCTTGTGCTGGGCCATTGCTCGCGATCAGCAGCTCCTGCTCTCGGCGCAGCTCTCCGGCAGCCTCCAGCCTGGACTCGGGACTCCTGAGCTGGTTTTGCAGGTTTGCACACCAGGCAGAAAGCCGAGCTTGTAAGGAAACCCATCACCTTCCCTCATAACTAACTTGCCTGGGGTCTGTGAGAAATCCTGTGAAAGTGGCCAGTGTCACAGAGCACAGCGATTTTTCTCCACATTGGTGAAAGGACAAAACATCCATCCAGCACTGGCCTGGAGTGCTAGTATAGCGGGTAGGGCACTCGCCTTGTATGTGACAACCTGGACTCAATCCCCAGCACCCCATATAGTCCCCTGAGCACCGGTAGGAATAATTCCTGAGTGCAGAGCCAGAAGTGACCCTGAGCATCACCGGGTGTAACCCAAAAGGAAAAAAAAAAAATCCAGCACTGCCAACTCTGCCTCCAACCCCCACGACCAGCGTTTGCTCTAAAATTACATTATCATCATGACATTACTGTTGGTAACGTGTTGAAAATGCAGTAGCTGATCTCCCTTTTCTTGCCCTTGGCATCCTGTGGTCCCTTTTAAACCCAGCAAACTTATTTTTAAAAAGAGGTTAGGGAGGGGCTGGAGTGATAGCACAGCAGGGAGGGAGTTTGCCTTGCACACAGCTGATCTGGGTTCGATTCCCAGCATCCCATATAGTCTTTTCAGCACTGCTAGGAGTAATTCCTGAATGCAGAGCAAGGAGTAACCCCTGTGCATGGCCGGGTGTGACCCAAAAAGTAAAAGAAAGAAAGAAAGAAAGAGAGAAAGAAAGAAAGAAAGAAAGAAAGAAAGAAAGAAAGAAAGAAAGAAAGAAAGAAAGAAAGAAAGAAAGAGAGAAAGAAAGAGAGAAAGAAAGAGAGAAAGAGAGAGAGAGATAAAGAGAGAGAGAAAGAGAGAGAAAGAAAGAAAGAAAGAAAGATGAAAGAAAGAAAGAAAGAAAAAGAAAAAGAGAGAAAGAAAGAGAAAGAGAGAGAAAGAGAGAAAGAGAAAGAAAGAAAGAAATTAAAGAAAGAAAGAAAGAGAGAGAAATAAAGAGAGAGAAAGAGAGAGAAAGAGAGAAAGAGAAAGAGAGAGAGAAAGAGAGAGAGAAAGAAAGAAAGAAAGAAAGAAAGAAAGAAAGAAAGAAAGAAAGAAAGAAAGAAAGAAAGAAAGAAAGAAAGAAAGAAAGAAAGAAAGAGGTTAGGGAGATGAATCAACGGGCTGAAGCACATGTTCTGCAGATGGGAGAATCAGGATCGAACCCTGGCATCACAGTTCCCCAAGCACCACCAGATGTAATCCAAGAACTGAAGGGGGAAAAAAAAATAAGAAAAGAGTTAAGCCAAGTCACTGCTGTGCTTAGATTCTTCCGTGGCCTCCCAGGGTCCTGAGAGTAAAAGTCCAAGTCCTTGGGATCAGAGTAAAGGGCTTAAGGTACTTGCCTTGGGGTTGGAGCACAGCGGGGAGGGCGTTTGCCTTGTACGTGGCCGAACGGGTTCGATTCCCAGCATCCCATATGGTCCCCGAGCACCGCCAGGAGTAGTTCCTGAGAACAGAATCAGGAGTAACCCCTGTGCATTGCCAAGTGTGACCCAAAAGCAAAAAAAAAAAAACAACTTGCCTTGTACACAGTAGACCAGACTCTGGCACCACACAGGGTCTCCCAAGCACCACTTGGTGCCATCTCTGAGTGCAGAGCCAGGAATAAGTCCTGAGCACTGCTGAGTATGGCTCTAAATCCAAGCCGAAGCACAAAGTCCTTGCATGCCTTTTGGACAGGCCTCCCCTCCTTGTGCCTAGGCGTTACCTTTGTCCAGAACCTGCTCCCCACCTGCGCTTGCTCTGCTCCGGCCTCCCTGGCCCGGCTGCTCCTCACCACCACCAGGCACGGCAGCAGTTACTCCACCCCAAGGCCTCCTGCATGCACTCAACCAGTCCCGCTCTCTTCCAGCCCGACTTTCTTTTTTGGACTTCGGCATGACTTCATTTGTCCAAATTGGGATACACACACACACACACACACACATACACACACACACACACAGAGTTTTTTATTGTTTCTACATGCATAAAACCTAGGTTTGACCTCCAACACTGCAAATAAAATAAATGGCTTTATTAAAAACTGCCAGATGGCTAAAAGATACATGAGAAAATGCTCTACATCCCTAATCATCAAGGAGATGCAGATTAAAACAACAATGAGATATCATTTCACACCACAGAGACTGGCCCACATCCAAAAGAACAAAAGCAACCGGTGTTGGCGTGGGTGTGGGGAGAAAGGGACTCTCCTTCACTGCTGGTGGGAATGCTGACTGGTTCAGCCCTTTTGGAAAACAATTTGGATGATTCTAAAAAAAATTAGAAACTGAGCTCCCATTTGACCCAGCAATACCACTCCTGGGAATATATCCCGGAGAGGCAAAAAGGTATAGTAGAAATGACATCTGCATTCCTATGTTCATTGCAGCACTGTTTACAATAGCCAAAATCTGGAAAAAAATGGAGTGCCCAAAAACAGATGACTGGTCAAAGAAACTTTGGTACATCTACACAATGGAATACTATGCAGCTGTTAGAAAAGATGAAGTCATGAAATTTGCATATAAGTGGATCAACATGGAAAGTTTCATGCTAAGTGAAATGAGTCAGAAAGAGAGAGACAGACATAGAAAGATTGCACTCATCTGTGGAATATAAGATAAGAGTGGGAGACTAACACCCAAGAGTAGTAGAGATAAGGACCAGGAGGTCTGTGCCACAGCTTGGAAACTGGCCTCACAAGCTGGGGGAAAAGGCAGCTCAGATAGAGAAGGGAACACCAAGTAGAAGATATTGGGAGGACCCATTCATGTTGGAAGATGAGGGCTGAAAGTAAACTATAGATGGAACATGAAGGCCACTCAATACCTTTATTGCAAACTACAACATCCAAAAGGAGAGAGAACAAAAGGGAATACTCTCCCGCGAGGCAGGTGGGGTGGTGGGGGATGGGGTGGGGGTGGTGAGAGGGATACTGGGATCACTGGTGGAGGAGAATAGGCACTGGTGGAGGGATGGGTAAACAATCACTGTATGAGTAAAATGCAAACACAAAAGTTCATAAGTTTGTAACTGTACCTCACAGTGATTCTCTAATAAAAAAAAAAACTGCCAGAAAGGGCAGAGAGATAGTAGAGCAGGTATAGCACACGCCTTGCACACCCAGATTTGATCCCTGGCACCAAATAGGGTCCCTTGAGCATGGAGCCAGGAGTAAACCCTGAGCACAGTCGGCTGTGATCAAAAAAATTAAACAATTACAGTCAGAAAACAAGTACCTTTCTTTCATCATCATCTTCCATATCCTCTGCAAGTTATTATATGGTGTTTTTAATGGACATAGCACATCACATGTCATAGAACTCTCTCTAACACTTGATCACAGGGATAAATATGATTTCTCCTTTCCCCTCATTAAATTCACAAAGAAATTCAGGCTTAGAGAGTTGAGTTTTTCTATGGCACAAAATTTCTGGAATCAAAATGGAAACTTTAACCTAGAGATACTACGTATAAGCCTAATTCATGTCTTCAGTGCCATTTGACTGGCTTTAGAAATTGGTTTTGAGGGTGGGTTTGTTTTGTCGGGGGGAGTCCTTCCAAGAAGAGCTCAGGACACCGTGCTGGTAGGATTACATAGACCATGTCAGGGGTAATGGGGCCTCCAGGGCCTTACCGGGTAGTTCTCAGGGGACTCTAGGGTGCTCGGGACGAAGCCGCATGTAACAGGCACCTTGCCCCTCATGCTGTTTCTCCGGCCCCTAGAGTTGGCTTTTAATAAAGCATTAGGAGATCCTGGTTATTCCCTGACTCCGAGAATACCTCCCTTATGTCATGAGCAATTGTGGGAGGGCTGAGCCGGGCCTCTCTGACTCCAGAACCCAGGGAGCACTCACTGAATCAAAATCCCACTGGTCGGCATGCCATGAAGGCATGTGCAGCCAATGTCTGCTTCTGCTCACAGTTTCTATTGTGCAATATTTCACAGGGCCAATCGAAGGAGCTTGCTTCAGGACTGAGTAATTTCCTTTAAAGCTGGGCTGAAGACTTTTGGCCCTCTTCTCATTTCCCTGTTGCTAAATATAAAACATGAGATGAAGAGCTCCTATTATTCAAAGGAAGGGAATGGGAGGCCTTAAATGGGAAACCTAGGGACAAGATTGAGAGGTAAGCTTAGGATGGTTCCTACCCTGGCGAGTAAGGTCACAAGGCTCCACAGAGTCTGGTAATCAGGAGACTTGTTGATTGCTGAATCTCCTATGGACCTGGCCTCAGCACCCAAAAGGTGGAAAGAAATACAAGAAGTTTCCTTCAGGACTGTCACAAGTTCTTAGGCCTGAGGGATAGCGCAGCAAGTTGATGTGTTTGCCTTTCATGCAGCTGACCAAAGTTTGGCCCCTTGTGGTCCCTTGACCCATTCAGGGACCCATGATTCCCGAGCATAGAGCCAGGAGTAAGCTCTGAGCACCCATGGGTGTGAACCAAACCAAACCAAAAATATATATGGGCCAGGGTCTTAAAGGGCTGGTAGGTATCTTTGTAAGTGGGAGGTCTGGATTTGATCCCCAGCATCACGTGCTTCTCAGAGCACCCTGGGTTGGGGTAGCAACCCCTGATCACTTCTGGCTCCCCAGAACAAAAACAAAAAGCACAGTAGAGTTAACTTTGTTCTTTAATATTAAACAGAACTTGTTGGAGGAAGAAAGAGGAAGGAAGGGTATAAAAAGAAAACCCTGCTACTTTATTTATATCTACCTTATAACTCAGGTTACTCAACCTTAAGAAGGCTCTGCTTCCTCTTGGTGTCTTTTCACTCATCTCTTATCTACTCCTGATTCTACAAACCCTTAAATGGATCTTTACTAAGCTCAACTCAGTCTGACTTGAGGCCAGCCCACAATGTCAATCCACAGGATTAAATAGCAGTTGCCAGTTGTTTTGGAGTGGTTGGCTTATGCAACAAAAGCTAAATAAATCTAAATAGATCTGTTTTCTAAATCTATATTTCCTGGCAATTTTTGCATATTCCACAAATACTCCAAGATTAACACACACTGTTTTAGAAAAACATCTACAGCTGTTGGAAGAAATTGATAGAATAAAATCTCTAGTATCCAGAAAGGTCCTCAGAGCTGCATATTCTTAGTCTCATTATCCAAGACAGAACTTCAACATTTCAGTTAAACTTGGCATTTTAACAAAAAAAAAAAAAAAAAGGAAAGAGAGAGAAAGTAGAAAAGTGCCTGCCATAGAGGGAGGCAGGGGGTGGAGAGTGGGGTTTTGGGGGATGGTGGGAGGGAAACGGGGGCATTGGTGGTAGGAAATGTACACTGGTGGAGGGATGGGTGCTGGATCTTTGTATGGCTAAAATCCAACCGTGAGCAACTTTGTAATATTCTATTTCAGATATTCGATAAAAAATTTAAAAAATAAGTAATGTGGAGTTTATGCCCCCTTGTCAGCTTAATCAGTGCTGAATAAAGAGCAGGACTCCTACATGTAATAAGTAAATCGATAAATAAACAGACTTGACATTTTACAGGGCTGGGGAGATGACTCGATGGGCTGGGTGCCTGTTCTGCATGCAGGAGGCCTGGGTTTGATTCCCAGCACTGCGTGGTCCCCTGAACACTGCCTGGGGGCAGCCCCAGAGTACTTAGCCAGAAACAGACACCCTCAGCACTGCAGGTGCGCTCTTGCCCAAAAGAAAACCTAAACCTGGCAAATTATAAGATTCTGCCTGGACCACAACAGGAATTCACAGTCAACACAACTCATTTTTGTTGTTGGGGGCAGGGGGGGCACACACAGTGATGCTCAGTGTTCAGGGGTTATTCCTGGCTCTACATTCAGGAATCAGTCCTGGCAGTGTTCAGGGGGCCATGTGAGATGCTGGGGACTGAACCCTCCCCGCTGTACTACCGCTCCAGCCCACAACTCACTTTTTCTGACCAGTGACACAGTTCAACAAACCTGGGTCCAATTCCTCTTCAGTAAGAGCTACAGACAATGCCCTTCGTTTGAAGTTCTCATTCCTGTCCCACTGGCCAGTCATCATTCCCTCAGGGGATTTACCTGCTTCCTATGGCTCTCAAGAAAGGATAGTACTTGGGCTGGAGAAGAAGCGGGCAAGGCACTGGCCTTGACATGGCTCACCCTGGTTGAATTCCTGGCATCTCATAGGCCCCCCAACATCACCGGGAGTGACCTTTGAACCCACAGGGTGTGGCTCAGAAGCAAAAACAAAGAAAAAAGTAGAATTTTCTTTTTCTTTTTTGGGTCATACCCCACGATGCATAGGGGTTACTCCCAACTCTGCACACCAGCTCTGCACTCAGGAATTACCCTTGGCGGTGCTCAGGGGACCACATGGGATACTGGGAATTGAACCCGGATGCAAGGCAAATGCCCTACCCACTGTGCTATTGCTCCAGCCCCCCCAAAAAGTAGAATTTACCCACAATGCTTTTTACATTTTTCTTATTTTTATGAAAAACACTGATTTACAAAGGTATTAATTACACAGTCATTTCAGGCAGTTAGTGTTCCAGCATGGTGTGACCTTCCCGCCACCAGTGTCCCCAGTTTCCATCTCATCCCCAACCTGCTCCCTAAAGCACATAACTAATTTGCTTCATATTACTTGTTCCAACAAAACTGTAAGAGATGGCAAATAGAATGATCAGAAAATAGATCAGTAAGAGCCGGTTTGTGATTACTATATGATTTTAACCTATGTATCACTTGTAGCACTGTCATCCTGTTGTTCATCGATTTGCTCGAGCGGGCACCAATAACGTCTCCATTGTGAGACTTGTTGTTACTGGTTTTGGCATATCGAATACGCCATGGGTAGCTTGCCAGGCTCTGACATACGGATGGGGATACTCTCGGTAGCTTGCAGGGCTCTCTGAGAGGGACAGAGGAATCTAACCCGGGTTGGTGGCATGAAAGCTAATGCCCTACTCGCACTAACCTATATAAATAAGGAAAATAAAACCCTTTAATACAATATAACAAAATGCTTATTCTCATATACATAAGCAAGTTCTCAACTCTGGACTCTAAAGTATATTACATTAAATTTATATTTTGATCTCATTATGGTAATAATCATGCCTTACCTGTCTTTAATAAAACTTTTAAAGCACTTCTGTGCTAATATATATCACTTCACTTGTATCACTTGTCAGCCCATTGGTCTTCGATTTGCTCGAATGGGCACCAGTAACGTCTTCATCTGTCCCTGTCGCGTGCTAATACCAATGATATCTGCCAATGGTATCTGCTTGCTCCAGGAACATGAAGAGCCTCAAACCGTTTGTTCAGAGTTTTGTTTTGTTTTGTTTTGTTTTTGTTTTTTGGGTCACACCCGGAGATGCATAGGGGTTACTCCTGGCTCTACACTCAGGAATTACTCCTGGCAGTGCTCAGGGGACATATGGGATGCTGGGAATCGAACCCGGGTCGGCCGCATGCAAAGCAAACGCCCTACCCGCTGTGCTATCACTCCAGCCCCTTTTTCAGAGTTTTGATGAAGAAGTATGACCATCTCATAGGTGGGCGGCCACAAGGTCTTTTGACGTCCCGTGGTATCTAGTCGGTAACAGCTCTAGTCTAGCGGTCATCTCCAAATCGCCTTACATGTCCAGCCCATCTGATTTTCGACACCTTGGCAAAAGAGACAGCGTCCCTGATTCTTGATCTTCGATGGAGGTCGGAACTCCAGATTCCTTCTCTCACTTGAGTGAAACGTGATACTCCAAGCATAGCACTTTCGATTCCTCTTTGGGATACCCGAATAGCATTCTCATCCTGTTTCGTAGGGTCCAGGTCTCTGAGGCGTATGTTAGTGCAGGAAGAACGGTGCAGTTGAAAAGATGTGCCTGGAGCTGGAGGTTCTTTGTCCTCTTAACCACTTCTTCGACACTCTTGAAGGCGTTCCACGCTGCTCTCTTCCTCCTGGGCAGTTCAGGTGCCAGGTCATTTGTCATGTTGAGTTCTCAACCTAGCTACACATAACTGCTGCATTCAGAGATGTTCGTTCTGTTGAGGGCAAATGGAACATCAGAAACTAGTCTGTTTCTCATGAACATTGTGCTACTATATACATATATATATATATATATATTTGTATTTAATTTTTGTAAAGCTGTCCACAATAATTGATTACATTTAATATTTGAACACCAATCCCACCACCACTATACCTTCCCACCACATTTCAAATGTTTCCATCCCCAACCCTAAACCCTGCCCCCAAATCAGAACCAAATTAATTATTTTGTATTGCTTGTTATTTATAATCTGCTAAAAATGATCCAAAAAGTTTTCTCAGAGGAAAGTGTGTGAAGATTGTTATATTTCACCCAGGAGTCATAAAGCCCTTCTATAAGAGATTGGAAACATGTTATTAAAGGTTGAGCCTTGTGTGCTCATATATATATATATATACATATATACCTATATATACATGCATATATAAACACTTTTATATACATATATGTATTTGCCCCTAAGATTGGTTGCCTCCTACTTTAAACCCCATCAAAGGTGGTGTGCTACCTTTGTTATATCAGCGGTGTAAAATATGAGATGCCCAGGAATAGATTCACTCATGGGTGAGACTTGTACGAGCATGTGGAGATCAGCTGTGGACATGGCACCAGTTGAATTCTGGAGGTTTTCGGCTGCAGGAGCTCATTCAGGGTGGGGAGGGGAACTCACCCGTCCCCCCTCCAGCCCTGAATGAAAAAGCCTGGTGAGGGTCTGGTGGCATCTCCATGATGTATTGTGTTCTCTTCTGAGAAATTTGTTGATGAGTCTCTGGATCATGGCTGTTGATGAGATTATATGACGCCAGAGGCAGTTTGTGGGTGCAACTGCCAAGCTGCCAGAAACAGGGAGATGGGGGGAAGTCACCCATTCCTACCTTCATTGAACCTGGAGTTTTCAGTCACAAGTCTCCCATACTTGGTTTTTCCTGCAGATTCACTCATGGGTGAGGCTTGTCCAAGCATGTGGATATTGGCCATTGAGCACGGCCGTGTTCAGCTGCCAGGGTTCTGTTCGGGCAGGGTGGGAACTCACCCACCCCACTCCATGTTGCCCCATGTGAGACAGCCTGGTGCAGGGTCTGGAGGCATCTTATGGCATATCGTTCTAAGTGCTCCACTAATATATTTTGGAGTTTACATGAAATAGTCAAGGCCTACTTATGTAAATTTCCCTCCCTACATTTTATATAAACACTGCGGTTTACAAAGTTATTCATGATGATTTGCTAGAGCCATTCAGTATTATAACTCCAATCCTACCACCATTTATCACATTCCTTCCACCATTGGCTCCAATTTTCCCAAACACCCACTAAAACTACCTCCTTATCACACCCACAATAATTTTTTTTGTTTTTTTTTTGGGTCATACCCGGCAATGCACAGGGTTACTCCTGGCTCTACACTCAGGAATTACCCCTGGCGGTACTCGGGGGACCATATAGGATGCTGGGAATCGAACCCAGGTTGGCCGTGTACAAAGCAAATGCCCTACCCTCTGTGCTATTGCTCCAGCCCGTTTATATTGCTCATCATCAATAAATTAAAAACAGGATGATCAAAAATATTCCTTCAAAGAGAATTAGTGTAAACTGCTGTATCTCACATTAGAGACATTAAGTCCTTGTTGAGGGATTACTGAGATGTTACGGGTTAAGCCTTCTGTGTTACTGTTTTGTTAGTCGAGATTGGTTGCCTTCTGTGTTATATCCCAATCAATCTGGAGTACTAGTACAGTGTTGTAGAGTTTGGAGATGTCATGTGGCCTTGAAGGTAGCCATGTGCTCTAGGAAGTCGAAATTTTTAACTAGGTTGTACAGTTGGAAATAAATTTTTAACTGAGCACCAGCTTTAGGGTGTGGATGTGACTGCCAGGGCTTCCAGAAGTACGGGGAGGTGTGGGGAGGTAGCCCAAAACAACTTCGAGAACGTTTGGAGATTTCAGCCCCAAAGACTCATACATGAATTTTTAGTAGGTTAATTAGGGGGCGAGACTTGGAGACTAGAGGCACTACAGAGATTTTGCAGTCTTGCCTACAATCTGAATCAATAAAACTAATGCCAAGATAAAGAGAAAACATGTAGTGAAGAATCTATAATGTCATTATCATTATTACTCAGCACTGTGATTTCCTTCCTTTCCCCTCTTCTCTGATGATTAGATTTCTTTTCTCTTTCTTTTTTTTTTTTTTTTTTTTTTTTTTTTCTTTTTGGGTCACACCTGGCGATGCACAGGGGTTACTCCTGGCTTTGCACTCAGGAATTACCCCTGGCCGTGCTCAGGGGACCATATGGGATGCTGGGATTCGAACCTGGGTCGGCCGCGTGCAAGGCAAACGCCCTACCCGCTGTGCTATCTCTCCAGCCCTTCTTTTCTCTTTCATGTCTTTATATGGAAGCAGGGTGCTAACCAAATGGGCTATTTTTCTACAAGGGAAAAACTGAAACCCCAGTTTTTTTTCAAACACAAGACTTCAAGAATTCAGCAGTCATGTCCTTTCAGAGCCTGTATGACAATGGTTGTAAGAAAAAAGCTTGAGACATTTTTCTCCTTTAAAAGGGTCAAGATTTTGCCAGCAAGGGCAGTAAGGTGAAAACTACTTTCCAGTTAAAATTGAACCACTTTAAAAGTCTCTCAAGGGGCTGGAGTGATAGCACAGTGGGTAGGTTGTTTGTAGGTACAGCGATACTCGAGCACCGCCAGGAGTAATTCCTGAGTGCAGAGCCAGGAGCAACCCCTGTGCATCTCTGGGTGTGACCCAAAAAGCAAAACAAAAAAAGAGTCCAAAATGGATTTTTCAGGGAGCTATTGGGGTGTAGAGGAAGATATGGGGGTTGTAGGGGCGAGAGGAGGAGAACAGAACTTGCAATGTGGGGCTTAGCAGGTATGGAGAAGACTTAGAAATGGATCTTCCGATGACTATTATTGCTCGATAAAATAGAATTTCAAGGTTAAAATATACAATTGAATTTCAAAGAAGGAAAATAGCCTAGTAGTTAACATTTTGTCAGAAAGTAAAATCAGAAAGATCCATGGGTTTAGGGAGGTATGAGACCAGGTGTGACCTCTGGAACTGGGAGTTGAAGATCTCACACATATACATATAAGCTCACATACATGTGCACACGCACACACACAGGCACACACATACACACACATACACACACACACACCAATACACCAAGGGCTGTAGACATATCACTGCGGTGGGGGTGTGTGTGTATTATAGCAGAATTGGGATGTTTCTGGTTGTTTCTGATCTGGTTTTGTTTTTCCTAAAAGTTCTACTGGATGATCTTTTCAGGCTCTCACTCTTATCCCGGGAATCCAGTCTTATGCCCCATGTCCAAGAAACTAAATAGGGGTTAAGGTATTTTCTTTGCAACCTTTGACCCAGGTTCATCCCAGGCACCATGGATGGTTCCCTGAGCACAGCCATGAATGACTCCTGAGCACACAGCCAGGAATATCCCCAGAGTGCTTCTAGGTGTGGCCCCAACCCCCCCCCCAAAGAAAATCATTATTTCCTCCTCCCCCACCCCTTTTTGCAACAATTGGGGGTTGCACAGAGTTGAATGCAGTTATGTGCCAGGGACCTCAAACAGCAGCACCTTGGGGATTGCACTCAGCATGTGGGGGTGCCCTGGCTGGAGCTCCCGTCATGACACCTGCAGAGGACTCTGCCACCCCAGGACCGGGCCAGTACGTGCTGCTGTTGGCTCTCGGGTGCAAGCTGAGTGCACTAGCACAGCCACACCCCCGGCTCCTGCCCTAGAGAGGAGCAGAACAATGATGCACATTGGTGGTATGTCTGCTTCTTCTACGTACATGTGTGTGTTATTTCCCTGCATTGGTTCATTCTCTCTGCCACATTTACTTATTTTTAGAATAAATATTGTTTCATGCTATAATTACTGTCCTCATTTTTTTTTTTGGTTTGTTCTATATCCAGTTGTGCTTGGCTGTCAGCTCTGGTCCTGCTGGGGGATCATGCGGTGCCAGGGACAGAACCGGGGGCTCCTGCATGCAAAGTCTGTGCTCTAGCCCTTCAGCCACCTCCTAGCCCCTTCTCTCTCATTTTTAAAATTGTTATTTTATAATAGAATCAATATTACTCTTTTATACTTGCCCACGACCATGCCCACCATGAAAGGGCCAAGCTTCCACCATCACTGCAAGGAGCCTTCCTTCTGTGGACTGGAACTTAGTAGTTTCCTTCGAGGGATTATCTAATCCCTGGCTTTGTTCATACTCTGCCTATGAGCAAGGGCACCTGGCTGTTGCCGTTTCCTTTCTGACTCACTTCACTAGGTATGGCTTCCTCTGTTTCCATCCACGTTGCAGCAAAGTGCAAGATCTCATTTTTCTCAATGTATTTTGTAGAAACAGGTTTGATATCAAGGTCTTTGTGTGTGTGTGTTTAGTTTGTTTTCTGGGCCACACCTAGCATTGCTCAGGGCTTATTCCTGGCTCTGTGCTCAGAAATCACTCCTGCGGGGGCCGGAGCGATAGCACAGCGGGTAGGGCGTTTGCCTTGCACGCGGCCGACCCGGGTTTGATCCCCGGCATCCCATATGGTCCCCCAAGCACTGCCAGGAGTAATTCCTGAGTGCAAAGCCAGGAGTAACCCCTGAGCATCGCTGGGTGTGACCCAAAAAGCAAAAAAAAAAAAAAAAAAGAAATCACTCCTGCGGTTCATGGACCATATAAAGTGTGCAAAGGGGCCATCCTGAGTTGGCCATGTGCAAAGCAAGTGCCCTACCCACTGCCCAGAAGAGTTAGTCTTTAATGCAATGTGTATGGTGTGAGACAGGACTGAGTAAATGCTTTTGTGCCTGGGATCCACACACCACATGGCCCCTGAGCACCCCTTTGGGAGTAGCCCCTGAGCACTGCCAAATGTGGTCCCAAAGGAAAAAAAAATGTTGATACAATTTCAAGTCCTACATGAACAGCCAGTGTCAGGTATTGAACCCAGGTCAGCCACATGATGCAGCACCTTACCTACTTGACTATTTCTCCACCATCCCCGCCCCCTTACTAGAATTTTATTTATTTTGGTTTGGGGGCCACAACCATCAATGCTCAGGGGTTTCTCCTGGTTCTGCAATCACACATTATCCTGGTGGTCCTTAAAGGATCATAGGGGATGCTGGGGATCGAACCCGGGCTGCATGCAAGGCAAGTGCCCTATCTGTTATACTATGGCTGTGGTTGTACATAAAGAAAATATGTGGGATACTTCAATCCTTAGCATCCCATATAGACCCCGAGCTCTGCCAGGAGTGATCCCTGAATAATGCTGGTATGCTCCCCCCGCAATTTTCTAGATTTCAAAACAGACCCAGGAAATGGCTGAGTGGTAGAGCACCTGCCTTGCCTTGCTACAGGAGACCTGAATTCTGATCCTGCCCCCCAATGGCCACATGATTATTTTATTTATTTATTTATTTATTTATTTATTTATTTATCTTTTTGGGTCACACCCGGCGATGCACAGGGGTTACCTCCTGGCTCTGCACTCAGGAATTACTCCTAGCGGTGCTCAGGGGACCATATGGGATGCTGGGAATCGAACCCGGGTCGGCCACGTGCAAGACAAATGCCCTACCCACTGTGCTATTGCTCCAGCCCCTACACACACAATTATTTTAAAAGAAAAAAAGCAGTTCCCGGGGGCACCAGGAAGCCACAGAGGGGCCTGGGCAGATGTTTGGCTGGTGCAGAGGAGACTGGAGCGAGGACGGCTGGGGAAGCGCATGAGGACAGCGGATTGATCCTGAATATCACTTGAACGGCGGTTCCCGTGTCCAGTTCCAGGACTGGCCGGGCCCACAGGACTCTTCCAGAATACACAGCACGTCTGGGTTATGCAGCAGACACCTTCTACCTGCTGACAGAGAGTATTCTTGTTGTAAACAGTATTTTCATGCCGCTTTCAGTCCAAACTCCTCCTCCTCCTGTGCTCACTAATCCGCAGGTATAAAAGGTTGCACAAGGCCCAGCTTGAGGGCCTTGGAGGCAGAAGAGTATCCAAGCAGATAGGCAGGAAGACAGGATCCGGACTTGGGAATAAACTCCGGGATCCTTCGCTTCCAACAGAGCAGCCAGCAGCCAGCCTCCGCCTGAAGACGGATTCTCAGCGTCTGCTGTCTCTGGGCGTGTGCCACCCCCTCTCCTGTCGCTTCAGCTCCCGCAGAGAAGAGAGATGGAGAAACTACGGTACCTAGACACAGTGGAAGCCCATTAGGCTGTAAGAAAACAGAATGAAATTTGCTGCCCTGTGGATGGTGCTGGAGTGTCTCCTGCTGCGTGCCGTCAGCCAGGACACAGGGAAAAGGCCTCTTCAAAGGAGCTTTTCCGAAGGCAGCATCAATGGTCACACGGCAGGGAAGGCACTGACCAAGCATCTCAAAGGCGGGAAGGGGGGTGGAATCTCCAAACAACAGGATGCATGCTCAGCCAGCACGGCAGACCCTCCGCCAAAGTCTCCACCTACGGTTTGCTGTTTGGCTAAACAAGAACACAGGCACTTGGGTTGTTTCCATATTTTGGCTATTGTGAACAGTGCTGCAATGAATATATAGGTACAGATGTCATTTCTACTGTGCTTTTTTGCATCCTCGGGATATATTCCCAGAAGTGGTATTGCAGGGTCATATGGAAGCTCAATTTCTAGTTTTTGAAGGACTGTCTATATTGTTTTCCACAAAGGCTGGGTCAGTTAGCATTCCCACCAACAGTGCAGGAGCATTGAGAGTTTTTCCCAACATCCATGCCAGCACCGGTTGCTTTTGTTCTTTTGAATGTGTGCCAGTCTCTGTGGTGTGAGATGAGATCTCATTGTTGTTTTGATTTGTATCTCCCTGATGACTAGGGATGTGGAGCATTTTTTTCATGTGCCTTTGGGCCATTTGTATTTCTTTTTTGAGCAAACTTCTGTTCATTTCTCTCCCCATTTTTTGATGGGGTTGGAGGTTTTTTCTTATACAATTCTACGAGTGTCTTGTATATCCTGGATATTAATCCCTTATCATATGGGTATTGGGTAAATATTCTTTCCCATTCTGTGGGTTCTTTCTATATTTTTGTCACTGTTTCTTTTGAACTGCACAATGGAATCCTATGCATCTGCTAGGAGAGATGAAGTCATGAAATTTACTTATAAATGGATAAACATGGAGAGTATCATGCTAAGTGAAATGAGTCAGAAAGAGAGGGACAGACATAGAGGGACTGCACTCATTTGTGGAGTGTGGGGTAGCATCACATGAGGCTGACACCCAAGGATTGTAGATACAAGGGCCAGGGGGATTGCCCCATAGCTGAAAGACTGCTTCATGAGTGGAGAGGAGAAGGCAGATGGAATAGAGAAGGGATCACTAAGAAAAATGATGGCTGGAGGAATCAGTTGGGATGGGAGATGCATGCCGAAAGTAGATAATGGATCAAACATGATGACCTGTCAGTGTCTGTATTGCAAGCCATAATGCCCCAAAGTAGAGAGAGAGAGTATGGGGAATATTGTCTGCCATAGAGGCAGGGGGAGGGTGGGAAAGTGGGGGTATACTGGAATATTGGTGGTGGGGAATGTGCACTGGTGGAGGGATGGGTGTTTGATCATTGTGAGATTGTAACCCAAACATGAAAGCTTGTAACTATCTCACGGTGATTCAATAAAATTACAAAAATTAAAAAAACTAAACAAAAAAACAAAACAAAAAGACAAGAACATGGATCTGATGTGGACTTACATTTTGACTCTGGCTGTCTGGAGAATTTTCAGATTCTGCACCCCTCGGTTAAGGTGCAGCGGTTCCGAGCTGTCGCTCTGACAGACACGACCAGGCTCAGCACCTCTCAGCTGCAGCCCCACCCTCCCCTGTGCCAGGCACAGTATTCGGAGACGATTTCAAAAGCCACTTAGCCCTGTGGCGGGCTCTGAGGGCTGAGCCGGGCTGCTCCGGGGCCTCACTGGACTCCCCAGAGCCTTTCACCAGATCTGAGTGGCTGGTGGGTTTGGTTTGTTTATTTTTTTTTCTTTTTTGAGTGAGAGGAGCCGAGGAGGCCAGGCCAAAGACCCACATTCCCAGCCCCATTCTCCATCCTGGGTAACAGAAACTCATCTGAGACACGTGCCCTCTCCAGCGAATGGGGTGGTTTGGTACTTGGCCCACGTGGATAAATCTACAGAGGGTTGTTCCTGTACACTCGGGGTCTCATCTCTCCAGATGGTGGCATTTTGCTTCTTTTGGGGGCAGGTGGGTAGATTGGGTCACATGAGGTGGGGTGCTGGGGGGAGGGGTGTTGTGGGCGTCACTCTCGCTAGTATTCAGGGGACAGGAGGTACTGGAGATCAAACCTGGCTTTCCTCATGCCAGCAATGCACTTAGACCATTGAGCCACCTCTCCGGCCCTACACAAATATTCTTGTAGCAAGAATGAACAAAGGGGTGCTGTGGGAAATATTAATGTCCAAATAGCCTCCCAGAGTCACTGTTTTGAACAAAACTTGGAAACTTGAAACTTTGTCTTAAAAAAGATGAGAGGTGGGAGAGAGAATAGAGAGGTAAAGGCTTCGACCTAGCATGTGGCTGTGGCCGTGAGTCTGACTAGAATCCTGGCACTGCATAAGGTCCACTAGCCAGGTGTGGCCCTGGAGCCCCGCCAGGTGTGAGCAACAATGACAAGAATACAAGTCTGAAGGGGCCATTAGGGGGTGCTGCCCAGCCTCAACCCTTCACAGTCGTCATCTGCGTGTGTGCGTGTCTCCTGTGAGGCTGAGATCAGGGCTGCGTGTTTACAGTGAGTATCCAGCAAAGAACCTGATTCAGACCAGGACTCAAATATGACTCCATCAATGAACACAGAAATGAATGCATACTTGTATGCAGTCGACCTGGGCTCGATTTCCAGCATCCCATATGCTCCCCTGAGCACTGCCAGGAGTAATTCTGAGCGTAGAGCCAGGAGTATTCCCTAAGCATCACCAGGTGTGACCAAAGAGTCAAAAAAAAAAAAAAAAAAGAAAGGAAGAAAGGAAGAAAGGAAGAAAGAAAAAGAGAAAGAGAGAAAGATAGAGAGAAAGAAAGAAAGAAAGAAAGAAAGAAAGAAAGAAAGAAAGAAAGAAAGAAAGAAAGAAAGAAAGAAAGAAAGAAAGAAAGAAAGAAAGAAATGCACAGTAGCTGTGAGAATTCTGGATGTCAGGATGTAGAAATCACAAGCACCATTCAGACCTCATCTTTCAAAAGGCCTTCAAAAGTTAAGACATCTACATTTGTTTTGTCAAAGCATTTATTTAAAAAAAAAAAAACACAAAAAACAACCAAGTTTCTGATGTCATCAAAGAAAACTTTTCCTTAAGAGGATGCTGATTGAGTAAGTGAAGGAGAGACACTTCCATAACATCATAAAGAAGGTAGGTACAGCTTCTATTTCATAGAAAGGCACCAAGAAAAAACATACAACCATGCACCCAGATCCAAAGGGCTTCCACAAACCAGCTTAAATGTTAATGGAGGGGCTGGAGCAATAGTATAGTGGGTAGGGCATTTGCCTTGCACGCGGTCAACCTGTGTTCAATTCCCAGCATCCCACATGGTCCCCGGCGCACCACCGGGAGTGATTCCTGAGTGAAGGGCCAGGAGTAACCCCTGTGCATCTCAGGGTGTGACTCAAAAAGTAAAAAAAAAAAAAAAAAAAAAAAAAAAGCTAGTGGAACGATGCAAGGAGCAGAACAGGATGGAGATGGAGTTCTGCTCCCCCCTCACTCCCCTGCAGACCTGCCATCTGGGGGTCTGTGGTTCCACTTGACTCGTCCCCCGGAAACCATGAGGCTGCAAAGCTTGGCAGTGGGGGAATGTTTGGCCGCCCCTGCCCGCTGCAGACCAGCTCACAGAACCTCAGCTCTGGCCTGGGCGTGGGTGAGCCTTCTGCCCAGGACAGCTGCGCGGGACTCATCGCTGTTGACGGGGGGGGGGGGGGGGGGGGCACAATGAACTGCCATGTAATTGAATGACCCGAAGCATGAACTATCCCCAGAGACCTCGACGTCCTTTGAAATCCCTTCATTTCAGCATGACAAAGCAGTCACCCAGAGTCTATTGATTATATCAATAGATATAATCTATTGATATAATCAATAGACTCAACTCTCTGGCCCTAGGTTCACTCCTAGGGCCAGAGAGTTGATGGATTTGGACAAATGTCTCCCAATATACACTTATCGTGATTTTTGTGTCACCGCATCCCAAAGAGGTGGCTTGTACTGCTCGAGAAATCCTGTATTTGCCCATTTATCATCTCTCCCTGCACATGCCTGGCACCAGAGAGATATACACGCTGGTGGCAATGTTGGCAACAGAGGAGGCCATGGGGTGGGGTGGGGGATAGTGCTATACCTCCCCCTCAAATTCCAGTGAACCTACAATAGCCCAGAAACAATAAAACAAACAAACAAAAATCCTATTTAAAATAACAATAAAGCTGAGACTTTGAGAGGCTAAGTGATTCGACCAAGGTCACAGAGCTTGTTTGGTAGAAGACCAAGAATCAGGCCCGAGTGTTTTTCAAGTGCCAGAGGTGAAATCCAGGGACAGAATTCCCCAACACTCGAACACATAAGGGACACGTTCCACTGCTGAGCTGCCACCCCAGGCCCCCCAGAGCCCAGGGCCCGCATGCTGCAAGCTTTATGCACCATACATCAAGCTACCTTGCCTCCCTTCCTCGTAAGGAAAAGCCAGGAAATATTTAGTGAGCACCTGTCGCAAGCTACGTCCTAGAATTCTGGATGGGAGGAGGCTAGGGTAAAGGTCTCTAAGTTTACATTTAGGTTTTATTTGCAGGGGTGCGGGCAGTGAGAGCCACACCTTCTTGTGCTCAGGGGCCATTCCTGACTCTGTCTCTGGAGTGACCCTGGCCCTGCTGGGGACCACGTGTGTTGCCAGGGACTCAAACTGGAGTTGGCCACATGCAAGGCAGGTGCCTTTATCCCTGGATTATCTCTCTGGCCCTGGGTTCTATGGGTGCTGTTCTTTAATCCCTTCCCCAACACACACACACACACACACACACACACGTGCACACACCCTGCTACACCTCTGTTCTCTGTTAATGCCGAGCTTTCTCCAGCGTCAGCTGCCCCTCACCTTGTAGGCACAGTGGCTCATCACTGCTCCCTTTGGGGGACAGAATACACCACCTGTCACTCTCCTGAACTCCGAGTATTTGTGCATGGCCCTGCTGCAAAATCTGAAGATGCAGACTCATCAACTGCCTTGTCAGACTGTGGCTTCCAGTGGTGGACAGCATCTGAGTGGCCAGGGGATGTCCTGGAAATACACGTGCTGGGGCCAGCGAGTGGACTCAGAACGTTTGGAGCAAGGGTTTGGTTTGGAGCTAGGGTTTGGTTCTCACTTTTTCCCCAGGTTACAGTCTGAGACTAGGAAACACTAAAAAAACTTAATCTAACTAATAGCATGACACAGCTGGCAGAATACACAAAACACCTGAAAATATTTCTTCTTTACAAAAATATTTTAATAGCATTGCAAGTTTTCATTGTTTGGAACTATTGAAAAAAACCATTTAGGTCACAAAAATAATTTGCTTTAAAAAATAGAAAATGATATCGATATATAAAGCATATCAAAAACAGTTTGGGATCTGCAGAGATAGTAGAATGGTTAAGGCACTTGCCTTGCACGTTGCCGACA